>NC_140171.1:107872829-108225329 GCF_963971535.1 Notolepis coatsorum
GCCCGCTCCGCTCCCCGCGCCGCTCACGCTCCGATCCGCTCACATGGCCTGGTCTGGAGTGGTATTTTGCGCAATACCGTGTACTTTGCACAAGCCTCAAATACCGGCATGTAACTGTGTGGTACAGCGGAACAACAACACAATCATCAAATTTGCTAATGACACAGTAGTGGTGGGCCTGATCTCTGCAAACAACGAGAGGGCCTACCTGGAAGAGGTCAAGGTCCTAGCGGGATGGTGTCAAGAGAACAGCCTCTCCCTGAACGTCAGCAAAACAAAGGAGATTATTGTGGGCTTTAGGAGGTCGGGGGTCAGGGACTACAGCCCCCTCAGCATCGACGGGGCACCGGTTGAGAGAGTGAACAGTTTTAAGTACCTCGGAGTCCACATATCCGAGGACTTGACATGGACCACACACATTGACAGTGTTGTGAAGATGGCACGGCAATGCCTCTACTTCCTCAGGCGCCTAAGGAAGTTGCAAGTTAGTCAGAAGATCCTTAAGAACTTCTACTCATGTACAATAGAGAGCATCCTGACTGGCAATATCACCTCCTGGTTTGGGAATAGCACCGCACAAGACCGTAGCAGACTACAGAGAGTGGCCCGTTCAGCCGAACGCACAATTGGAGGGGGGCTTCCCACTCTCCAGAACATTACAACAAGCGGTGCATGGATAAGGCTAAGAGAATTATCAAAGACTCCAGCCACCCAAACAACTGCCTCTTTGAACTGCTGCGGTCAGGCAAGCGATACCGGAGTCTCATGGCAAGCACAGAAAGACTCTGAAGAAGCTTCTATTCCCAGGCCATCAGGATGCTCAACGAACAATAACACTATGTAACAACCATCAAATGCACTCACAGCACACACATCCACATGCACACACTCACTTTAAACAAACATCTCACTGCAGCACCCACTTTACACACTTTAGAACACCTAAACACACTTTATATTTATTGGTAAAGAATTTGCACTACAACACATACCTCATTACACCTTACTGTAAATTGTACCTAAATTGTACCTCATCCCATTTCTCCTTTGCACTATATAGTATATTGTATAGTATATTGTATGGTAACTCAGTTACTTCTACTCTGCATTGAACATTGTACATATGTACATACTGAACACTTGTGTCTACGTACGTGACTTCTATTTTATACTTGCTATACTTATTTTATTTTATACTTATCTATTTTTGTCTAGCACAGTCTCTGGAGCGTAACAGAAAGAAGCATTTTGTATAAAAGTATTCTGTACTTCTGTATGACAACTAATAAAGATACTTGAAACTTGAAACTTAACTCGAGAACCGCTGAATGGATTTTTTCGGATTTTGTTGCTATCGACAGGCAACAAATAAGCATTCAATTCGATATATATATATTGTATTACAAAATATGCACACCCGAGCCACTAGGGGTCGCCAAAGTGCTGGTTGCAAAAAGTCCGGAAAACTGCCCTATCAACTAGTACAGGGGTGGCCAACCAGTCAGAGACTAAGAGCCACAAAAATTACTGTGGTACCACAAAGAGCCACACCATATACCAGCGTTTCTCAACCTTTTTTTCAGTCACGGCACCCTTCATGTGTTTATACTGTAGGTCTCACCCTCTGGCCTCTGAAGTTGCTAATGTCTTTTTTATTTGGGCCTCACAGGGTTAAAAGTACCATGTGAGACCCACGGTTGCAAAATTACAAAATCACTTTTAGCCATTAAAAAATAAAAAGCCTGTAAATGTTTATTTAAAAAATCTTAAGCACATGTATAGTCAATTGGTCCTGTTGTTCAGCGTCGCAATGCTATTGGATAGTAAATGTGTTTATATGTCCCACCCTCTGGCCTCTGAAGTTGCTAATGTTTCTTTAATTTGGGCCTCACAGGGTTAACCTTAAGCCCAAGATATACAGTAAAAGTGTATATTTTCAGCATTACTTTTGTTTACCAATGATTTTAACTGTTATTAGTGAAATATAAGATAAATCTCAGGGCATTGAGTCGGAAACCGGCGCATATTGACAGGAAGAAGTGGACCAGCCAAAAGTGAGTCATTTAAAGGAAGAGACTCAGGGCTTTCGAATTTCGAAAAACTACCCTATACCCAGCTCACGCCAGCCCCTGTCAATATTTTTATGGGATTATCTCCCACAAACCTGAATGTTATTGCCATAAAACAGAACGCAGTTAGTTTCTCTACCTTTCTGTGAATGTCTAGAAAAAAAACGGTGTTGCAATATGATGAAAAATGGTGGAGAAATGTACATTATAAAAAAGATGGCAGAATTCAGTACTGTATCTACAAAACCGTCTGTTTAATCATCTTCCCTTTATTCATTCGCTTTGATTTTTCAGGTCTGGTCAATTTTAGCATGGTGTTATTCACAGTCAAAGATAATTATTATTTTTTTTAAATATAATTGATATTCTTCTTTGGTTCATTACAATTTACTCAAGCCTAGTAACAGACACAATATTTCTGACATCCATAGATGTCTCTAGATTCAGATACCAAGAACATTTTAAAAAAAATCTGTAAATGTTTATTCTACGTCCTTGTGGAATGAGTGACATAAAAAAAATATCATGGGGAGTTTGACAATTGAAATTCACTCTGCTCCTCTTCCACCCGTGCGGTCCATCGGCGGACCGCAAATTACATCACGGCATAAATCAATCTCTCCAGACTGTTTGACAAAAGTATCGTTTTATTTTTCAAATGTATTCAAGTATAAACATCATAACCATGTCACAACAGCAGTTATAATGTATATTATCATCAATACGTTAGTTTACCAATAGGTTAAAGTGTTATTAGAAATCTGAACATCAGGAATTGTAGTTTTTTTGCTGCCATCTTGAAGAGGACACCGACAGCTTTCGATGAGCATGGGAATTTTTGCGAACGACACTTCCCAAAGGCCTCTATGGGGTTTAAAGCAAATTACTTCTGTATGAATTTTTTTATTATCTCTTATTACTCAATATAATAAACCACAAAACTTAACGTTATTGGTATATATTGAAGCACAGTTAGTTTATCTTCCCTATTTTTAGCATGTAGCAACAATTAGATTTGAAATTATTTTCAAAATGGTGCCACCCAGGCAAAAATATAAAAGCTACTGTACATACAGTAGATTTCATTATCTGTTCGTATGCACGCCTGGTGATACTAAATCCAAATTGAACTCAGGCATTTGAAATATAAGATTTGGCACAATCCATAAATGTGCGAATTGGCTATAATAAGGTAATTTATAGGCCTGCTATTCTATATTCTATAATAATATTTCAAATTGCATTGGCTTGGATGGAGAATTCAGTACTGTATCTACAAAACTGTCTGTTTAATCATCTTCCCTTTATTAATTTCCTTAGATTCTTTGTACACATGATCTCAAGAAGGTCCTGAACGAGATCAGTGGCAGTCTTTCATGTCTGGTCATTATTAGCATGGTGTTATTCACTGTCAAAGATGCAAAGAAAAATCATAATTCATATTCTCCTTTGTTTCATCACAATTTAAGCAAGTCTAGTAATAGACACAATATTTCTGACACTGGGAATACATTCACTGAGGTCCATAGATGTCCCTAGATACCAATAATATGCAAATGACCTTGTAGAAGTGGAGCAATATTCCATTTACTTAGGTATGTATTTTAGACGGATTTTCAGAAAATAGGGCTCCGGGTTTAACACTTCGGGTGCCGTTAATGTAGAACTACGTTTCTGTGGCCCAGTGCTTGAGTGCCGGCCACGTCACAGAAACGTAGATCTACGGTTTTGCTTCGGTATTTCTTTTATTCGCTATTGCCATTCATAATTCATCGGGACACCTTGTGCATGCTGTTCTGAGTGTGTCTGAGATTGCAGACGGTCAATACCGCCCTCTAACGCCTTCGGCTGCTATTGCACTCCATTGAAACTATGTCGCTTGTTTTCTCTACCGAGCTGCAGCGTGGGGGCGGGTCCTAAACACTCCGGCAAAACAAGCTCTTGTAGGGATGGCTTGGACAACTGACCCCGCCCGCCCGTTCATGTGCAATGCCCAATAACATCGGAGACAGGATCGCTGTGGATAACTCGAATGGCGATCAGATAATTGGATTATTTTTTTTGCATTACATCAGAGACCAGTCAAGGACACTATATATCCAATCTTGCGTTGATCTGATATTTTTTTCTCCCGCGATTGAAGCTGTCTGAGTGTGCTGTGTATGTGCTGTTTACCGTTGGTGGCAGGAGGGGGGGAAGCGCCGTGCTCCAGGCCCCATTTCATGTATGCATGAGGAGACATAATATCAATAATCTAGCGTTGATTTCAGGATGATTAGATAATCAGGCGAAAGATTACAACATGATAACTGGATTTCACTAAAGTCCTATTTTCGCGTATTTTCCTGGGATTCATAAGAATCACCCAAATTATACTCAAAACGGTATAAAACGGAAATGTACGGATGAAAAAACAATCTGTTTTTTGGGTGTTGACCAGAAGCAACTCACTGACAATCGACGGCGTTATTAGATCCATAGCTACAATATAAAATATAGTTTTTAGCAGTGCAAACACGCCATTCTATCCATTGAATAGAATGCTGGCACTGAAGGCCCACAGTGCCCCCTGCTGCCTGGCAATCAAAGTGTTAAGAGGCTAATTAAGAGTATATTTTTGAGTTGCATATATAGAACGCCTGGTTCTTGCATTGATTAATTTATGAATACCATATTTTTGAGAAGGTATGTGATAAAAAATATTTTTTTGTTTGTCGTGACTTTAATATTGATTTTTTAACATAAACTAACAACAGACTTCTGTAATACAATGTTTAGTTTTGGTCTCTGGTCCCTTATAAACAAACCCAGTAGGATAACTAAAGATAGTGCCACACTTATTGATAACATCTTTATGAATGTTCATGGCCAAGCAACAAGTGGTTTGTTTTTAATCATCTTCCTATTTTTGTGATATTACATAATTTAAAGGTAAAATGTTCAGCTGATGTAAGTAAACCTGCTTGTAAATTTGTAAGAATTAGGAGGACAAATTCATCCAGAAAGATGGACCTTACAAACTACAACTGGGATGAGGTGTATGCGGACGATCCAAATCAGGCATATGATGCATTTTTGCATGTTCATGTAACCCAGGTTTCAGATTCATAACTATTTAGTTATAAGAACATAAATAGTTAATGCCATTG
The DNA here is from genome assembly GCF_963971535.1 of Notolepis coatsorum. Lineage (NCBI taxonomy): Eukaryota > Metazoa > Chordata > Actinopteri > Aulopiformes > Paralepididae > Notolepis > Notolepis coatsorum. The sequence continues at coordinate 107,878,048 of NC_140171.1, forward strand.
AATAAGAACATAAATAGTTAATGCTCTTGTGTAAGAACATAAACAGTTAATGTTATTTGGTTATATGTATATTAGGGCTGACCCCTATTAGTCGAATAGTCGACTAATCGATCGAAAGTAGCCATAGTCGACTGCCAACCTCTTAGTCGAATGCAAAAAAAATATATATATTATAATATTTTTTTTGTATCATTCTTTCCAAAAGCAAAGAGGCCTAGAAGCGTGGCTAACGCTAATGGCACGCATACCAGAGGCTAACTGCCTAAGAAAACAGGCACAGAGGCACTAGACTAGACAAATATCAACATGTATCCATCATCATCATCATCATCATCATCAAACCTTTATTTGAATAGGCAGGTTAATTAAGAACAAGTTCTTATTTTCAATAACGGCCTATTTTATCCATCAGTGGACCAATTGCATGTTTTCACAGAGGACAAGAAGCCTTCCGTCGACCCCTTCAGACATTAAGCACCCCCACAGCCCAAATGGAATGAAAAAAAAAGAATAGTTGACTATGGGCAAATTTTGGCAACTACAAATCGACTATACAAATCCTTAGTCGGGAACAGCCCTAATGTATACAGTTCACTCTCCAGTTCATGCTCCGCGGATCTCAAACATCTTTCCATTCAATGTCAACCATTTCATGTCCCCCGAGAATTCACCGCCATAATCATGACGGCGATGTACATCCCTCCCCAAGCGAATACCGTCAGGGCCCTGGCGGAGCTACAGGGGCAGCTCAACATCCACCAGATTAAACACCGGGTCGCAGAAATGGTCATAGCAGGCGACTTCAACCAGGCGAATCTGAAGAAAATGATGCCATCCTTTTTTCAGCACATCGCCTGCTCCACCAGGGGAGGAAATAGGCTGGATCATTGCTACACCCCGTTCAGAGCCGGCTACAAAGCAGTACCGGCTCCGCCATTAGCGGGGGCTACAAGCACATCGGATCACGACTCCATTTTCCTATATCCGGCTTACAGGCAGAGATCACGTGACGCCGTCGTGTCACGTGAGGTAAAAAGATGGTCCGACCAATCAGAGGCCACGCTTCAGGATGCTCTAGAGGACGTAGACTGGGGAATGTTCCAGGGAAGCGCCAGTGATGTCAGTGAGTTTGCAGATACTGTTGTTAGCTTCATAGCAACATTAGCTGATAGTATCGTCCCCACAAAAAAGGTGAGGGTGTTCCCGAACCAGAAATCGTGGGTGGACAGTACTATCAGAGCAGCTCTGAAAACTTGCACCACTGCTTACAACCTGGGCAGAGAGACAGGAAATATGGAGGAGTACAAGGCAACAGTCTATACTCTGTGCAAGTTAAACTTGCTAAGAGGACGTATGCTGATAAGATGGAGGCACAAATGGCACAGAATGACACAAGAGGCTTATGGCGAGGACTGCGGACGATAACTGACTACAAAGTCAGCGCCCCCTCAGTGGGGAGCGCCGGCGCCTCTCTCGCGGACCAACTCTACTCCTTCTACCCACGGTTTGGTGCAAACAGTGGCGATGCTAGCTCACCGGCTAACGACGTCACTGACGTGCCGGCTGTCGTGGAGGGGGGGGCATCCGCCGGGGGGCGGAGGCACTCTCTCATTGACGGAACACAGTGCGAGAAGAGCATTTATGCGGGTGAACACCAGGAAGGCTGCTGGCCCAGATGGGATAACAGGACGTATACTTAAGTCCTGTGATAACCAACTAGCCCCAGTGTTCACCACCATATTTAATCTATCCCTGGCTGAATCCGTGGTACCTGCCTGCTTCAAGGTGTCTACTATTATCCCGGTACCAAAGAAATCCTCCCCAACAGGTCTCAATGACTACAGACCGTTGGCACTCACCTCTGTGGCCATGAAATGTTTTGTGATATGGACCCTATGCAATTTGCATACAGGCCAAACAGGTCCACTGATGATGCGGTCTCCCAAGTACTGCACAGCACCCTCTCTCACCTAGACCGACAGAAGGCGGGCTATGTGAGACTGTTGTTCATTGACTACAGCTCAGCGTTCAACACCATAGTCCCCACCAGACTGGTGGACAAGCTGATCGAGCTGGGTCTGAGCTCCGCTCTGAGTGCTTGGATACTGGACTTTCTGAGTGAAAGGCCCCAGGCGGTCAGGGTGGGGGGTCAGACCTCCAACACCATTACCCTGAGTATCGGGTCCCCCCCAGGGCTGTGTCCTGAGCCCCCTGCTGTATTCACTATACACACATGACTGTGGCCAAGTTCAGCTCCAACTCCATAGTGAAGTTTGCGGATGACACAGTGGTGGTGGGGCTGATCTCTGACAACGACGAGAAGGCCTACCGGGAGGAGGTTGAGGTACTGGAATGCTGGTGCCAGGACAACAGCCTGCTCCTGAACATTGGTAAAACCAAGGAGCTGATCGTGGATTTTAGGAGAAAACAGCAGCGGACACACACACCACTGAGGATAAACAGGGCTACCGTGGACAGGGTGAGCAGCTTCGAGTACCTGGGGGTCCACATCTCAGAGGATCTGACATGGACAACACACATAGACTCAGTCGTAAAAAAGGCGAAGCAGCGCCTCTACCACCTGAGACAGTTAAGGAAGTTCAGAGTATCGGGGAAGACACAAAACAGAGGATATGGAGAGGGCTTCAGCGTTCTTATTTTGTTTCAGGTAGGTGCTCTTTGGATTAAATCCGGGGTAGGATTCGCTTATAGAAGAAAGGTTGAGATCCAAGGCAGCTCTACAATTTTTTAAAAAGCCTTTATTTATTGGCTTACATTATTTAGAAAAATCTTTTAAAAAAACTGACATGTTTCGGCCTACATGGCCTTCGGGGAAGATACTCCAGTCCTTCTACTCCGGAGCTGTAGAGAGCATCTTGACTGGAAACATCACTGCCTGGTATGGAAACAGCATGGCACAGGACAAGAAGGCCCTACAGAGAGTGGTACAGTACGCTCAGCGAGCGTACTACGGGTATTGCACTACCACCCCTGCAGGTCCTATATAACAAGAGGTGCAAATCCAGAGCCTGCAGAATAATGAAAGACGCTCACCACCCCAACAACAGCCTGTTCAAGCTGCTGCGGTCAGGCAAACGCCTGCGAACACCAGCAACTAGGACAGTGAGACTTCGGCTCAGCTTCTTCCCCCAGGCCATCAGAGCCTTGAACACTGAACTCTCCACACACAAGCACACACGACGCACACACTGTACACGCTCACACACTAGCAGCCACTTTAACATGAGCAAACACACACTCATGCTGCACACGCTCACACTTATGGTCACTTTACAAAAGGAAAGGTCACTTTAAAAATAGTATAGTATAACTTGAGATTGTATAATATAGCATTGTATAGCAGTGTACATAAAGATCCAGTGCCTCATCCGTAGCTAACAGTGTATTGCACTATCACAGGACCTAGCATGTCTTACCATGCTCTGTAAAAACTCATGTACATATACCGATATGCCCTACTTTGATTACTTGTATTATTGCACAATGTCGTTCTATTGGATTCTTATTATATTATTATTATTGTATTATGCACAATCGTTGCAGGCAAGACCCCCCGCATTTCACTGTATACTTGTATGCCGTGACAAATAAAACTCTTGACTTGACTTGACTGGTACACTTGTCCATGGCACTTACTACCCATCTTTGTAGTGGTTTGGGGGAATAGTACAGTAGGTACGCATATTTAAGGGATTACGAGTGTTCTATTGGTATTTATATTGACCTAGAGAAGGCTTTTGATACAATAGATCACAGCATATTAGTGAGAAAACTGGAGAAGTATGGGATACGAGGTATAGCTGACTCTTGGCTGAAGAGCTACTTGGAAAACAGACAACAATGTGTGCAAATGAATGACACTGTCAGGATTTAGGAAGGTCACCTGTGGAGTACCCCAGGGATCTGTGATAGGTCCAAAACGTTTTATACTTTATATTAATGATATGTGCAATGTTGCTGAACTGTCAACGTTTGTTATTTTTGCAGACGATACAAATTTATATTGCTCAGGAAGTAATTAAAGGAACATTTGTTTGATATTGAAAGAGAGCTTGACATTCTCAAAACTTGGTTTGATGTTAATAAATTCTCTCTCAATATTAAGAAAACTAAATTGATGCTTTTTGGTAATCAAAAAGAAATAGCGGGGGATATTGAGTAAAAAATATGTCTCTCCAAGACATTTACAACAAGCGTTCCAGGGGTAAGGCTAAGAGAATAATCAAAGACTCTAGCCACCCAAACAACTGCCTCTTTAAACTGCTTTCGGTCAGGCAAGCGATACCGGAGTCTCATGGCCAGCACAGAGAGACTCAGAATGAGCTTCTATCCCCAGGCCATAAGGATGCCCAACCACAATAACACTATGTAACACACCATCAAATAGACTCACAGCACACACATCCACACGTACACACTCACTTTAAATAAACAACTCACTGTAGCACCCACTTTACCCACTTTAGACACTTTAACACACTTTATATTTATTGGTAAAGAGATTTGCACTACAACTCATACCTCATTGCACCTTACCCTAAGTTGTACCTCATCCCATTTTTTTTTTTTTTTTTATATCTTTTTCTCCCTCCATTTTTCCTCCGATTTTCCCCATCCCAATGTTAGTCGTATGCCAATTCCCAATCCCTTCCTGGTCGCTGCGCACTTACCCCCCACAGTCAGATCATCTGGGAGAGTGGAGGCTAAAACGTGCTTCCTCCGACACACGTCCAGCCAATCAACCGCTTCTTTTCACCTGGCAGCGCGGATCCTCCCTGAGAGGGCGTAGCGTGTGGAAGGATCACACTATCCCACTCAGGTCCTATCCGCGCTTAGCAGGCGCCCCGACCTAACTGTAGGGGTCGCTGTTTCCCATTTCTGCAATGTACTGTATATTGTATTGTAACTCAGTTACTATTTTTTTTCTACTCTGTATTGTATACTGTATATGTATATTGAACACTTTTGTTTACACTTGTTTACGTACTTTTGACTTTCTATTTTATACTTATCTATTTTTATCTAGCACACTCTCAGGAGCAAAACAGAAAAAAAGCATTTAATATAAAAGTATTCTGTATTTTTGTATGACAACTAATAAAGAAACTTGAAACTTGAACTTGAACTAGAGACTTGGACTAGTACACACACACAAGACAAGCTCCAATATACAATAATCCAATATACAATGATGGAACTATGTGAAATACTGTAGCTAAGAATACTTAAACTGTACACAACTATGCCCAACTATTTTAATAACTAACTAGAGTATTTGATCTCATAATTGTAACTCACCTTTACAATCACAATTTAAAAACATAAAAAAAACTACTTTCATACATTTCAATAGTTTCTACATTTGTTAAAATGCCCCTCGCCAAATGATTGTGAATGGTATATGGTAAATGGTCGTTTTCCTGTGCGATAAGTCTAGAATTCCATTCATGCATAGACTCCATAACCGTTCATTTGATTGAGTTTGTTCTTGTTTTTGGTCACATAAAGTGTCCACCTATAGCGTATCTGGTATACGACCATTCAGTTTCATTCATTCAGTTTGTATGAGTTACAGACACCAAAAGTGAATGAATTAATAAAAACTTTATTTAACAGATTGCAGATACAGTACGGTTCAATACACACAATTGTTAAGGGGATGCAGACCAGAGAAAGACATTTGTCTTGTTTACATCAGGGTAGGGCTGGGTGATATGGCCTCTAAATGATATCACAATATTTTTTTGGCTATGTCATAATACACAATATCCATCACAATATTTTGATATTTCCTCTAAAGCACTTACAAATGCTTGATTTAACCCTTTGAAGCATACAGTCACGCCAACATGACAATTAAAATAGTTAATGCAACATGTCTGCATTAAACCATGAAGATGCTTTCAAAAATAATTTAATTAAAAGTTTCTAAAAATCTAAAAGAGTAGTCTACAGACACACTAATACAGAAAACAATTTATTAACATCTAAGACAATTTATATGAAAACTCTTGGGTGCCTAAGACTTTTGCTGTTTTCTATCCACTTTAGCCAAAAATACACACACACTACTGTGAGAAAATAATGATAATTTTTATGTTAATGTTATAACATCCTACTGGTAAACAAAACAGGTGTGTGTGCATCATCATATATTTACTTTTTAATTGCATGAAACATTATGAAGTATTCTCTTATGCTACTTTTCCACGGGCTGCATGGTACCTACTTGACTCGGTAGTACCCCCCATAGATATATATAAAGACGGTAACCCCCCCCCCTCCATCAGTGTAGCAGGGGCGCCGTGACATCATCTTCAACGCGACACACAGAGGATTTCGATGCTAGCTATCAAGCTATGAATCCAGTGCCTTATTTACGCTAGCCGCAATGCTAACGGTTAGAACGCGAGGCTACTACCAGTTCATCTGCCTCGGTGGCTCCATATTCCATTGCCGTTTCTGAATAAAACATGTAGCGCTAACGTTTAAACTCGCTAAACTCTCTCCACTTCTCTCACGCTCTTGTATCCCTGTTCCCTGTTTCCTCCAAACAAAACTGTGGCACCACCTCTCCGTCTCTGGGTGTGTGTGTGTGCGTGCGTGTATGTGCATGTAAGTTGGGGCGAGTGTGTGTGCATTTTTTTTGTGAGGGAGAGACGAGAGAGTAAAGCACTGCGCCAAAGTAACTCGTCTCATCTCAGCCGTGGCGGCTTAGAAACTGACATGAGGGATTGTGAGAAACATCATTATATCCACGATTCGTTTAAAAAGTGTATCGTTAATGAACTGTACCATCGAATTGTAGCCTCCCGTAGGTGCTCTTTGAGAGCGATTTTGAATGTGGGTAGGGATTCAAATTTGTTTGCGGCTGTGGGTAGTTTCAAGTTTCAAGTTTCTTTAATAGTTGTCATACAGAAGTACAGAATACTTTTATACAAAATGCTTCTTACTGTTGCGCTCCAGAGACTGTGCAAGACAAGATAAGTATGAAATAAAATAACATAGTAAAATTAGAAGTAAAAAAAATGAGGTCACAGTGTTCAGTTTAGACATATGTACAATGTTCGATGCAGAATAGACGTAGTTACCATACAATATACAATACTGTGCAGTGTACTAATATACAATACTATATAGTGCAAGGCAGAAATGGAGAAATGGGACGAGGTGCAATTTAGGTACAATTCACAGTAGGTGTACGAGTTGTAGTGCAAATCCTTTATCAATAAATATAAAGTGTAAGTGTGTTTGTGTGATCTAAAGTGTGGAGAGTGGGTGCTGCAGTGTGTTGTTTGTTTGAGTGAGTGTGTGCGTGTGGGTGTGTGTGCTGTGTGCATTTGATGGTTGTTGCATAGTGATTATTGTTCGTTTAGCAGCCTGATGGCCTGGGGATAGAAGCTTCTTCTGAGTCTTTCTGTGCTCGCCTTAAGACTCCGGTATCGCTTGCCTGACCGCAGCAGTTCAAAGAGGCAGTTGTTCGGGTGGCTCGAGTCCTTAATAATTCTCTTAGCCTTCCCCTTGCACCGCTTGTTGTAAATGTTCTGGAGGGTGGGAAGCCCCCCTCCAATTGTGCGTTCGGCTGAACGTGTCACTCTTTGTAGTCTGCTACGGTCTTGTGCAGTGCTATTCCCAAACCAGGAGGTGATGTTGCCGGTCAGGATGCTCTCTATTGTACATGAGTAGAAGTTCCTAAGGATCTTCTGACTGACTTGGAACTTCCTTAGGCGCCTGAGGAAGTAGAGGCATTGTCGTGCCTTCTTCACAACACTGTCAATGTGTGTGGTCCATGTCAAGTCCTCGGATATGTGGGCTCCGAGGTACTTGAAACTGTTCACTCTCTCAACCGGTGCCCCGTCGATGCTGAGGGGGCTGTAGTCCTTGACCCCCGACCTCCTGAAGTCCACAATCATCTCTTTTGTAGGGCGTTCCACATTGTTGTGGCATAATTGCAAAACGTGTTTAGTCCCTTGTTTGTGGCGAATCTGGGTTGCACATGATTTGTGGAACTCCCTCTGGTGTTGTGGCCGTGGTATTCACTGACCTTTGGGAAGTATTTCGACATGTACATGGGTACCTGAGTGGTGTAGTGTATCTTGTAGACCAGGCCCATTGCAAGTTGCTGTACTCTGTCGTCTACTCTAATCAATCAATCAATCAATCAAATGTATTTGTATAGCACGTTTAAACATGACGCTTGTCAACCAAAGTGCTTCACATAGCTAAGCTAAGTACAAAGAAAAGTATAAAATAAACAGATTTTTTTTTATAAAATCAACGGATAGACAAAGGAAAAACAGAACAACACGTCAACAATTACGGCAAGAGTCAAAGTGAGTCAGGGAAGGCCAGGCGATATAGGTGGGTTTTGAGTTTTGATTTAAAAGACTCGATGGAGGGGGCAGATTTAATGGACATGGGGATGCTGTTCCAGAGGTCAGGGGCTGCGACCGCAAAAGCACATCCCCCCCTAGACTTGAAGTTAGACCTACGGTTGGTTAGGAGACCCTTATCAGCCGATCTGAGGGCCCTGACGTTGGTATAGGGGGTGAGGAGGTCTGCTAGGTAAGCAGGGGCCTTACCATTTAGGGCTTTATAAACCAATAAAAGGACCTTGAAGTCTATTCTGAAGCACACCGGGAGCCAGTGGAGGGAGGCAAGTACAGGGGTGATGTGAGCTCTCTTCCGGGTACCTGTGAGCAGTCTAGCGGCAGCGTTTTGGGGAAGTTGTAGACGGGCTATGGTGGATTTATTTAGCCCCAGGTACAGGGCTAAGCCATCCTAGGTAGTCAAAGTGGTCAGGGGTGAGGTGGGTTTTAGGAGTAAGGTCAAGCAGTAGTCTGACCAGTTGGTTTGTGATGTTTGTAATCTTGTTTTTAGCGCCTTTGAGGTACTTTGGTACCATGAGGTGCATGCATAGTCGTAGTACCCTTGAATGCGTGCTCCTGCCAGAGTCTTCAGGGTATTCTTGTTTACCAGAGAGGAGATCCGGTACAAGAATTTAGTTCGGTGGATGGTGTCTACCAAGTGTCGGGAAGAAGTCCAAAGAAGTCGTCCCAAAAACAAATCAGCGGAGATTGTGCAGAGGAAGGAGAAAATGTCATTGTTTAATTAATCTCCCCTGCTTTGAAAAAGTCTTTAACATCACTTCTGCGGCAGACAGTGCTTTTGCTAATGGATTGTGTTTTAAAATGAGGGCAAGCTCACTAATTGGGAATTGATTGTGTGGTCATTAGGTGGGATGTAGCAGAGGATGCCGCCAACGTAGACAACGGACTATCATGTCCCATTGTGCTGTGGTTCCCACCAGATCATAGTGACTTTTATGATACACTGGATGGGTGTTTAGCTGGAGTTGAGGATGTAGACAAAATTCTTATTGGAGACTGGAACACGGATATGCAACGAAAAGATGCACCCGTCTTCAGGTCATTCAGTAGGTTTTGTGATCTGCACGGCCTCAGCCAGCTAATCACCCAACCCACACGTGTATGTGAATCAACTCAGACTACCATTGACCTCATTCTGACCTCCGACAAGTCCAAGATCTCCAAGAAAGGGGTTATAGCATGCGGGTTAAGTGATCATTATATGATATTCTGTACCCGCAAAAAACTAAAACAAAAGGCTGGCTGCCACAAAACAGTCACATCTAGAGACCTCAAAACCTACTCTAGCGAGGCCTTTAACCTTGAACTGGAGAGCCTGGACTGGTCAGATGAACTCAATGGTACACTGGTTGAAGAAACATGGCTTGGTTTCAAAACCAAATTCTCAACAATACTAAACGACATGGCCCCCCTAAGAACCACCAGGGTAAAAAATCGCGCTGAGCCGTGGATGCACTCCGAAATACTGGCCGCTATGAAAACCAGAGACAAAAAATGCTCTGAGTTTCGTAAAAGTCAGTCAAAGCTTACTAAAAGCACGAGCAGTGAACTCCAAGCCCACGTGACTGAACTCAAACTAGAAAGAAACAGACTAAGAAACGACGTAAACTCCATGATCAAAACTGCAAAAAAGAATTTCATCAATGACAAAACTGAGGAAAACAAAAACAAACCACGAGAACTTTGGAAATTACTCAATAATCAACTAGGATGCAGTAAAAAACTTAAAACCAGATTCTCAAACATAAACATAAAAACGGACAACACGCTCATCACAGACAAGCTGGATGTAGCCAATTACTTAAACATTTTCTTCACAAACATAGCCACAACACTGGTAAACAAACTACCCTCCCACTCAGGGCTTTATGGGGTAGAACACATAGTAGCTTACTACAAAAACCTAGGGGTCCGCAAGGACGACTTCAAGCTGGAAATGGTAACAACAGATGAGGTACTCAATAAACTGAGCGCCCTCCAACCTAACAAGGCCACTGGCCATGACAACATCCCCTCCAAATTCCTCAGAGACTCAGCAGCCGCCATCACCCCAATCATCACACACATAATAAACCTCTCCATAAAACAGGGACACGTCCCCAAGGACTTCAAAATTGCGAGGGTGACCCCTCTGCACAAAAAGGGCAGCAAATTAGACCCAGGCAACTACCGCCCTGTTTCTATTCTCACCTCCATCTCGAAAGTCATGGAAAAAATAGTCTACGAACAGGTCGAAAAGTACCTAGCGGAAAAAAATCTAATCTACGAATTCCAATCTGGCTTCAGAACATCCCACTCCACTGACACATGCCTTCTCTATTTGAATGACCACATCAAACAAGAGGTGGACGCAGGCAAATACTGCGGCATGGTCATGCTGGACCTACAAAAGGCCTTTGACACGGTCAATCACTCCATTCTGATTGACAAGCTAAAAGCAATTGGTTTTGATAGTCTATCAGTGAGCTGGATGCAATCCTACCTTGAGGGGAGGGAACAGATGGTGGAGGTAAACGGTACCCTATCCCCCCCTCTCACAGTGAGCTGTGGTGTTCCACAAGGAAGCATACTAGGACCGCTACTGTTCCTAATTTATGCAAATGACATGTCGTCAGCTTGTGACTGCAACTTGTTCCTGTTTGCGGACGACTCAGCCCTGCTGGTCTCTGACAAGAACAAGTTACAGGTTGAAAAAACCCTCAGCTCGGAACTAGGCAGAATCTGCATATGGCTCGCTGATAACAAACTATCATTACACATGGGCAAAACAGAGTCCATTCTCTTCGGTTCAAATAACAAACTCAGCAAGACCGACGGCTTCTCAGTTACAGTGGGTGACAATATTGTCACAAGGAAAGATGAAATTACCTACCTGGGTTCCATCCTAGAGGCTAATCTCTCCTGTGACAAAATGGCATCCAATGTAATAAAAAAAGTCAACCAACGAACTCGATTCTTGTACCGGATCTCCTCTCTGGTAAACAAGAATACCCTGAAGACTCTGGCAGGAGCACTCATTCAGGGGTACTACGACTATGCTTGCACCTCGTGGTACCAAAGCACCTCAAAGGCGCTAAAAACAAAATTACAAACATCTCAAAACAAACTGGTCAGACTACTGCTTGACCTTACTCCTAGAACCCACCTCACCCCTGCCCACTTTGACAACCTAGGATGGCTTAGAGTAGATGACAGAGTACAGCAACTTGCAATGGGCCTGGTCTACAAGATACACTACACGACCAAGGTACCCATGTACATGGCAAAATACTTCCCAAAGGTCAGTGAATACCACGATCACAACACCAGAGGGAGCTCCACAAATCATGTTAAACCCAGATTCGGCTCAAATAAGGGACTAAACACGTTTCGCAATTATGCCACATCAATGTGGAACGCCCTACCCAAAGCTGTAAAGGAATGTGGATCACTACCCACTTTCAAAACCTCTCTCAAGAGACACCTACGGGAGACTGCAATTCAACACTGGCCCCTGTAAATATCCTAACCCAACCCCCTCCAATGTACAGTCATTTACCTAGTATGGTTTTGTCAATAGTCCAATGTACAATTTTGTTTGTTTGTACAGAGTCTCCCCCCCCTCAATGTACAGTTTTGCTTGTTTATACAGTGTGCCCCCCCCCCCCCCAATGTAAATTACCCAGTATGGTTGTCAATATCCCAGTGTACCCAACCCCCCCCACCCAACCTCCTACAATGTACAGTTTCTACGTCAAATGTATATACTCCCCTTTCTTGACTCCTTCTGTATCACAAACAGTACTGTATTTGCAAATCTGGTATGTCATAAATGTATAGATGTAGCAGTACTGACTATCTGTATGTCATGTATGTCATATATGTCCTGATGAATTGAAAATGGGGGACCCTGGTGGAAACAAGACGAAAGTCTTTCTCTGGTCTGCATCCCCTTAACAATTGTGTGTATTGAGCTGTACTGTATTGTACCCATTCTGCAATCTGTTAATAAAGTTTTCAATCAATCAATCAATCAAACCTGGATCCAGAGGCTGTCACTCTCCTCAAAACCAAGGGGTTTAAAGGGCCCCCTATTGTAAACATTTAGTATTGTTTTCACACAATGAGGTTGTCTCAACACTGAGGAGTTATGAAATATGTATATAGTGCTGTTTCTGCAGTTCAGCTGTGATAAGAAACCTCCATATTGAAACAAGCCATTCAGAATTGCAGCCACAATCAAATTAAGCCTTAAAGTCCCCCTATAGGGGGACCCTGCTTTTCTTTATCATAAATCGATCAATAGAGACCGTATTAGATCCCCAATTATCATATCATGGGGTATCATTGGAAAGCCACCCTCATTGGCTACAACCCTGTCCCAAAATGTTTTAGATCACCAAATGATTGACAGATCTAGAGCCCCCCGAGGTTGGGGGTGGTAATGTGTACTTTGGCGCACGCCTCACATATCGGCATGTAACTCGAGAACCGCTGAACGGATTTTGTCACCTGAAAGGGCAATTGACAGGCAACAAATAGGGTTTTAATTATATATATATATTGTATCAAAAGAAATGCACACCTGAGCCGCTAGAGGTCAGCAAAGTGGCGCGTCCTCATGAGGGCCCACATGTGGGCCCTTGGATGTTAAGAGTTTAATGTTGTTGTTTTTTTGTCAAGAGTAAAGACCATAACCCTATCAAAACAGCAGTCAAAGTGTATATTTTCATTTTTACAGATGTTTTGTACGATTTACCGAAAATAAGAATTTATCGGAAAAATGCTAATTATATCTCTTTTATCGTAAAACCGTGAGGAAATTACTAAATCCAGATTTAACCCTGCCATTAGAAAGAGGAGCCTTTTCCCTATCCTGTATGATTTGGCCATAATAAGGTCAAGGTCAAGTTCAAGGTCAAATATTAATTTATAATTAAAATTGAATATCATTTATTAGTGTATCTACAAATCCTTCTGTTTAATCATCTTCCCTTTATTCATTTGCTTAGATTTTTTGTACACATGATCTCAATAAGGTGGTGAATGAGCTCAGTAAGCTCATCTGCTTACCCCGCAGATTTAACATGGTGTTATTCACCGTCAAATATGCAAAAATAAATCATAATTTATATTCTCCTTTTCTTCATTACAATTTACTCAAGCCTAGTAACAGACACAATATTTCTGACACTGGGAATACATACCCCCAGGTCCTTAGATGTTCCTAGATACCAAGAACATGCAAATCGACCTTGTAGAAGTGGAGCAATCTTCCATTTACTTAGGCATGTACCTTTAGGCGAAATTTCTGAAAAAAGTCTACAGATTAACGATAGGTTATGTAGATAACCTAGTTATATTAGTATTGGCTAAGCGTCCCGCTCTGCGCCTTACGAGATACTTCTATCTCCTGTGATACCTAATGTATCTCCCACGAACAAAAAACACATGCACCCCACCTGTATGGGGCCCCGCCCCTTATGGTGGCATTACCCATATAACCATGACTCTGGTCATGAAACACCCTTCCTCGCCAAAAACCCGTCCGAGGAAAAGATCCCTCAAGAGGGAACTCAGGGCGCGCAGAGCGGGACGCTTAGCCAATACTAATATAACTAGGTTATCTACATAACCTATCGTTATATTTCGTATTGCATCGCGTCCCGCTCTGAGCCTTACGAGATAATGGGGAAGAGCGGGCGCGAGACCCGACAGATGTACCCCCTGAGGACCCGTAAGCCCACATCAAGGGGTGCGGGGAGCCCTGTCACCCCATCCTTCCTAACGAAGGGGGGGCGCAGTCAACTCCACCTGAATGCGAACAAGAGGGAGCCAGAACCCCTTGAACACACCGTACAGGCGGAACCACGTGTGACTCAACACACTGCGGCCCATACCCATACACTCCTGCTACCCGACCAAAGGACGGGAAGCAGGAAAGGCCACAGACCCCAGAACCGCCTGGGAGACAGAACCCCCGGTCATGTCCATGAGGTAAAACCTTACAAAGGGGCCCGGTGAGGACCATGAAGCTGCAGCACAGATGTCCTCCACCGAGGCCCCACCCAGGAGAGCGGCAGAGGCAGCCACCCCACGAGTCCAGTGCGCCCTGACGCCCCCAGGGGGATCCTGCCCAGCCAACGTGTAGCAGAGGGCAATACCCTCGCACAACCAATGGGACAGGCGCTGCTTCGACAGTGCCTTACCAGCACGAGCCCCACCGTAACAGACAAAAAGCTGGTCGGTAACCCTGAAGTCCTGAGTACGGCTGAGGTAAAACCCCAAAGCACGGACTGGACATGACAGGTGAAGGCCCGCATCTAACTCACTAGTGTGAGGAGGAGGACGAAAAGCCTGAACCACAATATCCCGGGAGCGGAAGGAACTCCGGATATTCTTAGGCATGAAAGCAGGATTAGGTCGCAGAGTGGCACCGCAATCGGTCCGAAAAGACAGGCACTCTGGACGTACCGAGAGAGCACAGAGCTCACCCACGCGTTTAGCGGAAGTGACAGCCAGTAGGAACGCGGTCTTGAAAGACAGCCGTCCCAACGGCGCCTGCTCGAGCGGCTCAAACGGGGCCAAGGACAACCGACCGAGGACCAATTGAAGATCCCAAGTCGGAGCCAAGGAGCGTTGCACCGGCTTAACGCGTCGAGCGCCAAGCAGGAAACGCTTCACAAGAGGGTGGCTGAACAAAACAGTCCCCTCAAAACCCTCATGACAGGAGGATATAGCTGCCGCATATACCCTCACTGTCGAAGCCGACAGCCTACCAAGAAGAGACTGGAGATAACCCAGAACAGCATCCAGGGGGCAGGAGACTGGGTCCCAGCCCCCCCCCTTACACCATTCTTGGAACGCACGCCACCTGCCCGCGTAAACCGCGACAGTGGAGGGAGCATGCGCACACCGGATGGTATCAACCACTGCGGGATCCATCCTCTCCAGACTCACCCTCCCACCAGCCACACCACCAGGCGTTGACCCAACACCGGAGGCTGGACAAGCACTCCGTTGTGCTGCGAGAGGGCCGTCGCTGACCACGGAATGACCCAAGGAGGAGCGACCAGAAGCTGGATTAAGACCGGGAACCACACTGACGTGCCCCGGTCCGGCGCGACCAGGATCACCGTCCTGCGCTCCCTCCGTATCCGCTCCAACAGCTGACTCAACAGCTGTACAGGAGGGAAGGCGTACAGAAGACCGGGCGGCCACGGAAAGGTCGAGAAGGCATCCACCCCCAAGGGGGGATGATCCGCTCGACTGAGCGAGAACCACAAGGGGCACTTGTGAGAACGTCGGCACGCAAACAGATCTACCGAGGCCTCCCCGAACCGATCCCAGATCTGTCTGACTATGTCGGGGCGGAGTTCCCACTCGTCGCGACGAGGACCGCCCCGAGACATTATATCCGCCGCCACATTTTCCGTACCAGGAACGTGGAGCGCCCGCAGACTGCGCAGCCTGCAGGATGCCCATAGCAACAGTTCGCGCGCCACCCGGAGCAGGCGGGCGGAACGAGTCCCACCCTGCCTGTTGATATACGCCGCCGCCGTCACATTGTCCGTCCTGATCAAAACGTGTTCGCCTACCACCAGGTGGCCGAGCCGTTTGAGGACCAGGAGGACCGCCTTCAACTCCAACACATTGATATGCAGGACAGCTGGGTCGGCATGACCCGTCCAGCTGCCCCCCACTGCGTGGGTCCGAAACGCCCCTCCCCAACCTGTGAGAGAGGCGTCGGTGAAAACCGTGACGTGGGGACCCCAGCGGAGAGGATACCCAGCCTCCCCCAGTGGGCGAGATCCCCCCATATCGACAAAGGAACCGTCAACCGTCTCCCTTTGCCCCACACCGGATCTATTCTCAAAGAGAGAAACCACCTCTGTATCCGCCTCATAAAGAGGAGGCCAAGAGGAACCACCGTGTGGGCCGCCGACATAAGGCCCAGCAGACGCATCACCTGCAGCGCCGTAACCGTCCCTCCCAGACGGAAACCCCCGAGCGCGTGACGGAGATCCCCCCGACGCTGCTCCGAGAGGGTCGCAAGCATGGGCTTCGACCTCAATGTCAAGCCCAAGTACTCCACCTGTTGACTGGGAAGAGGGGTACTCTTCTTCCAATTCACAGCAAAACCCAGGCTGGTGAGGAATTCCACCACCAGTCGAGTATGAGACCTGGCAACCTCCTCTGAACGGCTGAGGAGCAGAATGTCGTCGAGATAGAACAGAACTCGTATCCCCCGACGACGTAAAGGCCCCAGAGCAGCCGCCACGCACTTGGTGAATGTGCGGGGAGCCAGAGAATAACCGAACGGCATTCTGTGGTACTCGTACGCTACGCCCTGAAACAGGAACCGTAGGAACTTCCTGTGAGGAGGGAAAATGGGTATGTGAAAATACGCATCCTTCAGGTCTATGGAGGTGAACCAGTCCCCCCTCCTGACAGCAAGCAGAAGGAGTCGGACGGTCAACATCCTGAACGGTCTCACTACAATCAACCGATTGAACATGGACAGATTCAGTATAGGTCTGACCCCCCCAGTTTTCTTGGGCACCAGAAAATAACGGGAGTAGACGCCTGACATTGCGTCCTCTCTCGGGACCACAACGACGGCCTGCTTCGCCAACAGAGATTGAATCTCGTCGGCCAGGGCTGTCACCGCGCCCAAACCTGAGAACGGAGGATGGGGCCGCGCAAACTGCAAAACCAGCCCCGCCTCTAACGTTCTCCTCATCCACCGATTCAAGGGACATTCCCGTCGCCATATGTGAATATAATCCCACAGCGCCCCCGCCGTCAACTGACGCTGGGCCGCAAGGAACAGCAGATAATTGGCCCGGTCCCCCCCGTCGTGCAAAGCACCCAAGGGGGGACCCCGACAGAAAGGGCCGGTTTGATACGGGAGGAGCGGTCATCAAACTTGTGGACACACACTCACCCCCTGAACACCCCTCCAGCACACGCTGAGGAGCCGTTCCGCAGCCAGACACGCAAGGCCTGAGGACCCCATGGGCTCCTACACGCCGAAGCCCTGCAGTGATATTGCTACCACTCAAATCACGCCAGCCTCTCCTTTGCAGACCACTGCTGGTTTGACGGGAGTGGGAGGCAACAGCGCGATACCCCGCCTGGCGAGGGCGAAGCCGGGGTAACCCCTGCTGAGCATTCAACAGAAGAGGCACCGAGTCCCCCTGCTGACCACTGGAGCTAGTGGCAGCTGTAACACCAGGTTCCACCCACCCACAACCTGCGGTGTAGGAACCACGCGACGACGGAACATTCTCACGGACAGACCCAGGCTCAGCCATCAACTGGGTGTCAGCCCCTGTCTCCATGAGAAGTGAAGAATGGGGCCGCATACGCTTCAAAGAAGGTTTGCGGCCCGCAGCCAAAGGAGAATGCTCAGAGCCCCGCTTCTGGGGATACCAGAGAGAGGATTGAACGGGGAGCGGGCTGCTCGCGGCAAAATGACGACGGGGTGGTTTACCAACCCCGAAATCACCCAAAATGGCCGATCCCTCGGCCGCCAAGACTGTCGGCCTTGCGAAACCCTGTCGATTCTCCAACCAGGGCACCACTGGCGGGGGAAACATGGCCGCCTGTCGAGGATCTCGCCACAGTCGTTGACGAGACCGTGCTCCCACCCCTGGCTGCACAGCGTGAGGCGGTGTAGGACCCGAATCAAAAACCGCCTGCGCCTCCACAGAACGCCCAAAAAGACTATCTGTGGAAAAAGGAGTCGTGAGGAGAGAAAACCTATCCTCTTCCCCAAGAGGAGACTGCTCCAACCAAAGATGCCTAACAACCAAAGTCGATAGCATCCGAATCCTCCCCGCAGTTATAGCTTGCGACTGAGTCAAGATCTCTATAACACCACACACATGAATCACGTTCATAGTGTCGGTTGGACCCAAAGACCTACAACCCGACGCCATCTTGGATAGGAAAGTAGCCAGCTGAGCCACAACACTGGCCGCCGCTAAATGCCATCCTGCAGCAGTATACCACTCATTCGTCCATACTGCCACCCTCCGAGCCGACATGCTATCAAGCAACGGCCGGGCGGAACGTCGTTCATCCCCGCCTGGGCACAAAAAAGAAGCTACCTGGCTACTTAGCCAAGGTACCCCCGGGCTGCACCCCGTCGTCAGCCCCTTCACCCGCAAAAAAGGTAAATAGAGCTCAGCGAACCCCCCCACACCCACCACCGACTGACCTTCATCAATGAAGGTGGCAAGAGGAGGGAAAAGCGGAATCCCGCGGCGGGGATTATTAGACATTCCAGCGTTAGCAGAAGAAGCAGCAGTAGCATTAGCATTAGCAGTAGCAATAGCATTAGCGTCAACAGCATGTTCCAGGATCGCCAAGACATCGCCCACTACAGTGGAACGATCGCCAAGCCGCCCCGGCCCTGGTGCCGAAACATACTCCACAGCACGACCAACACCGACATTGATGCCTACTGACACAGACCTCACCTTTGTACAAGCCGACCCGTTAGCCAAACCTTGTACGCTGCCCCTCGGTCCGTCACCGTCAGCCGAGGAACCACCAGCATAGGTCTCATGTGTCGCCGAAACAAGCTCCAGAGAATCCAGGGAAAAACAACTCTCTGGTAAGCCCTCAACATTATTAATCTTCCTTAATCTTTTCATTCCGCTAGCTCGTATGGTGCACGCATCCAACACGCTGGGACGAAAATAGAGGAAGGGTGTTTCATGACCAGAGTCATGGTTATATGGGTAATGCCACCATAAGGGGCGGGGCCCCATACAGGTGGGGTGCATGTGTTTTTTGTTCGTGGGAGATACATTAGGTATCACAGGAGATAGAAGTATCTCGTAAGGCGCAGAGCGGGACGCGATGCAATACGAAATATAACAGGATAATATAGTTGGTTTGACTAGGGCGCTCCATGGCCATGCTACACTTTGATCACTTGATCACTGACCTCAAGTCATTATTTTATTACTAACTGAAATCTTCTTTGTCCAGTTATCCATTTTATTTTATTCCACTTTGATTTAAAATATATATTAACTCTCCTACTTAGTGTACTCCTAGTGTACTCCTCCAGTGTACTCCTACTTGCTTTGTAAGTGTTGATATTGGTATTGATGCACAACATGACCAAGACAAATTCCTTGTATGTGCAAGCTTACTTGGCAATAAAGACTTTTCATAATCTGATTCTGATTCAATACCTGTGTGGTGGAAATAAATCGCTTGGTCCATACTTGGTTGTTACAATTTATTAGGTCAAAATAGGAGAATTGGCTTCAGAAGACCATCCCGGAGTCCTGGCTTGGCCTGGCCTGAGACCCGGGAAGTGGCTCCCAGAATCACAGAATACGTCGATATTTATACATGACAAAAGGGGTGTGGTCAGGTGACCATTGTAATGGGAAATATTAAAGGACTAAACGATGAGCCGTTTACAAATCATTCTGAGTCATTCATCATTAATAATAATAAGAACGTTTATTTCACTGTGGCCACAAATGAAAGGACAGTTTATAGTCAGAGACAATATGTTAACACATTAGCGTCTGGCCATAGACTGACCAAGAGTTCTGTTCAGACATATGTTAAATACACAGTTGTCAGATGTAACATAATATCAGATATGATGATGAAGGTAAACAAAAATGGTTCTCAGTCACTGGAAGCAACAACAATTTTGTTATGGCTGGGGAGATGTTGGAGTCTTCTTAAAGAGACATACACACATTAACCAGTCAAGCTGGTCACACTGAAAGTCACGCTGTATAACATGATATCTCAACACAGATCTATAAGGACATGATAATATATTCCACGACAACTCCCCCGTCTGATAATTAATCACAATCATTATCACTTCATAAAGACAACAAAAAATATTATCATCCTTAAACCAAAAATAACACAAATTATAATAACTCAGCAAAAACTATTTTTATTATCTAAAAACAAAAGGTCCTCTGGATTGACCCTGTGTCACGTGCAGAAGAGAAGTTGCCATAACAGCCAACCATCATTAGTGTCCCTTTGCAAATGTCCAGACGGTGGTACAGTGTCCAGTCTGGTATTGTCAAGGCCGTAGAAGCTGCACCATATCCCGCTAACCACCAAGCTGGAAAATAGAATCACAAAAAAAACAGGAGAGTATCTTGCAGAACAATTATTTCCCTTATTCAAAACAAAAACATTCTCACAAAACTCTTTCAGTAGAGCGAAAATAGATTAACAGCAAGAACACGTGACTGCAAACTGCACAGTGCTTGGAATCTCCCAGCAGAGGAAAAGCTCAAGGCTATTCCCTCAGATAGCTAAAACAAAACAGAACTACAATTTGCAAAAACATCTCCATTCTGAACAAAGTTCAGTACATTATTACCTAATATTTCTGAGATAATGTAATGTGATGTGGGTCAGACTTGCCTCTTAATCAGTTGTTGAATCTCAGGTAGGTCCCCCCCTCTCCGCCACCAAACACCCCCGGGCCGATCCAGTCTGATGGTTCCCTCGGTCGTTGCAGATGGTCTGTTCTCTCGCACTGTCCCTGGTTCATTTCACAACTCAGACAGGCTAACTGCCTTTTCCTCCGACGTTAAAAGCCTGTTGATGAATCGCAGTTAGGATTGAACTGTCTCTTAGTTCTTCATCTTCGGCCAATGATTCGGCCAGTGATGGGCCAGCTGTTTAGCTGGTAGTAACAGTGGAGCAAGCTGGACAGCTCTCTGCCTCAGTTCGAGCAGTAGGCCAGCTGCAGGCTAGAGCAGGCTGGTGGGCACAGCTTCCTCTCACTGGGGAAGCAGTAGGGCCGGCGGGCATTGGTTTGCCACAGAGATGGAGGACCCCCCCTGAGAAACTACAAAAGAGAGGGGTACATACATAGGTGTACGTGGGAGAGAAGAGACAAAGGAGAGATGTGAGTGCCAGCTGGCTGTATATCTCACTATTCCAATCTATTTTTTTTTCCTTTTTTTTTTCAGCCACGCTTAAAAAAAAATATATTTGCCCGTTATCACACATTATAGACAGTTACACACTAAAACGGTAGAAAGGGTCCACTCCAGGCTTGAAGTTAGGACATTCTATAGTACCTCAACTCAGCTCCAACGAGCAGGGCAGTTTCCTAAGTCATGAAAACAAAAACAAATGTCCCTTAGAGTCTCGTTGGCCAAAAAACAAACTATATATATATATAATATTGAAGCCCACACCCCACCCCTCTCATACATCTGGAACGTACCAATATTTGAGAAAACTACAGAAAAACCACCAAAAACAATCTCTTAATATACCCAAAACATTTTGTTATGAGAGTTGGTCACAAAATGGAGTAACGGAATATTACACTAGAAATGTAATGGTAGGCATGTCTAAGAACATATCTTCCCATATTATATAATATAACTGTTTGATTATGACACATTCTCAGTGACTCGATGTGGCCTGACAGTGGCTAATGTACAAGTTAACATCTTTTGCAGTTAACATCTTTTGCAGTTAACATCTTTTGCTTTGAAGTCAAATAACAATCTCACAATGCAGTGTCCCCTCTACAAATATATTTGCTTTTCCTCAAGACTTATCTAATTGCATTAGTGACAACTTCTCCTCGACCCTTAAAGCGTGCAAAAAATTATAAAATAAAATGTTGCTCGTTATCACATTTCTTTCATCCAAATCATACAGTGCAGTAACGTTGTTCTGAAATGTTGTTAAATAGTTCAAAAGCCGTCTCGACCTGTGTATGGTATCCCAGTAAAAAAATAAATAAAACATGACAGTTGTAACTGAGGGGTACAATTCCCTGACTGTATTACTAGATATGATACTTACTACCACTACCTTTGTACTTAATATTCGGCCACCCAGTACACGGCATAAATATATTATGATGAACACTGTCACGTAGATGAAACGGATCCAACACAAATGTACGAATTAGAAATAGGTCTTTATTTCTACACAGCGATGGTGTGTAGAGCAAGCACTTAATCAAATCAATCACATTTATGAATGGAATTAGTATGCACTTTTATGGCAAGAGTATTCGTCGGTATATCAATAGAGAATGTCCAATCTCTGAAGGCGCAGGTGGTACATATACGACCTGGAATAGTTTAAGGAATAACAGCAATGATACTTTAATGATTATATACTGGATACACTAGAGGGGGTTAATCCGGTCGCTTGTAAGCCGACAGGAGTAGGAAGGGGGGGGGGGGTAGAATCCGGCTGCCTCGTCCGGCCAAGGGTATCCCAGGTGAACCCACTGTAGTGCCGTTCAATGCGCCGGCGATCCTTGGACCACAGATGAAAGCAGGTGGACTCTTTGTGGGCCGGCGTCATCCGGTCCACGGAGGAGAGACGTGAAGCGACCTCGTCTTGCAGAGCGTCTCCTCACCTTGCGTCCTCTCCAGGGGGGGGGGTTCCAACACACGGCAGTGTCGGGGGTCTTTATCCATGGAATAATCAATGTGTACAAAGCATAATCCGTGCCTGGGAAGGCGGGCTGTCGTCGGTAGAATAATCCGGTATACAGGTCCACTCGCTCGTCGGCTCTGGGGCTCCTCGGGTGCAGCTTCACGTAGGGTCAACCACCCTGGGTAAGCAGCCAGTTCTCTGCCCGAAACGATGGGGTACTGACTACGGTAGTATTCTCACCGCACGAAGCACTATATATTAACAGACTATTATTAGCTTAATAGACTACGTCCAACTCGACGATATAGTGCCAAATATGACTATTCAAATATTAATATACACGATGTCTCAATACCGATGGTAGGCGAACTTGGCCTTACTCCCACACGTGGCGTCGCGGGGAGGCTTTACGTCTGTGACTCTATTGGAGGGTAAGAAACTGGACTGAAAAGAAAGTCCTACTTTAGTAGCGCAGTATATATACGCACTATGAACAAATAGTCCCATTAGTGGTGCGGTAGCCAGATTCCTACGCGGAACTAGGACTTGTTCGTACATGTGGAGCGGTACGTTTGAACTGGGTCTGAGGGGTATGGCAGCCTGGCACCAAGGTCTCGACCAATAGTAGAATGGAGACTATTATGGGATGTTCAGTAGGCTAGAATGGATATTCAATGCATATTGTACAAGGAATATACAAGGGATATCAGGGAATATTAGAGAATATACAAATACAATTAAATATATATATATAAATAAATATATATATTCGGTTTAATCTGGCCCTTCACAACAGCCACCCCCTGATTGGTCCCAGACCTAATCAGTTAAACAGAGACAGATTAATCGCGTTGTCTATTTACACATAAGGGTTTGCTGTAGGGGTCAGTCAACTTCACAAAGTCATAGGGTTGTAGGGTCATGGTCATCATCGATTGTGTCTGGGAGTCGAGGCAGTTCTATGAGCCTCGCCACGGGACGGGTGTAAGTACGACCCTGGACGAGCACTTCAGCTGCTCGGACCTTGCCGTCGGCACCGGTGATCACTTTGCTTACGCGGCCGGCCGGCCACATAGCTCTGGGCAGTGATTGATCAATAATCATGACGACTGTTCCTTCTGTCAAATTGTCTCTCTCCTTTACCCACTTCTGGCGGGTCTGTAGAGACGGTAGGTAGTGCAGTAGGAAACTGTTCCAAAACTTGTCGGCTAATACTTGGCTGTACCTCCACATTCGTCGGCCGTTCGCTTCTTCAGGCCGGTACATTGTCTGGGGTAATGCAGGATCTAGCCGCCCCATCAGGAGTGTGTTGGGGGTAACTGGGTCGATATCCGCCACATCACTGGAGACATATCCAAGGGGCTTCGAGTTAAGTACTCCCTCAATCTCCGTGAGGACTGTCATTAGGACTTCTTCCGCCACAGTCTGGGCCCCAAGTACTGCGTACAGGGCTGTCTTTATGGAGCGCACTTCTCGTTCCCAAGTGCCACCGAAGTGGGGTGCGTTTGGGGGGTTGAATTGGAAATCAACCTGTGCTGGAGCGAGGTGGGTCTTAAGTTCTGGGCCCATAGCTTGGAAGCTCTCTCTCAGCTCTCTTTCGCCGCCTTTGAAGTTTGTCCCATGATCGGACAATAGGGTAGACGGTCTTCCTTTCCGTGATGTGAATCTACGGAAGGCCATAAGGAATGAGTCTGTGCTTATGGTCGGGAGAAGCTCGATGTGTATCGCTCTGGTGGTCATGCATTTGAATACAATACCCCACCGCTTCTCGGTTCCTCTTCCTTTCTTTATGTGCAGCGGGCCAAAGCAGTCCATACCCGTTGAGTGGAATGGCTTGTCACCGATTCGGAGGCGACATGGAGGAAGGTCAGCCATCCTTGGTATGCTGGGCTGCGCGCGCCACTTGCGGCAGTCTAGACATGTTCGCTGGAAGCGTCGTACCGCCTCTCTTCCTTGTAGGATCCAGTAACGACGTCTGATTTCCGCGAAGACTCTTTCTGCTCCTGCATGATGTACATCCTCATCGTATTTCTTTATAATCAGCTCTGTGACCTTGTGTCGGCTGTTCAATACGATCGGGTATTTAATGTCATCCGGTAGATTGGGGGCTCTGCGTAGGCGACCACCCGCTCTGATGAGGGTATGAGCGTCGCTCTCGGGGGCCAGATGAATTAATCTGCTGTCGGATGGGATGGGCTTTCCTCCCTGTAGACAGGCCAATTCATCGGGGAACGAGTCTCTCTGGGCTCGCTGCAGTAGAAGCAATTCTGCTTCCTCGTAGTTAGCTGCTGACATATCAGCGGGGGACTTGCACTCCGGGTGGTACCGCAGGAATGTTCTTTGTTGTGCACTCTCTATGGACGTGCAATCGTCTATGTTAGGGTCGGTGGAGGCTACGGTGCTCAATCCACAGAACACAGACTTCTTATTTTCCACCTCCTCTGGACTTGCTTCCCTCGGGATAGGCATGGGCCACTGTCCTTCCGGGAGTCTTAGGAATGCGGGGCCGTCACTGTAGACATTGCGACGGGTGAGGTCATCCAGGGGCATCCCCCGGGTGATGACGTCAGCTGGGTTCTGTTTTGTATCAACGTAGCGCCACTCTGTTTCTCCGGTTAACTCTTGGGTTAAGTCTTGAATCTCGGTGACTCTGACTCCCACGAAGACTTTGTACTTGCATGAGTCCGATTTGATCCAGGCGAGTACCGTCGTGGAATCTGACCACAGGATTGTTCTAGACACCGGTATGGTGCGCTCACGTTGGATGAGCGTGGCTAGGTGCGCTCCGGCTAGGGCTGCGCAGAGCTCTAGACGTGGGATAGATTGTTGCTTGCGTGGGGCTATTCTCGAGCGGGCGAGGACAAATGTTGTGTAGATCTCTCCCCCCTGGTCTTGGGCCCGCAAGTAGGCTACTGATCCGTATGCGACCTCTGAGGCGTCACTGAAGACGTGTAAGTCCATTTTACATGTCTCTGGCCTCACCGTGGGTGGGAAGTAGCTTCGGCGCATATTAACGCCTGGGAGTGAGTGGAGCTCCATCTCCCACTCTCTCCAGGTGGATGCAAGGTGTGCGGGAATGGGGTCGTCCCAGCCCTGGTCCTTGTCCCACAATGCTCGTACAATCATTTTTGCCCTGGTGGTGTACGGTAGAATACATCCTAGCGGGTCATATTGTCGGGCGAGTGTTGTGTACACACTCCGTCTGGTGGTCGGCGCCGCCGCCGGCCTTCCCTGCTCCGTAGTCAGGGGCTTGTGTCTGTAGTGAAGCGAATCTGTTTTGAATCGCCACACCAATCCCAGGGTCATCTCCTGGGCTTCTCCCGGGATTGTAGCCATCCAGGTCTCGCTGCTGGCTGCCTTGTCCTCGGAGGAGAGGCTGCGCAGTACTTGCGGATCGCTGCTGGCCCACTGCCTGAGATCAAAGCCGCCTTTGATCAATGAGGCGCGGAGTTTAATCAGGAGAGCCTCGGCTTCTTCTTGGGTTGAAAGGCTTTGTAGACAGTTGTCTACGTAGAAGCTGTTCTTTACGCTGTGTCGGACCTCTTCGTCCGCTGCTGGGTCCTCTGCTACATGTTTCTGTAGTGCAAATGTAGCACAGCAGGGGCTGCACGTCGTTCCGAAGGGGAGGACTTCCCATTGGTAGATGGCTGGGTGCTCATCTCCTGGCTTCTCTCTCCATAGGAACCGTAACAGGGGCTTGTCCGCCTCTACTAATCTCACCTGCAGGAACATTCCTTTAATGTCCCCGCTGATGGCCACCTTTTCCTGGCGGAAGCGGAGTAGAACGCCGAGTAGGGAGGGGCCGAGTGTGGGACCGGGCAGTAACTCTTTATTCAGATTTTGGGATCCGATCTGGTAGCTGCAGTTAAATACTATGCGGTCTTTACCGTTATGATGGACCTTGTGGTGAGGCACGTACCACGATTCAGTGGTCTGGTCAGCCTCTTTAATGTCCATCTTTGTGACGTGTCCCGCTGTGATGAGCTTCTCAATCTCAGCGCGGTATACACTCTCTTGGGCGGGGTTCTTGGCTAAGCGTCGCTCCGTGTTCAGCAGGTACCGTTCTGTGGCGTCTGTCTTGGCGTGGAAAGTAGGCATTCCTTCTCGCTGCAGGAGTGGCGTGGCGTATCTCAACACGCCGTTGACCGGGACTCTCTTGGTCCCTGTCTCGAGGAGGTGAATGGCGTAAATGTCATCTTTAGAGCGAATGTCTTTCTTTCCGTTCTTAAAGGGCATTTGTTCCAAGGTCCATAGCCGCTCTACGTGTTGCAGGAGTGCGGTTTCTCCCTCTGTGACTTGGGAGTGGAGACATCTAGTGGCTGTACTTCGGTTGAGAGATTTGGCGAGCGGGCCTTGGAGAGTCCATCCCAAACGGGTCTCGACTGCTGCAGGACAGCCTCGGGGTCCGGTATGAACCCGGTCTATCGGGACAAGTTTTCAAGTTTCAAGTTTCTTTAATAGTTGTCATACAGAAGTACAGAATACTTTTGTACAAAATGCTTCTTACTGTTGCGCTCCAGAGACTGTGCATGACAAGATAAGTATGAAATAAAAACATAGTAAAAATTAGAAGTATGAGGTCTGCATGAGGTCTGCATGGTCGGAGCCTATCAACAGGGTCGGCATAGCATTGTCTATGAGCGGGATCGGTAACTTGCGCAGATGTACATATTTCTCCATCAGCTTGGCGACGGGGTATGTGTACCGCGACAGTCCTATTTCTTGGCTGGTGAAAGCGTCTGCAATCTGGTACCGTCGCTCAGGCTGGCCGCTTGCTGCGGTAGAGAATGAGACATTCTCGCCCTTTATCGTCCTCAAATCTCGTCTTATTGTCCGAATTGTCATTTGGGTTTCGCTTCCCCGCAGCCCTAGCTGGGCCGCAGGGGAGGCGAGCAGCAGGGTCTTCTCTGACCCGTCATCGAGGACGGCGTAGGTGTCCAGGACTTTATTCTGGTAGCTTAGTGTCACACGCACTACTTTTAGGAGTACTCGGGCTCCACTGCTGCTGGTGGGATCGATGTACATGACGCTCGCTTTGCGGCTGGATGGTGCGGGTGAAGGGCGCCGTCTGTTACTGTCGTGAAGTATGTCCAGATGGGCTCCATCGCACTTGGTGCACCTTTTCTTTAAGCGGCATTCGGCTGCCATGTGTGAGCGCGCACAGCGAAAGCAGCGCTTGTTGGACTTTATCCATTGACTTGCTTCCTCCGCGTTCAGCTTGGGGAAGGAGTCACATTGCGCTAGCCAGTGTTCTTTCTCACAGTAGGGGCACACTATCTTCCACTTCTCCGTTCTGGAGGGGGTACTGTGGCTCCTGCTGCTCGGTACTGACTCCGATTGGTGCATCACGGTCACCGATCTTCTTCCATCATTTAGTCGTCTGGTTCCTTCTCTGGAGCCAGGGGTGCTCCGTCCGAATGTATCTAGCCGTAGGCTGCTGACTTCTCTCGCCAGGAAGTCTGCTAGATCGAGGAGGTTCGGTTCGGGGCCATTCGGGTCTCTGTGGTCCCTCTGCCGCCTAAAGCGCTCCTGACGAGCGGGCGGCAGCTTCTCCAGAATCCTTTCCACATTTGAGTTGGCGTAAAGTTCATGCCTCCCCTTCTCTCTTTGCGCTCCCAACATCCCTACCAGGGACTGCACTCTGATGGACAGGTCGTCCAGTGCTCGATTGTCTATTGCTGGGGGTAAGCGGTCGATGTGTCGGATCTCCTGGATCACGTAATCCCATATGCGCCCATACCTCTGGTCCAATGCTACCAGCGCTGCTGTGTATGGGGTGGTGGAAGTCGCGTAGGCGAGCGCTATATTATGTGCGCGGGGCACCTTTAAGTGCTTCAGTAGGATGGCGTATTTGTGGCGTTCATCCAATACATCCACCAACATGGTCTCCAGACACATGCGGAGTTCTGTATACTGGGCCCGGTTCTCTTGGGTGAAGTCGGGTACCATAGGCGTGCCAATGTATGACGCTGACTGTGGATACATCGGCGAGCGTTGGGGGAGAGGCCTCCTAGGCGAGTCTCCTCCCGCTCCTTGGTATGGGCTGGTACCGGCAGTGTACCATGGCCCGCTTGTCCAGGTGCTGTTCCTCGGTGCGGGTCGTGCGTCGTGCTCACCCGTGTATAGAGTCGGGGGTCTGTAGCGCAGCTCCGCGGGAGTATAGCCTGGGCTGTACCGGACCTCCTGGTCCGGTAGAGTACTGTGCTGTCGTCGGGCGTGGTTCTCCTCCTCTTCCTCTTCGTCTTCAGTTAGGTCATCCAGTGCTTGTAGTCTCTGGTTTAGCCTCTCCACAGGATATGCTGCTCCTTCCCGGTTGCTAGGTCTCGCTTGGACCGGTGGGGGGAGGTGGTCTGTGGGGGGTATAGACCTCGTCTGTTGGTCAAGTTCAGGGTTGTTTACTCGGCTAGGGGATGCCGCCCTGGAGGTGTGTCTAGACGAGTTCCTGGAGCCTCTGGCGGAGGGAGAGGGTGTTGTCCGTCTGATCAGCTGTTCTATTAGTTGCGACTGCTGTCTGTCGCACGCTGCGTCCCGTTGAGCACCGGCTCGTTCTCGGGCCACATTCTCTTCCATCTGAATGCGTCTTATTTCTAGACGTATCTGCTCGTGTTCGCTTCGCTGCTGGATCTGCAGTCGGTCGCGTTCAGCAGCGGCGTTCAGGCTGATGAGGAAGGCCTGCTGTAGGGTCCTCTCTGCCTCGCTGGGAGAAGGCGGTTGTATAGGGGAGCCTTCCCTCGGGGTACTCCTTGCGGAGCCTTGGAGCTCTATCTCCACGGTGCTCTCCCCGTCTTCTTCCGTGCCGAGTTCTCTCTCGGTAGCGTTGTATTCCTCCCGGGACTCATCGGGGACTACTTCTTCAGTACTGGCGGGGTGTGAAGTCATGTCTGGTTCCCACTGGTCCCCACCGTGAACTTGGTCAGTTACATTAGAGCCCGTAGGGGCCTCTATGGTCGGGGTAGTCTGGGCGTTGGGGTTAGACATACTTTTACTTTCTAGTTTTACCGCGTTTACTGTTAGTAGAAGACTAGGTTGTTGACTGACAGCGTAGGCCTCTAAGTACTGAGGGAGCCGTCGTTCGCGCTGCGGGCGTTGGTTAGGAGGATCGTTTCGTGGAGTGTTCATCATAGGCCATTTCAATATTAATAACACTATATTAATATTACACTAATTACCCATCCGGCTCGAAGGACCAATTGTAACTGAGGGGTACAATTCCCTGACTGTATTACTAGATATGATACTTACTACCACTACCTTTGTACTTAATATTCGGCCACCCAGTACACAGCATAAATATATTATGATGAACACTGTCACGTAGATGAAACGGATCCAACACAAATGTACGAATTAGAAATGTGTTACATATACGACCTGGAATAGTTTAAGGAATAACAGCAATGATACTTTAATGATTATATACTGGATACACTAGAGGGGGTTAATCCGGTCGCTTGTAAGCCGACAGGAGTAGGAAGGGGGGGGGGGGTAGAATCCGGCTGCCTCGTCCGGCCAAGGGTATCCCAGGTGAACCCACTGTAGTGCCGTTCAATGCGCCGGCGATCCTTGGACCACAGATGAAAGCAGTTGGACTCTTTGTGGGCCGGCGTCATCCGGTCCACGGAGGAGAGACGTGAAGCGACCTCGTCTTGCAGAGCGTCTCCTCACCTTGCGTCCTCTCCAGGGGGGGGTTCCAACACACGGCAGTGTCGGGGGTCTTTATCCATGGAATAATCAATGTGTACAAAGCATAATCCGTGCCTGGGAAGGCGGGCTGTCGTCGGTAGAATAATCCGGTATACAGGTCCACTCGCTCATCGGCTCTGGGGCTCCTCGGGTGCAGCTTCACGTAGGGTCAACCACCCTGGGTAAGCAGCCAGTTCTCTGCCCGAAACGATGGGGTACTGACTACGGTAGTATTCTCACCGCACGAAGCACTATATATTAACAGACAATTATTAGCTTAATAGACTACGTCCAACTCGACGATATAGTGCCAAATATGACTATTCAAATATTAATATACACGATGTCTCAATACCGATGGTAGGCGAACTTGGCCTTACTCCCACACGTGGCGTCGCGGGGAGGCTTTACGTCTGTGACTCTATTGGAGGGTAAGAAACTGGACTGAAAAGAAAGTCCTACTTTAGTAGCGCAGTATATATACACACTATGAACAAATAGTCCCATTAGTGGTGCGGTAGCCAGATTCCTACGCGGAACTAGGACTTGTTCGTACATGTGGAGCGGTACGTTTGAACTGGGTCTGAGGGGTATGGCAGCCTGGCACCAAGGTCTCGACCAATAGTAGAATGGAGACTATTATGGGATGTTCAGTAGGCTAGAATGGATATTCAATGCATATTGTACAAGGAATATACAAGGGATATCAGGGAATATTAGAGAATATACAAATACAATTAAATATATATATAAAAATAAATATATATATTCGGTTTAATCTGGCCCTTCACAACAACAGTCTTAAAACCTGACAGTTTTGAACCTGTACTAAAACAATAGATTAGAGAGATTGGAGATTGTCTGGTGGATTAATTGACCTGACTGTTTGTGTGAGTGTCATACTCCTATTTTAAAATGTGTTCACCTTAACTGTCCTTCTTACTTGAAACAGTCTTGGGAACCACGTCACCATACCCGTTTAGACATTCACAACATCCCTATTTTACTGTTCACAGAAGAATATTTTCTGAAGCTGGACGAAGGTCATTCCATTACAAAGCTCCATCTGACATTTACTTCTGACTTTGAGATAGGTCATTGTACTATATACTTGACCTCTTTGTTTAAAATGAGTTGGTGAATGCGGGTGTGGGTGGGAGAGGATGAGCAAGCTACAGTAACTGTATCGTGTACTTGTACTGTATGTAATGTTTTACGTTTGTGCTTTATCAAACCAAAACATCATTTTGAGGCACGCGTTGCACTCCACCTCCAATTAGTCTCGACCGGGACGGTACATTGGGAATTTTCTCTGCTGCTTCATCTGTAGTAATGTACATTTCATAATTAAACCTTTTTAATTAACTGCACCTCATCTCTCTGTGCAATTCTTATTTAACCCATTGTATAACTAAACTCCATTTGATTAACCTGTATCTCAATATTATAGGTGGTAGTAGAGACTCACTCTGTCACCTTCCTGATAAAACTCCCCTTCACTACCCCCCCTCCACTAGAGGGTAGTAGAGACCTATCTTCAAACATTTGCCTGCCTTATCCCACTGTCCCCCCTAGATTGTGGCAAACTCAGTCTAGAGTATTTTAGCTGACGTCACTCTCTGACTCTTATCCATCAGCCCCCTCGTGACCTCTGGGCGGCCATCTTGTCTGCTCAATCTAATGGCTACTCTTTCTTGGAAGAGCATTGTTATCTCCTCGTGGCTCACGGCCATCTTGTCTCATCCCCCTCGTGGAGCTCACAGCCATCTTGTCTCGGTGCAAATGGCTACTCTCTCAAATCAAACGGCCGCTGCCCTTCCTTCCAAGGCCTAAAACACCGCTGTTTTCCTCTCTTTCCTATCCATATCAGGGGATGCTTCTCCCGGACTAAATTCTTGCTTATCTTGTCATAACAATCCCGCCATAACAATTTTTTAGTCTGGTTCAACATTCCCCCCTCTCCTCATCTCGCCTTTACACTCCTTCTGCCCCGGCCCAGTTTGTTTTTCATTCTCAGATTGTATGACTGTTTTGGTTCCCTTTCAGATAACACCTTCGATTTTCAAAACAAAATGGCTCTCTGCTCATATTATTAGAGCTGGCTTCTCTGTCGCTATTTATTTACTGTGTCTCATCTCGCCATAGCAACGACAGGCCCCTCCTGGTTGTCATGTGCTGCTGCCATGACAACAGCCTTAACCTTTCACACATTTCAAAACGTTTCATTACTGTTTCATTAAGATGAACCTCTCTCCGCCCTGCTCTGTGGGCCCACACTCGCTATCAGCTTGTTGTGGCTTAGATCAGAATTCAAAACATTCTGCTCTGCTAAACATTCTGCTGGCTACTGCCTCTGAACCGCTTCTTCTATCACTGTCTTCTAAGCCAAGCACATTTCGACCTCTCTGACCTGGCACCTTTAGATGCTATTCCTCCACCGTTCAACCCGTGATGATCATGGTATTATCCTCTTAAAGCGTCTCTTTATATCACTTTATAAACCAAATATACATTGAAAAACTCTCTGATTCCCCCCTTGATTCTAATCACCCTTCAGAATCATAAATCATTATTTGGTTTTTCAATTAATTATACCCAAAAATAGACTCAACAATTAGGGCTCCGTCTGCTCCCATTATACCTGTCTCAATGTATAGCAAAAATGAACCCTTGGCCCATGATGGAATGAGTTTGAGACCCCTTGTCTATCCCTTTAAAAAAAACAATGTACTTTTACTTTTCAGTACTTAAGTACACTTCAAAGTAGGACTTTTTGACTTTTACTCACAAGTGTGTTTTTGGCCAGCTACCTTGTACCCACTTATACACTTGCACTGCATACCACTGTATGACAGCCAGTGTTGGGCAAGTTACTTTAAAAAAGTAACTAGTTACAGTTACTAGTTACTTCTTCCAAAAAGTAACTAAATTACTTACTCAGTTACAAATTATAAAAGTAACTAGTTACTTCAGAAAGTAACTATTGTGTTACTTTCAAGATTTTTTTTTACATAAACAACATACACAAATCTAAACTATTTTAATGTTGCTGTGGGACAAAGTGAGACTAGCCTCCAATCAAATGCCATGTAGGCTATGTAGATATTATAATTACTATGTTTATATAGTGGATCATACAAATACAAACAGAATAGATGTTTTGGAACTTTTGATATGTATTGCCCCTCAACAGGCCACAACTGGGCAACATTAAATTATGCTTGTTAAGCACTATACCAAAAATAAATAACAAATATATACTGATTGATTGAACATTTTAATTAACAGATTTCAGAATGGGTACAATACAGTACGGCTCAATACACACAATTGTTAAGGGGATGCAGACCAGAGAAAGAGTTTTGTCTTGTTTACATCAGGGTCCCCCATTTTCAATTCATGACATTTATGACAAAAGTCTTTCTCTGGTCTGCATCCCCTTAACAATTGTATGTATTGAGCTGTACTGTACTGTACCCATTCTGCAATCTGTTAATAAACTTTTCAATCAATCAGTCAATGACATACACAACATACAGATATAAGAATCTAATCGAATCATCTAAACTAATCTAATCATTACATTTAAGACATGCATGACATACAGAGATATATATATCTCTGAGCAGCTGAAGCCTGTGCTATTAAACCAGGAAGTGCAGCACTGTTGATAATGCTGTCAGCACTGCAGTAGAGCCACTCTAGTGCCCTGCGCTGCAAAGAGTGAACACAAAACGCTCATGGACCCGCGGTCTCATGTTGACATTGTGTTGTTCGTTGGATTAGTTTTTGGGCTCAAAACGTACACTACACGGACCACGGTCTCATGCTGACTGATCAGTGATTGCTTGTCTTGTCGCGCTGTGTGTCAGACTCTGGATGCTTTAGACACCCGCCCACCTCCACCTCTGATTGGCTTACCATGACATTGTATTCAACCTCAGCCAATCGTCAGCATGTATGCTTGGCTCGCGCACTGTCCACTAAACAAGGAAGAACATATTATTGCCTCTCGGCGCAGAGATCTGTCTGATAAAAGAAACAGGTTCATTCATAGTAACGTGCCGCATTTTTTTGTAGTAACGGTAACGACGTTATTAAGATTGGAAGAGTAATCCGTTAGATAACTTGTTACTGAAAAAACGAACGCTGTTAGTAACGAAGTTACTTATAGTGCCGTTATTCCCATCACTGATGATAGCACGCACAATAACGTCTGTACACACCCGCACATAATTCTCCCTTACATATCTGTAGATACTATATCTATACCTGTACATATCCTTTACCTACTCTTACTAGTTATGCTATACTGGCCAGTATGACGTACTGCCATAGTGTCTTTATACCTGTATCACTGTACATGTTAATACTATACTCTGTACATACATCTGACCAGCACTTTACTCAGTAGTATCTAATGTATATTCAGTGGGTCTCTGGTCCAACCCACGAAAAAGGACACACTTTAGACCTAGTGTTGTCTCATGGCTTGAGTGTCTGTATAAAAGAAATATGTGATAAGTGCTTGTATCTCTGATCATATGCCTGTTTTATTTTCTGCTGTTGTCCCATGCTCTGTAGCTGCTATTCCTCCTCCTGCACACTGTTTTCGTACTATAAATACAGACACTGCGCTGAATTTCCACACAGCTTTTAATGACTTTGTGCTTTCTAGTGTGAATGGGTATAATGCCCTAAATGTAGAGGAGCTTGTTGCACTTTTTAACTCCACTTGCACGAGCATCCTAGACTCTATTGCCCCATTGAGGAGCAAACACCCTAGGGCTCCTTCAGAACCATGGATAAATAATGTTATCCGTGTGCTCAGACGCTCTTGTAGGCGCGCTGAGAGAAAGTGGAAGAAGGATAAGTTACATGTCTCGTTTGGGATTCTAAAATACTGTAATTGGAGTATCAGAGAGCAATGAAGGCTGAGTATATCTCCAACCTTATTTCCAAGAATATTAGCAAACCCAGGGTTCTATTTAATACTCTTGACTCTCTTTACTGATTTTTTTTCCTAAATTTCTTTGTTGACAAAATCCATGTAGGAAGGAGATATGAATATGAGATATGGGGTCAAAGGGAGTGAAGGGTGAAGGAGGGTGAAGGAGGGTGGATTGGTGAGCCAGGAAGGAGGGAGGAGGGGGAGACACAAACGGGTATTTGACAGACAAAGGAAAGGTGGGGGAGGTGTTAAAACAGGACGTCTACCACACCTGCCTGTCCGCGTTTCTTCTGCCTCCAACAATCAAGACAGAGAAGACGTCTTACTGTCAATAAGAAAAGAGCTGTCTTCCTGCTCAGGCCTGGCCTCCCCTTTCTGCCATTGATAATTGGACTTACGGTTGCCTCCTATTATGTGCTTGTCGAACAGCAATCTACCACTTCGCCAACTGTTTATGTTAGTGTTAATCATATCCATTCTCCTACATTATTGTTCCAGATGGCTCCTATAATTGTGATGTTTCTTCTGCAGATGTTTTATGGGCTGGTTTAGGAGCCCTTGCCAGCTCTGGGTTGATAAAGCACTGGGACGGTTAATGGGAAAATAACCGCTTTCGCGGGCAGGTTCCAAGTTCTTGTCACTAGTCACACAAACAGTGTAATTGTCACTAATGGGCCGGTGTAACCGTCGGACAACTGGGGTCGTATTAACATTGTTCGGCACACAGAGATGGAAATTCAGTGGCTTAAACCACAATGAGTAGTTGTGTGGGAGAGAAAATTAATCTCTCTGCATTCAGCATGTAGCGAGAGTTCAACATGTATATTATGCATGGATTTCTCATTATTTTGGAGGGACAGAATGGAAGTATATTCTATGGCTACGGCTGGTTTCAGTGGTGATGATGATTTAAGTTCTTACAAAGGCTGTCATTTGGTGTCAAAGTAGAAAAAACCAGAGCCCATTGAGATTCAAAACAAAAACATTCTCACAAAACTCTTTCAGTAGAGCGAAAATAGATTAACAGCAAGAACACGTGACTGCAAACTGCACAGTGCTTGGAATCTCCCAGCAGAGTAAAAGCTCAAGGCTATTCCCTCAGATAGCTAAAACAAAACAAAACTACAATTTGCAAAAACATCTCCATTCTGAACAAAGTTCAGTACATTATTACCTAATATTTCTGAGATAATGTAATGTGATGTGGGTCAGACTTGCCTCTTAATCAGTTGTTGAATCTCAGGTAGGTCCCCCCCTCTCCGCCACCAAACACCCCCGGGCCGATCCAGTCTGATGGTTCCCTCGGTCGTTGCAGATGGTCTGTTCTCTCGCACTGTCCCTGGTTCATTTCACAACTCAAACAGGCTAACTGCCTTTTCCTCTGACGTTAAAAGCCTGTTGATGAATCGCAGTTAGGATTGAACTGTCTCTTAGTTCTTCATCTTCGGCCAATGATTCGGCCAGTGATGGGCCAGCTGTTTAGCTGGTAGTAACAGTGGAGCAAGCTGGACAGCTCTCTGCCTCAGTTCGAGCAGTAGGCCAGCTGCAGGCTAGAGCAGGCTGGTGGGCACAGCTTCCTCTCACTGGGGAAGCAGTAGGGCCGGCGGGCATTGGTTTGGCACAGAGATGGAGGACCCCCCCTGAGAAACTACAAAAGAGAGGGGTACATACATAGGTGTACGTGGGAGAGAAGAGACAAAGGAGAGATGTGAGTGCCTGCTGGCTGTATATCTCACTATTCCAATCTCTTTTTTTTTTCTTTTTTTTTTCTCAGCCACGCTTAAAAAATATATATATTTGCCCGTTATCACACATTATAGACAGTTACACACTAAAACGGTAGAAAGGGTCCACTCCAGGCTTGAAGTTAGGACATTCTATAGTACCTCAACTCAGCTCCAACAAGCAGGGCAGTTTCCTAAGTCATGAAAACAAAAACAAATGTCCCTTAGAGTCTCGTTGGCCAAAAAACAAACTATATATATATATATATAATATTGAAGCCCACACCCTACCCCTCTCATACATCTGCAACGTACCAATATTTGAGAAAACTACAGAAAAACCACCAAAAACAATCTCTTAATATACCCAAAACATTTTGTTATGAGAGTTGGTTGTTAGTTGTCACAGACAAAACACGCTCCCTGTATGCCATGCTAGAGAATTTATGCCAGTAAGCTGGTTTATCACAAAATGGAGTAACGGAATATTACACTAGAAATGTAATGGTAGGCATGTCTAAGAGCATATCTTCCCATATTATGTAATATAACTGTTTGATTATGACACATTCTCAGTGACTCGATGTGGCCTGACAGTGGCTAATGTACAAGTTAACATCTTTTGCAGTTAACATCTTTTGCAGTTAACATCTTTTGCTTTGAAGTCAAATAACAATCTCACAATGCAGTGTCCCCTCTACAAATATATTTGCTTTTCCTCAAGACTTATCTAATTGCATTAGTGACAACTTCTCCTCGACCCTTAAAGCGTGCAAAAAATTATAAAATAAAATGTTGCTCGTTATCACATTTCTTTCATCCAAATCATACAGTGCAGTAACGTTGTTCTGAAATGTTGTTAAATAGTTCAAAAGCCGTCTCGACCTGTGTATGGTATCCCAGTAAAAAAATAAATAAAACATGACAGTCTTAAAACCTGACAGTTTTGAACCTGTACTAAAACAATAGATTAAAGAGATTGGAGATTGTCTGGTGTATTAATTGACCTGACTGTTTGTGTGAGTGTCATACTCCTATTTTAAAATGTGTTCACCTTAACTGTCCTTCTTACTTGAAACAGTCTTGGGAACCACGTCACCATACCCGTTTAGACATTCACAACATCCATATTTTACTGTTCCCAGAAGAATATTTTCTGAAGCTGGACGAAGGTCATTCCATTACAAAGCTCCATCTGACATTTACTTTTGACTTTGAGATAGGTCATTGTACTATATACTTGACCTCTTTGTTTAAAATGAGTTGGTGAATGCGGTGTGGGTGGGAGAGGATGAGCAAGCTACAGTAACTGTATCGTGTACTTGTACTGTATGTAATGTTTTACGTTTGTGCTTTATCAAACCAAAACATCATTTTGAGGCATGCGTTGCACTCCACCTCCAATTAGTCTCGACCGGGACGGTAAATTGGGAATTTTCTCTACTGCTTCATCTGTAGTAATGTACATTTCATAATTAAACCTTTTTAATTAACTGCACCTCATCTCTCTGT
Organism: Notolepis coatsorum; assembly: GCF_963971535.1. Classification (NCBI taxonomy): domain Eukaryota; kingdom Metazoa; phylum Chordata; class Actinopteri; order Aulopiformes; family Paralepididae; genus Notolepis; species Notolepis coatsorum. Next base: position 107,916,735 of record NC_140171.1, read on the forward strand.
GCAATTCTTATTTAACCCATTGTATAACTAAACTCCATTTGATTAACCTGTATCTCAATATTATAGGTGGTAGTAGAGACTCACTCTGTCACCTTCCTGATAAAACTCCCCTTCACTACCCCCCCTCCACTAGAGGGTAGTAGAGACCTATCTTCAAACATTTGCCTGCCTTATCCCACTGTCCCCCCTAGATGGTGGCAAACTCAGTCTAGAGTATTTTAGCTGACGTCACTCTCTGACTCTTATCCATCAGCCCCCTCGTGACCTCTGGGCGGCCATCTTGTCTGCTCAATCTAATGGCTACTCTTTCTTGGAAGAGCATTGTTATCTCCTCGTGGCTCACGGCCATCTTGTCTCATCCCCCTCGTGGAGCTCACGGCCATCTTGTCTTGGTGCAAATGGCTACTCTCTCAAATCAAACGGCCGCTGCCCTTCCTTCCAAGGCCTAAAACACCGCTGTTTTCCTCTCTTTCATATCCATATCAGGGGATGCTTCTCCCGGACTAAATTCTTGCTTATCGGACATAATACACACTTTAAGGTAAACATCCGATCGACTTTCCTCCCGCTACGACAAATTCCGGTCGTCTTGAGACCACAGCGACCAGTTTAAGGTGGGCCGTCTCAGGCGACAGTCTTGTCATAACAATCCCGCCATAACAATTTTTCAGTCTGGTTCAACATTCCCCCCTCTCCTCATCTCGCCTTTACACTCCTTCTGCCCCGGCCCAGTTTGTTTTTCATTCTCAGATTGTATGACTGTTTTGGTTCCCTTTCAGATAACACCTTCGATTTTCAAAACAAAATGGCTCTCTGCTCATATTATTAGAGCTGGCTTCTCTGTCGCTATTTATTTACTGTGTCTCATCTCACCATAGCAACGACAGGCCCCTCCTGGTTGTCATGTGCTGCTGCCATGACAACAGCCTTAACCTTTCACACATTTCAAAACGTTTCATTACTGTTTCATTAAGATGAACCTCTCTCCGCCCTGCTCTCTGGGCCCACACTCGCTATCAGCTTGTTGTGTCTTAGATCGGAATTCAAAACATTCTGCTCTGCTAAACATTCTGCTGGCTACTGCCTCTGAACCGCTTCTTCTATCACTGTCTTCTAAGCCAAGCACATTTCGACCTCTCTGACCTGGCACCTTTAGATGCTATTCCTCCACCGTTCAACCCGTGATGATCATGGTATTATCCTCTTAAAGCGTCTCTTTATATACATTTACATTTACATTTAGTCATTTAGCTGACGCTTTTATCCAAAGCGACTTACAAGTTCTGTACGACAAGCCATCAGGAAGGGCACAACTCTATCAGCTGAGCAACAATGTTCATCAAAGTATCAGTTTATATATCAGTTTATAAACCAAATATACATTGAAAAACTCTCTGATTCCCCCCTTGATTCTAATCACCCTTCAGAATCATAAATCATTATTTGGTTTTTCAATTAATTATACCCAAAAATAGACTCATAACAATTAGGGCCCCTCCGTCTGCTCCCATTATACCTGTCTCAATGTATAGCAAAAATGAACCCTTGGCCCATGATGGAATGAGTTTGAGACCCCTTGTCTATCCCTTTAAAAAAAACAATGTACTTTTACTTTTCAGTACTTAAGTACACTTAAAAGTAGGACTTTTTGACTTTTACTCACAAGTGTGTTTTTGGCCAGCTACCTTGTACCCACTTATACACCTGCACTGCATACCACTGTATGATAGCCAGTGTTGGGCAAGTTACTTTAAAAAAGTTACTAGTTACAGTTACTAGTTACTTCTTCCAAAAAGTAACTAAATTACTTACTCAGTTACAAATTATAAAAGTAACTAGTTACTTCAGAAAGTAACTATTGTGTTACTTTCAAGATTTTTTTTTACATAAACAACATACACAAATCTAAACTATTTTAATGTTGCTGTGGGACAAAGTGAGACTAGCCTCCAATCAAATGCCATGTAGGCTATGTAGATATTATAATTACTATGTTTATATAGTGGATCATACAAATACAAACAGAATAGATGTTTTGGAACTTTTGATATGTATTGCCCCTCAACAGGCCACAACTGGGCAACATTAAATTATGCTTGTTAAGCACTATACCAAAAATAAATAACAAATATATACTGATTGATTGAACATTTTAATTAACAGATTTCAGAATGGGTACAATACAGTACGGCTCAATACACACAATTGTTAAGGGGATGCAGACCAGAGAAAGAGTTTTGTCTTGTTTACATCAGGGTCCCCCATTTTCAATTCATGACATTTATGACGAAAGTCTTTCTCTGGTCTGCATCCCCTTAACAATTGTATGTATTGAGCTGTACTGTACTGTACCCATTCTGCAATCTGTTAATAAACTTTTCAATCAATCAATCAATGACATACACAACATACAGATATAAGAATCTAATCGAATCATCTAAACTAATCTAATCATTACATTTAAGACATGCATGACATACAGAGATATATATATCTCTGAGCAGCTGAAGCCTGTGCTATTAAACCAGGAAGTGCAGCACTGTTGATAAGGCTGTCAGCACTGCAGTAGAGCCACTCTAGTGCCCTGCGCTGCAAAGAGTGAACACAAAACGCTCATGGACCCGCGGTCTCATGTTGACATTGTGTTGTTCGTTGGATTAGTTTTTGGGCTCAAAACGTACACTACACGGACCGCGGTCTCATGCTGACTGATCAGTGATTGCTTGTCTTGTCGCGCTGTGTGTCAGACTCTGGATGCTTTAGACACCCGCCCACCTCCACCTCTGATTGGCTTACCATGACATTGTATTCAACCTCAGCCAATCGTCAGCATGTATGCTTGGCTCGCGCACTGTCCACTAAACAAGGAAGAACATATTATTGCCTCTCTGCGCAGAGATCTGTCTGATGAAAGAAACAGGTTCATTCATAGTAACGTGCCGCATTTTTTTGTAGTAACCGTAACGACGTTATTAAGATTGGAAGAGTAATCCGTTAGATAACTCGTTACTGAAAAAACGAACGCCGTTAGTAACGAAGTTACTTATAGTGCCGTTATTCCCATCACTGATGATAGCACGCACAATAACGTCTGTACACACCCGCACATAATTCTCCCTTACATATCTGTAGATACTATATCTATACCTGTACATATCCTTTACCTACTCTTACTAGTTATGCTATACTGGCCAGTATGACGTACTGTCATAGTGTCTTTATACCTGTATCACTGTACATGATAATACTATACTCTGTACATACATCTGACCAGCACTACTCAGTAGTATCTAATGTATATTCAGTGGGTCTCTGGTCCAACCCACGAAAAAGGACACACTTTAGACCTAGTGTTGTCTCATGGCTTGAGTGTCTGTATAAAAGAAATATGTGATAAGTGCTTGTATCTCTGATCATATGCCTGTTTTATTTTCTGCTGTTGTCCCATGCTCTGTAGCTGCTATTCCTCCTCCTGCACACTGTTTTCGTACTATAAATACAGACACTGCGCTGAATTTCCACACAGCTTTTAATGACTTTGTGCTTTCTAGTGTGAATGGGTATTGTAACTGAGGGGTACAATTCCCTGACTGTATTGATAAGTATGGTATCATTAAACCACTACCGCTTTATGTACTTTAATTACTGGCCATACAGTACATGATATATAAATATGATGAACACTTCCCACAATAAATCGGTTCCACACAAAGTTATAATTAAGTATTTATTGCAGCAAAAGGTACATAATATACTTCTCTATTATACTTTGAATGCTCTTGTAAGGCAAAGGAATGTGCGTAGGCAAATCAATAATGAATGTCCATTCTCTGGTTACGCAGGATGTAATTATGCGACCTGAATCTTAGGGAATTATATCTATGGTGCACTGGTGATATATAGCGGGAGATACTGAAGGGTCCCCCCGGTTGTAAGCCAGCAGGGGTAGAGGATCTGTCGGTAGTAGAGAGTCTGGTCAACGATGACTAAGGAGACTCCAAGTACAGGAGACGGTGCAATAGTCTCTTGATCCACAGACGAATACAGCTGTTCTCCGTAGACTGTAGCTCCACAGTGAAGAAAGCTAGCCTGCCTCAGGCTCTCTGAGGCGCAGACTCGACGTGGCTCCTCACAGGGTAAATCCCACACACGTGTAGGCGTCGGCGATTCTCCGCTCCATAAATCACAGGACCAAAACAAATATAATCCAGCCGTAAATGGCTATGCAGTCGTCGGGTAGATTAATCCAGTGTACATGTCCACACGGTCCTCGTCTAGGTCTCCTCGGGTGAAAGCGCCATGAAAGCAGCCCAGCCTGGATAAGCACTCTAGCTGGTACGAGGAAGCGTTGGTGATGCTGGTCACTGTAGAACTTTAGCCGCACGATACACTATACACAAATAGACTATTACTGACTTAATAGAAATATGTCGCACTCGACGGTATAGCGCCAAACTCTGACACTTCAGTTATTAATTCGCACGCGGTCTCAATGCTCTCTTTGGGGCCAAACAGGCCATACTTCACCGCACGGAGTATCGTGGGTGAGGCTTCAACTTTAGTTCCTAAGTGCTTCTGTATTCACCTGCGCCATATTTATATGCACGGCGAACAATCTAGTGCCAACCTCATTTCTGTCTCGTATTCTTGGGCAAGGCCGGGCATGTACAGACATGTCTTGACGGTGGCTTTGAACCTGACTCTGGAGGCATGGCCCTGGCGCCTGTGGACCGCTGTCCAATAGGAGAATGAAATATTATGGTCTGTACTAGGCTAAAGGGATATTCCGTGTATATGTACAAGGAATATACAAGGGATATCAAAACGATATACAAATACTATGCAATATATATCAATCAATAAATATATATATTCGGTTTAATCTGATCCTTTGTAACAGGTATAATGCCCTAAATGTAGAGGAGCTTGTTGCACTTTTTAACTCCACTTGCACCAGCATCCTAGACTCTATTGCCCCATTGAGGAGCAAACACCCTAGGGCTCCTTCAGAACCATGGATAAATAATGTTATCCGTGTGCTCAGACGCTCTTGCAGGCGCGCTGAGAGAAAGTGGAAGAAGGATAAGTTACATGTCTCGTTTGGGATTCTAAAATACTGTAATTGGAGTATCAGAGAGCAATGAAGGCTGAGTATATCTCCAACCTTATTTCCAAGAATATTAGCAAACCCAGGGTTCTATTTAATACTCTTGACTCTCTTGTAAACCCTCGTGATACTGCCCCTGTTGTACCATCACTTGCTCTCTGTAATGATTTTTTTTCCTAAATTTCTTTGTTGACAAAATCCATGTAGGAAGGAGATATGAATATGAGATATGGGGTCAAAGGGAGTGAAGGGTGAAGGAGGGTGAAGGAGGGTGGATTGGTGAGCCAGGAAGGAGGGAGGAGGGGGAGACACAAACGGGTATTCGACAGACAAAGGAAAGGTGGGGGAGGTGTTAAAACAGGACGTCTACCACACCTGCCTGTCCGCGTTTCTTCTGCCTCCAACAATCAAGACAGAGAAGACGTCTTACTGTCAATAAGAAAAGAGCTGTCTTCCTGCTCAGGCCTGGCCTCCCCTTTCTGCCATTGATAATTGGACTTACGGTTGCCTCCTATTATGTGCTTGTCGAACAGCAATCTACCACTTCGCCAACTGTTTATGTTAGTGTTAATCATATCCATTCTCCTACGTTATTGTTCCAGATGGCTCCTATAATTGTGATGTTTCTTCTGCAGATGTTTTATGGGCTGGTTTAGGAGCCCTTGCCAGCTCTGGGTTGATAAAGCACTGGGACGGTTAATGGGAAAATAACCGCTTTCGCGGGCAGGTTCCAAGTTCTTGTCACTAGTCACACAAACAGTGTAATTGTCACTAATGGGCCGGTGTAACCGTCGGACAACTGGGATTGTATTAACATTGTTCGGCACACAGAGATGGAAATTCAGTGGCTTAAACCACAATGAGTAGTTGTGTGGGAGAGAAAATTAATCTCTCTGCATTCAGCATGTAGCGAGAGTTCAACATGTATATTATGCATGGATTTCTCATTATTTTGGAGGGACAGAATGGAAGTATATTCTATGGCTACGGCTGGTTTCAGTGGTGATGATGATTTAAGTTCTTACAAAGGCTGTCATTCGGTGTCAAAGTAGAAAAAACCAGAGCCCATTGAGACCGTTCTCGTTCTCACCAGGGCGGTAAATGCTCCAGTAATATGCACCACATTGTAACAGATCAAAACATATATTTGGAATGTCACAAAGATTTTTAAGGTTTACGAATAAGACGCAACACAATGACATATGGGCTCCCTCCTCTGTGGGATGTTTTCCCTAATCGCCTGTGTGTGTGTGTGTGTGTGTGTGTGTGTGTGTGTGTGTGTGTGTGTGTGTGTGTGTGTGTGTGTGTGTGTGTGTGTGTGTGTGTGTGTGTGTGTGTGTGTGTGTGTGTGTGTGTGTGTGTGTGTGTGTGTGTGTGTGTGTGTGTTGTGTGTGTGCACGCAAGACGGCGGCTGATTCAATCTCAATATGACAAATGTTGCTGACTGGATGAGGACGGCTCTGGCATCCTACATGGCAATTTGGAAAATGGCCTCATTTCCCTGTGTGCCCATTGTCTGCGAAGCAATACTCCCTGCGATGAACTGGAATCACATTAGGGTGCCTGATACACACCGGCCTCAGCTGCGCTGCTTTAAAACAGCACCGGGGGGAACCGGGGGTCACCAGACTTGCCGCGCTCTCCCTGATTCATCTCCTCAGACAAGGGCAAAGGTCAGATAGCAGTTCTAGCTCATCATTCCGAGCCTACCCCGAAGGCCGTTCGGTGCAGAAGGTATTTTAGGAGTGTAGGTGTGGTGGGGTGATGGGGGGGGGGGGGGGGGGCGTTCGGCGCGTGGAATATCAATTAGCGCTTTGATGTGAGACCTATAGAGTGTGTGCCATACAATCGCTATTCATTATTCATAATTAGCAAATCATTAATTCTGTTTGTTGGATGAATCCGGATCTCACTGATGTCAAATTGGCAACATATTATGCAGTGGAGTGTCCTCTGAAAAAACAAAACTCCCTGAGAAATATTGTAAACAGCAAGTAACCGGTGAAGTTTGGAGGATTAGACTGATGCTAAATTGTATAATACTTTTGTATTAATTTATTTATTATGCCACTCTTCTATTCAATCGGTGAGGACTGCTATCTCCGTAAAAGTTTTCATTCACTACATTTCCATAATTACCTCCCATTGTATATTGACTATAGAATTTGAGCTATTATCCCCCCCCCCCATTAAAATACCAGTGACAAAAGAATCTCTCAATACATTAGTGAGCTTACAATTATGAACCATAGTGGACCATCTCCTGTTAGGTGTCTCATGTCCTTTTGTGCTCTCTGAATCAACCCACGAGTCTATTTAATTGAATAATGTATAATCCAGGATCTTTACAACCCTGTGTATTCGAGGCGCAACCGCCGTGGTCAGCGTTACGTACGAAGACGTGTCTAAATGCCCCGTGTAGCAGATACAGTTTTTCATTACAGTACTAATGAGGCAGAGAATGTTGCCAGGGTGAATTAAACTGACAATGGGAGGCTGCAGGAAGGTGGCAGATTGTGAACTCACATTTGCGTCAGCGCTTGGACCTTGGGATGTTGTAGGCTGTAAACATAGTCACATTCACACACACAGACACACACATCACACAGACATACACACATACATACAGACAGACACACACACACACACACACACACACACACACACACACACACACACACACACACACACACACACACACACACACACACACACACACACACACACACACACACACACACACACACACACACACACACACACACACACACACACACACACACACACACACACACACACACACACACACACAGGGACACACACACATAAATACACAGACACACACACTCACACACATACACAGAGACACACACACACACACAGAGACACACATGAATACATACATACATACATACATACATACATACATACATACATACATACATACATACATACATACATACATACATACATACATACATACATACATACATACATACATACATACATACATACATACATACATACATACACACACACACACAAGGCTTGGGAGACCAGTATTCAAGGGTGATTGCATGCAAGAGAGGAAATATCCTTGTCTCCCGTGGCCCTCTGTGTCAAGGCCTCACAACACGGCATGTGACACAATCCTCTGGGGCTAAAAGGCAGTGAATAATAGCCAGGATTGGCGTTCATGAGATGTAATAAAGCGTGCAGGGGGGGGGGAGATGGGAGCAGATTGAGGAGTAAAGCACGAGCGGCGCAATGACATTATAGGGAGCTGAGTATCCGCGACGGTTGAGGGCACACAAAATGGAAAATCACTAATCATTGGCATCATAATAGCTCCCGGGAGGGGGACTTTCCTCTTCGTTTGGAGGTATAGCCGGCGTTTTAGGACGGAGGGGGGGGAAAAGGCATTTGAATTTGCCACAGAAGCTAATGTATAACACGCACAGTGCAAAACATGGGACCGTTCGAGGGTACCTTGGTGGTTTTTGTTCTTACAGAAATTCGAGCACAAAAACAAGACGGTTTTATCTGATCTATAAGCATGTGCCATTGTTATTTTAACAGATTTTTAGAAAGATAAAAGTCATGGTTCTTTTCAGCCTCTGTAGCTTAAAATAAGTGGTATTTTCCCCTAGTTTCTTTCACCCAATACAGCACCAAAGGTTGTTACCTTTGTTTAATTTCGATGGATTACTCCTGAATCAGCGTTTTTCCTGGACAGCTCAACAACCTGCTGTATTTGCCTTTTTCCACCAATCAGAGGAAAGAGTGAAACATGCTTACGGTATGGCTTTTAAATCACTTTGTCGTATACTACATTGAGAAACGCCAATACAATTGTTGTCAAAGTAATGTAGTTACACGTGTTTTGGCCTGGGAACAAGTAAAAAGGGAGTAACCCCGAAGGGCTGGATTTAAGGATGTGAGAAGGCTTTTCTCTGTGTCTGTTGGTGCTGATCATCCGAGGGGAAGTTAACATTGACTGACAGAGGGTCAGGAGGTGAACTCAGGGTTGCACCTTTTGATTCCATGATGTCAAGCTAGAACTATATATCAAGGTCAGTGCCTTGAAGCTGAAACCACAGTGTCACGACCGAACAGGACAATAAATACCCACAAAAGGCCAAACAGGACAATAAATAGGCACAAAAGACAGAACAGGACAATAAATACCCACAAAAGACTGAACAGGACAATAAATAGCCACAAAAGACCAAACAGGACAATAAATACCCACAAAAGATGAAACAGGACAATAAATACCCAAAAAGACAGAACAGAACAATAAATACCCACAAAAGACAGAACAGGACAATAAATACCCACACAATACAGAACAGGAAAATAGATACCCACAAAAGACCGAACAGGACAATGAATACCCACAAAAGACAGAACAGGACAATAAATACCCACAAAAGACAGAATAGGACAATAAATACCCACAAAAGACCAAACAGGACCATAAATATCCACAAAAGCCCAAACAGGACAATAAATACCCACAAAAGACCAAATAGGACAATAAATACCCACAAAATACCAAACAGGACAATAAATACCCACAAAAGACAAAACAGGACAATAAATACCCACAAAAGACTGAACAGGACAATAAATACCCACACAATATCAAACAGGACAATAAATACCCACAAAAGAACTAACAGGACCATAAATACCCACAAAAGACCGAACAGGACAATGAATACACACACAAAACCGAACAGGACAATGAATACCCACAAAAGACAGAACAGGCCAATAAATACCCACAAAAGACCGAACAGATCAATAAATACCCACAGAAAAACGAACAGGACAATAAATACCCACAAAAGACAGAACAAAACAATAAATACCCACAAAAGACGGAACAGGACAATAAATACCCACAAAAGACCGAACAGGACAATAAGTTATTAAAAATAGAAACATAGTTTATTTCCCTGTGGCCACAGTGAAAGGTGAGCAGTTTACAGACAGACACATCATGTTCACACACGAGCGTCTGACCAGAAAGTGACCAAGATGTCTGGTCAGACGTACCGTAATTTTCGGACTATAAGCCGCGCCTTTTCCCCTTATTTTTCGACCCTGCAGCTTATATAACGGTGCGGCTTATATGTGACTTGACGTGACCAAACCCGAAAATGTAAAAATCGAAATATTGCTTTTTTTTTTTACTGCATTGAAATGTTATTTATCTGTTCCCTTATTTGCTAAACTTAATACAACTTGTAAATGAGTTAATTCTTGTTATTTGTCCGACAGTATTGTGTCCCAATGCTAATTACATATGGTAATTAACATTAAAACACCTGCAGCTTATAGTCCAGTGCGGCTTATATATGTACACATCATTCAATTTTGCTGCTGCGGCTTATATTCAGGTGCGGCTTATAGTGCGAAAAGTACGGTACATTAATACACAATTGAAAGACGTACCACTAGACATTCAGATATGACTGAAAAGTAAACAAAATGGGCCCAGTTAGGGAAATCAATAACAAGCCTGGCTCAATAGAATTTGTTATGGCTTGACATAGGAGAGAACCTTGGCACCCTCCACTGCTCCCACACTTAAAGGGACAGTCGAATATGTAGCCTATAGTGTCAGACTAGTTTACTAGTTGGTCATATTGAACCAGGCAAACTGTACAAAGATAGTGTATGTATTTTCAAACAGATGTATAGATAACATTACCATAACAATACCCACAAAAGACCAAACAGATAAATAAGTACCCACAAAAGACCGAACATGACAATAAATACCAGTGTTGGGCAGTAGCGACGCTACATAGCTTAACTACATTTCTCAGTAGTGTGATGGTAGCGTTGCTCCTTTTGAACCAAGTAGCGTTCTTTGTAGTGTAGCTATTTTTAGACCCAAGTAGTGATGTAGCGTGAACAAGCGCTATACGCTACTGCCTGGAGAACTGGACTGCTAAATAAAGATTAAAGATCTAGCGTTGATGCTATTCAATGCTATCAACATTAGCTAAATAGCTAACCAACTAAATACAATGACAGTACCCAACTAACGTTAATGCCATTCAGAATGTGTAACATAGCTACAACACACATTAACGTTAATACAATTACATGCATCATTGTTTACAATGAACGGGTGGGGCTAGTCAAAGGACTGGACACAGGGACAAGTTAAACATCAATTAATTTAATACAACAGGTAGTTTCGAGTTGTGCTGTTGTGCCTATGCACCACAGGGCTATTCTATTATATACGGCTTTGACACTTCCTCCTCATCGTCGATTGCCTGTAGTAGCTGCATCTAACGTTAGTAGCTAACGTTAAAACTAACTAAGTTAGTTGTTCACTAACAATCTCAACATTTGTATTATCATTAGCTCAAAAACACAGAACCTGACGACACAAGTTGTCCGCTCATAGGTTGAATGATGAATGGATGAATGAATTAATGAATTAATGAATTAATGAAAACTTTATTTAACAGATTGCAGAATGGGTAGAATACAGTACGGCTCAATACACACAATAGCTAAGGGGATGCAGACCAGAGAAAGACGTTTGTCTTGTTTACATCAGGGTCCCACATTTTCAATTCATAGTGACATTTATGACATACACAACATACATGACATCATGACATTTAGGGCATAGGGACATACATGATATACAGGTATATAGTACTGTTACATTTGTGACATATACGATATGCAAATATACAGTACTGTTACCCATAGATCCTAACAGAGATTATATACATATGATGGGGAGGAGACTGTACATTAGGAGGGGATGGGTGGGTGGGAGAAAAAATATACAGTGGGGGGAAAATATATACATACAGTGGGGAGGAGACTGTCTATTTGGGGGGGGGGGGGGTTGGACCTTTACGGTGGCCAGTTTCGAATTGCAGCCTCCCGTAGGTGCTCTTTACTCTGGAGTCTAGACGGTTATGCTCCTCCTCCCTCAGAATTTTCACTTTTTTTTACATAATATGAAACTACAGGTTCATACCTTCAAAATAAGCCATCAATTGTAAAATTCGAGCCGTTTTCGAAAGTCTGATAATTGTCTTTGCGGGGGTCTAACACCTATTCATAGCGCACACACCGTTCTGTGTGTGTGCGTGTATGTGCGTTTCGTGACGCGATGTAGTTCTCTGGAAAACGGGGATAATTACAACCCTACATTCTATCAAGAATTAAACATATTTACAAGTCGTATTAAGTTTAGCAAGTAAGGAGACATATATATAACATCTCAAAGCACTCGAAAATGTCATTTTTCAATTTTTTACCGATTTCTAAAAAGAGCGACTTTCTGGTCATTTCGGAGAAATTCTAAATCCCCTTGTTACCCGCTGGCGGGTGCAAAAAGCGTGAGCCGACTCGAGAGAAGCGGTTTTGAATGTGGGTAGGGATTTACATCTTTTTACGGCTGTGGGTAGGGCATTCCACATTGTTGTGGCATAGTTGCGAAATGTGTTTAGTCCCTTGTTTGTGCCGAATCTGGGTTGCACATGATTTGTGGAACTCCCTCTGGTGGGCGTGGTATTCACTGACCTTTGGGAAGTATTTTGACATGTACATGGGTACCTGGTGGTGTAGTGTATCTTGTAGACCAGGCCCATTGCAAGTTGCTGTACTCTGTCGTCTACTCTAAGCCATCCTAGGTAGTCAAAGTGGGCAGGGGTGAGGCTGAGGTGGGTTATAGGAGTAAGGTCAAGTAGTAGTCTGATCAGTTTGTTTTGTGATGTTTGTAATCTTGTTTTTAGCGCCTTTGACGTGCTTTGGTACCATGAGGTGCAATCATAGTCGTACTACCCTTGAATGAGTGCTCCGAGTCCTGCCAGAGTCTTCAGGGTATTGTTGTTTACCAGAGAGGAGATCCGGTACAATAATCTAGTTTGTTGTTGACTTTTTTGATTACATTGGATGCCATTTTGTCACAGGAAAGATTTGCCTCTAGGATGGAACCCAGGTATGTAATTTAATCTTTCCTTGTGACAATATTGTCACCCACTGTAACTGAGAAGCCGTCGGTCTTGCTGAGTTTGTTATTTGATCCAAAGAGAATGGACTCTGTTTTACTCAGGTGTAGTTTCAAGTTTCATCAAGTTTCTTTAATAGTTGTCATACAGAAGTACAGAATACTTTTATACAAAATGCTTCTTACTGTTACGCTCCAGAGACTGTGCAAGACAAGATAAGTATGAAATAAAATAACATAGTATAGCATGTAAATTAGAAGTAAAAAAATGAGGTCACAGTGTTCAGTATAGACATATGTACAATGTTCGATGCAGAATAAACGTAACTGAGTTACCATATAATATACAATATACTATGCAGTGTACTAATATACAATACTATATAGTGCAAGGCAGAAATGGGATGAGGTGCATGATATAATGATAGTTTGTTATCATCGAGCCAGGTGCAGATTCTGCCGAGTTCTGAGCTGAGGTTTTTTTCAACCTGTAACTTGTTCTTGTCAGAGACCAGCAGGGCTGAGTCGTCTGCGATCAAGAACAAGTTGCAGTCACAAGCTGACGACATGTCATTTGCATAAATTAGGAACAGTAGCGGTCCAAGTATGCTTCCTTGTGGAACACCACAGCTCACTGTGAGGGGGGGGGGGGGGATAGAGTACCGTTTACCTCCACCATCTGTTCTCTCCCCTCCAGGTAGAATTGCATCCAGCTCACTGATTCCTCTAGGATAACAACAATACTTCCACACGGGGGGTTTCAAAATAAAATAGCAAAGTCTAAAACACCGGAAAAGACGTTTATTTTGTACTGCGTTTTCCTCCACGAGTAATCCACGAGTACATCATGCAATCAATCGATCTGGATTTTTTTCTAAAATGCCCATCCCTAGTTTATCCTGTGCTGAAAAGTCTCCATTCCAATAGTATATATTTTGGTGTTTATTTGATTATTGTTTCACTGCCTTTTATTTATTACGTTTCCACAGTTTTTTCCTCATACTTTATTAACATTATTTACATGGTACTGTTGTGGCTGATGGTTGTTTAACACAGCAGGAGACGATATTTCCAATTTTAACAAGTAGGTAATTTATTTAAGAAAAGAAGTTTTAACAGCAAAAGCTATGGATCAGTAGACGGTCACCACAGTTGAAGAAAAACACTCTGACCCCCCAACCCCCCGTTCCCCCAGATAATACCTTCCCAGCCCTGCCCCGACATGACAGATATGATGACGTAACATATTATATCAGATATGACATGACGTACATTAAGATGACACATAGATTTAACATAGAAGAGAGAATAAAAACAGAAGATAAGTCTAAAGGTTTATCGTCCTGAGACAAAGCTGGAGTCAAGATTAAAAAAGAAAAGAACAATTTACTTGAAATGTCTATCTGTCCTATACTTGAGGTTGTTTTAAGAACATCAGCCAGACTGTCGCCCTAGTGTCTTTGAGCCCTGCTAGTTGACCTATATTAAACTAGTCAAGACTAACCCCTTTCCTACCTCCACCCCCGTATACACATTTTCCACAACATTCCCCCATTTGGGGCTATCCCTAGTCCCACCCAAATCATATAACCAAGAAAATGTGAACGTCTAACTAAACGAGAAACCACAATTATATAATAAAAGTTTAAATGCCAAATCTAAACCAGAAACCTAGCCATATAATACATTTTATAAATGTCTAACTAAACAAGAAACCTTACTTCATTCACTGGACCCCTAACGGACCAACAAAGGCTGACTACCGTTCTTACCAAAACACAAAACCGTTCCAAACAAGAGTAATAATAAAACATCAACAAAATACCCCAATTTATAATCCTAACCTGACAGACAAATCCCCCCAACCTCCACCGCTTACCAAATGAGCCACAGTTCCGGCCGGAAACCGCGACTCTCATCAGGGAAAGGAGAAGTTGACCGTCAGAACTAAACATAGAACATCCCTCCCAAAAAAAAAATGACATTGTCTCTTCCATAACATTGAGTCCTAGTGTCCATCGCTCAGCCCCCCTTCCATGCCCACGCCATAGTCTCCTCACCGTATTGCCAAAAGTCACATTTTGCCAATACAGCAACCACCACGCCACACCTCCAGTCCCCATAGAAGCATGTCCCCATGCCTGGACGGGAGGCGCTGGTCCCGACCTCACCACGTGTGTCCCCATCTTCGACGGGAGGTGCCCATCTTGTCGACTGCGTTAGCCCCCCCCTTTGTCCCTCCAGTCCCCAGAACCGATCCCCAGACCACTTCTTCTCAATGCTTCCTCAGGCTCAGAACCGACACTCCGTACCATTCCATACCGATGCCCCTTCCCATTCCGGTTTGACCAGGACCATGAGTAAAATAAACAAAAATAATAAAAAATAAACCATCACTCAGACCATCCCCCGTCACTCTTAAAGGAAAGAACCAATACAAAATGTCTTCAAAAAACCTTTACATGTTTTTTTTTTTTTTTTTTTTTTTTGAAGTAAAAGGGATAAAACAAACAAAACTGAACCAAACAGAAAGAAAATGTCCTTTCCTCACCATACGCCTAGTTAAAGGAATAAAACAAACAAACTGAACCAACAAAAAGAAAATGTCCCTTCCTCACCATACGCCTAGTTAAAGGAATAAAACAAACAAAACTGAACCAACAAAAAGAAAATGTCCCTACCTCACCATACCCCTAATCCTCTATCCCCTCGTCTCCCTCTAAGGCAGCATAAAGCTGAGGGCATGGCCCGATTTGTGGCTCAATCTCTTTCTGTCCCACCATCAGCATTCGGCTCGTTACGTGTGAAGTTACCGGCCTACCCAAGAGAGGCATACCACAACAGAAAAGGAGAACCAATATCAACCCTGCCACCCCAATGGATATCCCCGTCTGCATCACTATGCTTCCCCACTGTCCCAATCTTTCCAACACCCCACTCCCCCACCATTCTTCATTCCGGCCAGAATTCCCCCTCAACTCCTCCCTCAAATCCTTCAGCTTAGCCATGGCCTCGGAGAACTTTCCCCCTGGCCCCACATTCGTCGGAATGAATGTGCAGCAGTACTGTCCAAACATGGAACAGACTCCACCCTTCTCCGCCATTAACCAGTTCAGAGCCTGTCTATTCTGCCACGCCACCGTACTGGTCGCGTGCATCTGGTCCCCCATTGCATCCAACGCCTCCTCGGTGTAGTTGAGATACCGCTGCTGATTGTAAAACAAATAGTTGATCCACCCGGTGTTCTTATTGACCGATATCCATGGCAGAATAGACTCAAACCCTGCCGCAATCTCATTCTTAGCCATGAACTCGGCTGGAATGCCCCTTGGCTGTCCTATGCTGTCCAGATACACCCTTGGGTCTGCCTTGTAGCTACGCTTCGTTCGAGAGATAGGAGACTCAGAAGGTCCTTCCGTCACTGATAATGGTAGGACCACCATTGGCATGATCGCCTGAACCCGGGCACATCTACCTGACCAATCTAAAGGAAGTGTATTCCTCAACCTCCTACCGCCGCAGAGCCAGTATTGGTCCGCCAGTGCCATATCCTGGACATGAAAAGGGCAAGCTACAGGCCGTGGGTTGGTATCCACTCCCTTTAACACGACCCCGTGTCCACACTTTCCTTCTTTCGTGCAGTTAGTCGTGATGCTCCAAATAGTAGTGCACCGCCCCTCTGCCACCTCCCCTACGTCCCGGGTCCCCTCCTTTTGCAAGCACTCGAAATCCTTGGTCAGCCATAGTTTGACACCTCTGGGTATTGGCAACCCCGTCGCTACCCCCTGCACACGTACATCCAATTTCCTACAACGTTCCCGCATAGTGACATCCTTGAAATCCGTGACGTTTCCTGCCGCCTTAAAACGACTAGAGCCGAGAAACCCCAAACACTCTGCCTCGCACCAAGGGCGACTATTATGGGGCCCCTCCCATGCCTCTGCGTCCCTGTCACACTGAGCCCAACTGAACTTCGTGCCCTTCACCAGCAGCCTATCCGGACGTGCCTTGGAGCAGACATAACAATCCTCTATCTGATTCTGCGCGCTCGTGTACTGGACCCACTTAAACCACTCATTCCCTAAAGCCGCCCTATACATCGGGTCAGCCTCCGGGTCTTCCTCGTCATAGTCATAGTCGTCCCCATCTTGTTCCCCGGAAGGAAGCAAACCCCTCAACCTGGCCCAGAGTGAGCCCACTGAGTCCCTCAACGTTCCGGCTGTCCTCTGGAACATATCCTGTCCCCCCACCTCTTCCGACTCAGCGTCCTTGACCTCCCTTTTTCCCCTCACCCCTGTCCCCTGTGCCTGGTTCGGGACAGGCTCAACCCTCCTATCTACCCCCACAACCCGATCCTCGTTAGTATAATGGTAAGTATCCCCGCCTGTAACGGCGGGGGAATGGTCAAAATCAAAAACATGCCCTTGCGGTCCTCCGGGAAACACCCCTTTTGGTTGTAGTCTTATCTTCTCCCCCCCTTCCTCGATGGGGGGCAGAGGGGGCGCCTGATTCTGAGCCTGGTCATGAAAGCCTGCCGGTACTTGAGCCTGAGCGGGACCCCGTGGGACTCCTACCCACTCAAACCCGTCATCCTCAAGGACGGGTCGACCGTGACGGTTCTCAATTACGTCGTTGCGCCCGGCCGACCGTCCGCACACTGCTGCCAACATCTGCGGGAGCATCAGCAGGCACTGCACCTTCCAGTTGCCGTCTCGGGCCCTCCATGTCGGGTTCTGCATAACTGCGATCGATTGTATCCCCCAAGAGATCGCCGCTGGCCTTTATGCAGTGATTGAAGTGGAACCAGGTCGTTGATCCTTTGACTTGGACTGCCGTTCCAGTCGATCGGATCACCTCGTACGGGCCCTCTCTCCGGGGTGATGACCACTTTCTCTTGTGGACCTTTACGAAGACCAGATCCCCAGGGATCAGCCTCGGTTTGGTGGCTTCCTTCTCCGCCTCCTTCACCCCCTTTTTCTCCTTTCTCTGCTCCTGTCGAAACACAGCTTCATGTATTTTAGTCACTTGCTGAAGATATTTTTTCAGATCTTGCTCAAAAATATCTAATGCCGGGCCCCTAGCCAGGTGTCTAAATGGCGGTGCTGGCATGCTGCGGCCTGTAAGCATTTCATGCGGTGTTAGCTGTGTTTGGCGGTTTACGCTGCTTCTAATAGCCATCAGAGAAAGTGGCAAAGCATCAATCCAGTTAAGCTTAGTTTGCATACAGATTTTCAACAGTTTGTTTTTAATGACCAGATTGGCCCTTTCCACCTTTCCCTGCGACCCGGGACTATAGACACAGGAAAGGCGCTGTTTTATACTTAATTTCTGCATCAGCCCTTTAACCACCTTGTCGATGAACTCGCGGCCATTATCGCTTTGTAATATCGTGGGAATTCCAAATCTCGGAATGACCTCGCGACACAGGAACTTGATCACTGTGTCCGCGTTCTTGTGTTTAGATGGAATGGCCTCAATCCAGCGACTAAAGCAGTCCTCTACTACCAGGAGGTATCGTTTGCCCTGCACTGGCGTTATCATCGCTTTGACCCTTTTAACCTCCTTCCAGTTAAGAGTACCCTCCTCCCGTTCGGATGCACTCCTTCCCCTACTTAGATGCACCTCTCCCCGTAAGGTTTAGGCAGTCTACGACGCAACAACCAGCTCCTTTCTCAGGACTGCCTTGTCCGACGTCGGCCCCTCTCCCCCAACAGAGATGCAGGTCTCCACTTCCGGCGGTAAGGTCTCCTCTCATGAACGGAAGCAGTCCCCTTATTTTACCTTCAGGTGCAGTTTAAGGCTGGGTCCCTTTCCAACCTTAGGAGAGACAATCCAGATTCCTCTGAATTGACACCCCTCATCCCTCTGCTTCCCAGCATTTTCTTTTCAAAAACACTGATCACAGAAGCACAGCTCGCCTACTAACCCTGTATCGGCTAGTAAGGTTACTGTGGCCTGACTGTACATTAAGCCAAGTGCATTTATGCCCATACTGTCCAGTCACTCACAGTCCCACTTCCTGCGTTTCTGTGACTATAAGCAGGGGTCATAACGCTCTCCTGACCGGCTGGCGACCCAGTCGATAGCGACCTCATAGTCCGTCATCAAATCAGGACCCCAAGCGGCTGACTGTCCGTAGTACCTATCAGCCACTCAGTTTAGAAACCGACGGTCTTGTCCCCACCCCACTTGCTCTGGGCATGGAAATATTGACCATTTTCGCCAGCCTTGCCTGTTCACGGCAGGAGCTGTGCCCCTTCCGGTGCACCGCCCTGCTCCTAGGTGTGGACTGTCGTCCACGTATAACCCAGTGCCCACACCAACTTACGTGCGACGTTTCCTGGGCCGACTAGACGGTACCACAGTGGTATGTTATTTCATACCTCGTTACGCACGAGGGCCTTCAGTTTCTCCCCAGCACTATATGGATTGTGTTTAACGTGCGCCCAGACTCTTGCGAGCCCACTGCCGCCTGTTACGGACTAGAGGTTCGGGGCGCCTACCCCCTCCCTAATCCGTGTAGTCCATAATCAGATGTCTGAATGGTCCCTCAGGGAGGGGTGTGTAAGCCGCCACTGTCGGTACTCCTTTGCGCACATTGCCCTGTAAGCATGTTAAACACCTGGCTAGTGTAACGTCAATTTGTGCCTGAAGCTTTGGGGACCAAAATCCCATTTTCGTGATTCGTTTCAGGGTCTCTGCTCTTCCACAGTGATCAACACCATGAGCCTCAGGTATCACCAAGGACAGAAGATCGATGGAGGCGACTATCAAACCGTTATGACTCCTCCACAGACCATCTGCCCCCCTTACAGCCCCCCTCTCCGTCCACGACTGTTTCTCGGCCTGCGTGGCTGAGTCCTGAAGATCACTCAAATTATCCTCAGTTACCTCAGTCGTCAGTTCGGCCGCAAACATCAGAACAGCCGTGGACGGCACCGCAGCCGCCGCCTTCGCGGCCTCGTCCGCCGCGTTGTTTCCCGTCGTCACAAAAGACAGGTCTTTTCTGTGTGCCTGGCACTTTACGATAGCAATGCTTTTGGGCAGCTTTACAGCCTGAATAAGCGCCACAACCTGCTTGTGGTGAAGGATCGGTGAGCCGTCCGATTTCTTAAAGCCTCTTGCCTTCCAAATGGCCGCGAATAGGTGGCATACGCCATGCGCATAAGCAGAGTCTGTAAAGATGTTAACCGTGCGATCTTTAGCTATTATGCATGCTTCTGTTAGTGCTATTAGTTCTGCAAGCTGGGCCGAACATGGTTGCATGCATTGTCCGGCCTTTCTTGTTAGTGTTTCTCCGTTAGGTTTGCACTGTACGACGGCGTATCCTGACCTTAAATTTTCCCCCTCCCGATAGCAGGACCCATCCACAAAAAGTGAGAGTTCTGCTATCGCGAGCGGGTCGACTCCCAAATCAGGACGGAGTTTCACGAAAGCCTGTACCTCCACCTCGCACTCATGCGGTTGACCCTCGCTCGGGAGTGGTACCAGATCCGCCGGGTTACTGCCGTGGCATGTTTTTATCGTAACGTCCGAGTACTGCAGGAGCCTGATGTAAGCCTGTTGCCGTTGGCTGGTCAGAACAAATTTGCCTCTTTCAATCAAGTTTGCCAATTTGTGATGTGTCCAAATGCAAATGTCATATCCCATTGTCACGGCCGTTGCCTTCTCATACATCAAATGTGCTGCGGCCAGGGCCTGATAACAAGGTGGCAGACCCTGCTCTACCGGCGAAAGAGCTCTAGAGTAATATGCTATCGGTTGTTTTTTCCCACTCACCCCCTGTGTTTGAGTCAGGACAGCTGTCGCATGCTGCGCTCTATGTGAGACGAATAGGTGGAAACACTTCTCATAATCCGGCAGCGCCAGGGCAGGGGCCTGTAACAACAGACGCTTAATGTTTATGAACGCGTCCTCCCCCTCCTCGGTCCATGTCAAGGGAGCGCGAAGCTTGTCTGTACCCGCCTCTTTTATCATCATCCTCAACGGCGCTGTCGCTATCGTATAGTCCTCCACCCACTCAGAGCTGTACCCAGTCATCCCTAAAAACGTCATCATCTGTCGGACCGTCAATGGCCTAGGTGCCTTGGATACAGCTTCGAGTTGCGTGGGTGAGATGTTTTTTATGCCCTTTTGAATGACGCGAGACAAGTACTCAACTTTTGGCTGGCAGTACTGCAGTTTTGAACGGGATGCCTTGTGGCCTCCCACGGCCAATCCACTCAAAACTTTGATGGAGTCCTCATGGCACTGCTGACGTGTATCCGAGCAGATTAGAATGTCATCTGCATACAGTAAAACCGTGCTGAGTAGTGTGTCGCACACTCCTTGCAAGTCTTCCTTGAGCGCCTTCGAGAAGTAATGCGGCGAGTGCGCGAACCCTTGTGGCAACCGGGTGTAAGAGTATTGTTTCCCCCTGTGGGTAAAAGCAAACAGATACTGAGACTCTTTTTCCAATGGAACACTGAAGAATGCCTGCGTGAGATCAATGACCGTATAGTACTGCGAGCTACTCGGGATGTTTGTCAGGAGGGTGTGTGGATTAGCGACTTCCGCCTCTGGTCCAGACACCACGTCGTTCACCGCCCTCAAATCGTGTACCAGTCTGTACCTAGCCCTGTCCGCCTTTAGCACTGGGTGGATAGGTGTATTACATCTGGATTTGAAAGGGACGAGCACTCCCCCCTTTAACAGTCCCTCAATCTGATGTGATATAGCTTCCTCCGACTCTGGCTTCATTGTATACTGTCTGATAAAGGGTGGTCTACAACCCTTCTTTAACCTGACCTTCACTGGCTGTGCCGACAATATTAGACCCACATCTGTGTCGTGTTTTGACCACAACCGTTCCGGGGTGCGCGCCAACATGTCCTGTTCCAGCAAAGCATCCGCCTCTGGAATAACGCAAGGGTCTCCTGGTAATCTGATTACTTGCGGTTTTGCCAAAACTGAAAAGGAAATCATTATTTTTATGAAACTCCCATCTGCGCTGTTCCAAATTAGCGGAGATTCCGTGGAGACCCACCTTTGAGTCTCGGATTCCTGTATCATTGAACCTAGATGTTCGGATTCGTAACCAGGATTTATTCTCAGAGTGATGTGTGGGGCGGCGTCTCTTAGTCTATGTTGTTCCCGTAGATACTTACTCGTGTTAACCCTCAACGCCGCGCCCTGTCTCCCTACAATTATCGTAGATGAGTTAATCTGCACCTGCTCGGGCTGTCCCTGCAACCATGCCTTGTTCCTAACTAGGTCACTATTCGTCAAATACTGTAGTGTGCAATGTGCCTCCATGTTTGTTTGTCTAGACTGAGGCAGTTGGGTTTTCAGAAATGGCTCCCAGGGGTCACAGACCCTTTGCAGCTCTGCATCTATGTTGCCCAGCCAGAACACAGTGGCCTCTTTCTCCCCCGTCCCTTGTAGCATCATTTGGTACACGTCTTGTTCAATTTGAATCCCCTCAGGCGTACATAGGATTTTACAGCCTAGTTTACACATTGCATCTCGTCCCAAGAGATTGCGCGGGGTGCTGTCCGAAATTAATACAGGTATTGTTATGGTCTTGTTGTTATACGTCATAGAGATTGGATCTGATGTGGGTATTAATTGTGTTTTTCCCGAGAATCCGACCGTCCGAACATACTGTCCAGACTGGGGTAAGTGAGCGGCGTATTTTTGCTTTATGCAGGAAAAACCTGCTCCAGTGTCTGCCATCATCTCTGTTAATTTGCCCTCCACTAGGACCTGCAGAATAGGTTCTTGCTCAGCTCCCTTGGAAACCACAATCATTTGATTTCCCCCCGTCGCATTCTCTGGGCACCCCTAGTGATTACCCCCCTGGTTTCGGGGCCCTCCTGTCTCCCCCTGGTCGTGGGGCCCTTGTGACTCCCCCTGGCGCACGGGTCTTCCATACTCCGAGCCGGGACGGTATGGTTGCCTACATCTCATTTCCCTGTGTCCCTGCATGCCGCAGTTCCAACAGTGGAAACGGGGAAACTGTTGTTCGTTCCCCGGTCCCTGTGTAAACCGTGGGCCTGATTGCCCATTCCCTGCCTGCCGCCTGGACGCCTGGTTCTGTGAACTATAGCCATAGCTTCTCACTACCTGAGGTGCAGGCGGGGGTCCCTGGTCCTGCATGGGTGGAGAGGTAGCAGATGACACCATTACTGCCTGCAGCCTCCTTTGGGGCTGCAGTTGTTGCTGAGTTAACTTCCTTGCGTCATTTCTATCCTGATCCCTGACTTTCTGCTCCTTAGCCCTTTGCTTCTCCACACTATGTGTTACATGTGCACAGAACAAAGGATAAGTCATGTCCATTAACCCCACCACGTCTTCCAGTCTATTCTTAACCACCTCTGGAAGCCCTCTCATCACACTTTCTCTAAACATCGCTCTCTGCAACGGGTCAATTTCTGGGTTGTGTCCTAGCTCACCTCTCCACTCCTTCAGTACTTTGTTCACATAGGCGCCAGGCCCTTCCGTCTCCATTATGGGGTTGCCTGCCAGTTTTGCCGGATTAATACGTGATGGATATTGATTCCTGAGTTTGTACCACAACGCCGCTCTATGCGCGTTGAATATGTCTCCATCATGGGCCTGCGTGTCGCATGCCACTCGCATCGATGTATCACCCATGATGTCCCGGCAGGCACCAACTCCTAGCAAACGCGTCAACAGGGATTTGACGTCACCCACTGCTAGCAGAAAAGATGACGTATTTTCCTCAAACTGCGTGATCCACCTGGAGGCTCCTTCTGAAAGGTCCGGTAGTCTTACTATTAAACCATCGATGTCTAGAGGTGACCATGGCATGTGAAAGATATCGTTCCCCTTTATTAGCAGGGGAAACTGGCCTGTGCTTGTCACACTTCCCACGAATGTAGGGGCGAAAGTCAGGGTTCCTGTAATGTTTCCTTTCTCCTGTCCTGGTTTCGTGTCATTCTCATCTTCCTCCTCAGTCAACAGTTTAGTGTGGCCACACGCTCCGTGTTTCTCTGTTTCTTTGGGGGGGGTATCTCGCCTAAGGGAGGTCTCTGATCTAGCGGAGGTTTCTGACCTAGCGGGGGTTTCTGACCTAGCGGGGGTCCCTAATTCCGTCTCCTCATATTCTCCTCTTATTGTCACAGTGCCCACCGGCAATTGCGTGACATAAGGTGGGGATGTTGGTTTCCCTATATCCGTCTCTCTCTGATTTAGCGCTAAAGCTTCCTGCCTGTATGCTCTCCCCTTCTGGGCGTAGAGCTTCAATACCCCCAACTCTTCTGTCCTCTTTTTCAACCTCTTTTTGCTGTTGTCGCCTGGCTTGTGGTTACGAATCATTACATTCATCTCTTCGCATACGTCGAGATCAAAAGTACCTCCGGAAGGCCATTTTGTGTCCCCGGCCTTTGTACGCCTCTGCCAACGGACACCTACCTTGAGAATTATATTTTTTAGGAGCGGGTTCCGATCTAACAGTATGTCTTCTGCTGTATGCATCGTTGTTTAGTGTGTGTGTGTGTTTATTGTGTTGTGTGTGTGTGTGTGTGGTTGTACCGCAGCCAGGACACGGTTCACCTGGTTCTACTACTCTACAGCAATGCTACAGCCAGGACACAGTTAACCTGGTTCTACAATGCTACTACAGCCAGGACACAGTTAACCTGGTTCTACTACTACTACTACAGCCAGGACACAGTTAACCTGGTTCTACTACTACAGCCAGGACACAGTTAACCTGGTTCTACTACAGCCAGGACACAGTTAACCTGGTTCTACAATGCGGTGTGTGTGTCTGTGTGTGACTGTGTGTGTGTGCGTCTGTTTGTGTCTGTGTGTGACTGTGTGTGTGTGTGTGTGTGACTGTGTGTGTGTGTGTGTGTGTCTGTGTGTGTGTGTGTGTGTGCGTCTGTTTGTGTCTGTGTGTGACTGTGTGTGTGTGTGACTGTGTGTGACTTTGTGTGTGTGTGTGTGTGACTGTGTGTGTGTGCTGTGTATGTGTGTGTGTCGGTGTGTGTGTGTGTGTGTGTCTGTGTGTGTGTGTGTGTGTGTCTGACTGTGTGTGTGTGTGTGACTGTGTGTGTGTGTGTGTGTGTGTGTGTGTCTGTGTGTGTGTGTCTGTGTGTGGTAAGTGTGTGTGTATGTCTGTAATCAGCAGGTTTAACTCCACCCGCCTGCCTCACAACCCGCTGTCTACCGGGACACAGGAATGTGTGTGTGTGTGTGTGTCGGTGTGTGTGTGTGTGTGTGTGTGTGTGTGTCTGTGTGTGTGTGTCTGTGTGTGGTGAGTGTGTGTGTGTCTGTGTGTGTCTGTGTGTCTTTGCACAGACGTGTGTGTGTATTGTATGTGTGTATTGTATGTGTGTACACAGGAATGTGTGTGTGTGTGTGTCGGTGTGTGTGTGTGTGTGTGTGTGTGTGTCTGTGTGTGTGTGTGTCTGTGTGTGGGTCTGTGTGACTGTGTGTGTGTGTGTGACTGTGTGTGTGTGTGTGTGTGACTGTGTTTGTGTGTGTGACTGTGTGTGTGTGTGTGTGTGTGTCGGTGTGTGTGTGTGTGTGTTTGTGTGTGTGTGTGTGTGTGTGTATGTCTGTGTGTGTCTGTGTGTGTCTGTCTGTGTGACTGTGTGTGTGTGTGTGTGTGTGTGTGTGCTGTGTCTGTGTGTGGGTCTGTGTGACTGTGTGTGTGTGTGACTGTGTGTGTGTGTGTGTGTGACTGTGTTTGTGTGTGTGACTGTGTGTGTGTGTGTGTGTGTGTCGGTGTGTGTGTGTGTGTTTGTGTGTGTGTGTGTGTGTGTGTGTATGTCTGTGTGTGTCTGTGTGTGTCTGTCTGTGTGACTGTGTGTGTGTGTGTGTGTGTGTGTGTGTGTGTGTGTGTGTGTGTGTGTGTGTGCTGACTGTGTGTGTGTGTGTGTGTGTGTGTGTCTGTGTGTCTTTGCACAGACGTGTGTGTATTGTATGTGTGTATTGTGACACAGGAATGTGTGTGTGTGTGTCGGTGTGTCGGTGTGTGTGTCTGTGTGAATGTGTGTGTGCGTCTGTGTGTGTCTGTGCTGACTGTGTGTGTGTGTGTGTGTGTGTGTGTTTGTGTGTGTGTGTCTGTGTGTGGTGAGTGTGTGTGTGTGTGTGTGTGTCTGTGTGTGTGTGTCTGTGTGTTATTGTGTGTGTGTGTGTTCTACCACCAGGGGTCAGCCAACCAAGAGAGAAAGAGATGTGTGGTGAGTTTGTATGCTACACCTTGGCTTACCAACAGGGGTCAGCAAACCCAGGAGAGAGAGAGAGAGAGAGAGAGAGAGAGAGAGAGAGAGAGAGAGAGAGAGAGAGAGAGAGAGAGAGAGAGAGAGAGAGAGAGAGAGAGAGAGAGCTATCTCTCTTGGCACAACGCCCAGACTTCTTTAGCTGGCTCAACGCCCAGACTTTTTAGCTGGCTCAACGCCCAGATGGTTCTTTCCCAACTATCGCTGGTTGCTCCTTTAAACTGGGGACGTTGGTATTGGGGTGTATAATAGCTTTGTGGGGAGAGCAGGGGCTTGCTCTTTTCCAACCCTGTTCTTTTAAGAACAGATTACCTTTTGTCGTCTTGAAGTTCGACTTTGCCGTGGTCGTGTTGCGGTCAATCCAGGTTTTGTCTTTTCAGACAAACAGAGGGGAGAGGATAGCCACGTTGTTTATTTTCACATAATTGGTCCATGTATTTAAAGTTTTACAGACAGTCCATGCTGACTAGTCTGCCATAAGCAACAATGCAACAAGTCTTACAGACAGTCCATGCTGACTAGTCTGCCATAAGCAACAATGCAACATATAAGATCCATGTATTTAAAGTTTTACAGACAGTCCATGCTGACTAGTCTGCCATAAGCAACAATGCAACATATAAATATAAGAAGGGAAATGGGGAATGGGCGATGGGGGGGGGGGGGGGGAGAGTGTTTGTAAAAGGTGTCAGAGAAAGTTTGACCAAAGGGTCGAAAACATGCAATTAAAAATTGATTTAGTGGCGCACTTATAGCCTGTTAAAAGAGGATTCGCCCTAGTGTCAACACCTCACCACTCGTGTTCGTTTTAGCCGTCCATCCAGACCTCGTCACACAGCCAGCTCAACTTTTTCCTCCCGCAGAATCTCTTACGGACATTCTAATAAAAAGCAAAAATGCTCACCTGTGTTATTGTTTGTCGACACCGCCAGAATTTCTACGGGAGAGGTCCGGAGCTGGCCGTGTGAGGGGCCCGGCAGGGCGGTCTACAGGTCAAGGGTCACCAAATGTTGTGGCTGATGGTTGTTTAACACAGCAGGAGACGATATTTCCAATTTTAACAAGTAGGTAATTTATTTAAGAAAAGAAGTTTTAACAGCAAAAGCTATGGATCAGTAGACGGTCACCACAGTTGAAGAAAAACACTCTGACCCCCCAACCCCCCGTTCCCCCAGATAATACCTTCCCAGCCCTGCCCCGACATGACAGATATGATGACGTAACATATTATATCAGATATGACATGACGTACATTAAGATGACACATAGATTTAACATAGAAGAGAGAATAAAAACAGAAGATAAGTCTAAAGGTTTATCGTCCTGAGACAAAGCTGGAGTCAAGATTAAAAAAGAAAAGAACAAGATGTGATTTACTTGAAATGTCTATCTGTCCTATACTTGAGGTTGTTTTAAGAACATCAGCCAGACTGTCGCCCTAGTGTCTTTGAGCCCTGCTAGTTGACCTATATTAAACTAGTCAAGACTAACCCCTTTCCTACCTCCACCCCCGTATACACATTTTCCACAACAGTACCGCAAGGTACATTAATACAAGTACATGTTAAAAGGATGACACAAAAAGCCAGACAGAGGGCTTGTTTCCAGTTTCAGTTTGTTTTATAATAAAAAATCACACTGAGCATTTTTTGCCTGCCTATTTGTTCGGTGGAAACTTGATCAAGTTGATAAAAAAAAGAATTAAAAAAAAAGTACTGCCGATGTAGCTAGCTATTTTTGCCATGTTGCTTGTAGTGTAGCTTGCTACATTTCTCTCTGGATAGCTTCCGTTGTAGTTGAGCTATATTTATATCGAGAGTAACTGGTAGTGTAGCTTACTACATTTTCCAAGTAGCTTGCCCATCACTGATAAATACCCACAATAGCCCAAACAAGACAAGAAATACCCACAAAAGACAAAATAGGACAATAAATTCCCACAAAAGACCAAACAGGACAATGAATACCCACAAAAGACCAAACAGGACAATAAATACCCACAAAAAACTAAACGGGACAAGAAATACCCACAAAAGACAGAACAGGACAATAAATACCCACAAAGCCCACACCGTGTCATATTACTAAGGCTGTTCACACTGCAGACAAAAGTGGCTAAAAAATCCATGTGATTTGTGCTGTTCACACTGTTGTGAAAAGATATTCACATATGATCAAAAAAATCTGATTTGGGCCATTTATGCCTTCAGTGTGAACGTAGCCTTTCATATGTGGTCCTAAATCAGATACAGATCTGATTTTCTTTTGCAATGCAACCTCAGTCTGACTAGCAATGCGACTTTCATGCACTTTTACGTCACTAGATTGACATTTGTCAAGATTTGTATGTCCATCTTCTTTATTGTTCATTTTTTGCATGCAGGTCAGTTCAGGAGTGTGGCCAGTTCACAGTAGAATCTGATCAAATTTTTTATTATTATGTGAAACAAAGAAATCTGATCTGAGCAATAAGTCAGAATTGACCACTAAGGCCTGCAGTGTGAACGTAGCCTAAGAGATGAAGTCCTCGACAGCACCCTATCATTCCATTCCCACATCAACAATCTGGTAAAATGCATCTAAACAAGAAAATACAGCTTACTCAAAATAGAGCTGCAAGACTTGCATTGCATAGCTCAATTAGAAACAGTGTTGAAAAAATGCACAAGGAACTGTCATGGATGAGAGAGTGTGTAGTCTTATTTTGTTCATGAGAAATATTTATACTTTACATAAACATGTGTGCCTCTTTTCACAGCTGGTGCTTACTAGTGATAGTCATGGCTATGGCACTAGACAAGCCTTGAGGGGTCGGTTCGCGCTGCCGAGACCCAGAACTGAAGCCTTAAAGAAAACTGTATTGTACAGGGCAATGTCCTACTGGAATAGACTTCCACAGTATTTGGTTTCAATTACCAGTAAGGTGGGATTCAAGAGGTGACTAAGAGGGGCTGTAATGCAGAAAGAGATTGATTTTTGTTGCGTCTAATCTGTGTCTAATGAATGGGTTATTGTGTTGGGTTATGTGTTGATTTGGAATGTCTAGTGGTTATGAGGAGTATTAGAGTATTAGTGTATGGAATGTCGTGGTGTTTTTGAGCACGTTTTAGTTGTCTCTGATATGTCTCTGTTTGTTGTTTTATTGATATTTGTTGTTTTATTGATATTTGATTTGTTCTATGTTTGTATATTTTATTGGTGTTTTATTGATATGTGTTTTGTTTTTATGTAGTTGTATTGATTATTCTTGTTTGATTTATATGTTTATATCCAGACCCCAGGTAGAATAGTTGCTGCTGAGGCAGTGACTAATGGGGATCTGAAATAAATAAATAAAGAAACAACACCATCCGGTCCACCTACTTCCACCTTCGCAACATCAACCGGCTCCGCCCTTCACTCACTCCCAACAGCGCCGCAATCCTGGTCCACTCCCTCATTACTTGGATTATTGCAACTCCCTTCTCTTTGGTCTCCCCCACAAACTCCTCCATAAGCTCCAACTGGTCCAAAACGCTGCTGCCCGTATAATAACCAGAACCCCTGTCATCAGTCACATCACCCCTGTCCTACGCCAACTACACTGGCTTCCCATTAAACCAGCAGGGCTGAGTCGTCCGCGATCTAGAACAAGTTGCAGTCACAAGCTGACGACATGTAATTTGCATAAATTAGGAACAGTAGCGGTCCTAGTATGCTTCCTTGTGGAACACCACAGCTCACTGTGAGGGGGGTGTGGGATAGAGTACCGTTTACCTCCACCATCTGTTCTCTCCCCTCCAGGTATAGGATTGCATCCAGCTCACTGATTCCTCTAGGATAACAACAATACTTCCGCACGGGGGTTTCAAAATAAAATAGCAAAGTCTAAAACACCGGAAAAGACGTTTAATTTTGTACAGCGTTTTCCTCCACGAGTAATCCATGAGTACTCGAGTACATCATGCAATCAATCGATCTGGATTTTTTTCTAAAATGCCTATCCCTAGTTTATCCTGTGCTGTGAGGTTCGCCTGTTCCCTGGACCTTTAATTCCCTGTCTCCTCACCTCACCAGCCCCCACCCTCGCAATGTTTTACTCTCCTCTGCTCTTCACCAGCCCCCACCCTTGGACTACCTTTCACAGCTGTGATAAGTTATGATTAGCGCCCCAGAGGGCTTTAAATACCTGGACCTCCCCTCCAGTCCTCGTCGGGTCGTTCTGTATGCTGGTTCTTTGTTCTGGACTCTTTATCCTTTTCTGTGTTCAGTGTTCATGGAGTCCTGGACGTTACCATCACCTGCCGCGTCTCCGGCATGAGACGAGGTGCCAGCCATCACCACCTGTCGCCGTTTGCCTGGAGTGGGACACCGTCTACGCTCTCTAATCCTCTACGGGAGGTTTTCCAGTGTCCCACTCCAGACCTCAAGCCGGCGCGCATCGCTTCCTATCCCACGGGAGGATGCGTCTCTTCAAGCCGGCGCGCTCCAACTCCAGACGCTCAAGCCGGCGCGCATCGCTTCCTATCCCACGGGAGGATGCGTCTCTTCAAGCCGGCACGCTCCAACTCCAGACGCTCAAGCCGGCGCGCATCGCTTCCTATCCCACGGGAGGATGCGTCTCTTCAAGCCTGTCCTAGGCCTTAACCCTGTTTCTCTGTCCCTGTCTCCAGCCCGCCTCCCCGAGCCTCTGTCCCTGTTCCCCCTCTCCATTGCCCCTGTTCCTGCCCTGACCTTTGCCCTGGCCCTGTCCCTTAGCCTTCCCCTTAGCCTGCTCGCCGCTTAAAGGCACAGTGCCACATTTTGCCCTATTTCTTTGTTCCAGTGTTTTTGTGTTCTCCCTTAAAGGGACAGTGCCGCTTTTTGTTTGTATTGAATAAATGCCCTGTTTTGGCTTACTCTCATACCTGTCTTGTGTTGTGCGATTGGGGTCGGTTACAAACCATAACATGTGCTGAAAATTCTCCATTCCAATAGTATATATTTTGGTGTTTATTTGATTATTGTTTCACTGCCTTTTATTTATTACGTTTCCACAGTTTTTTCCTCATACTTTATTAACATTATTTACATGGTACCGCAAGGTACATTAATACAAGTACATGTTAACAGAGGCAGTAGGGGGAGTAGCGGAAAAAGTCCACTAGAGGGGGGTGCAAGGCAGGCTCTCTGAGGTGCAGGGCAGGATCCCTGGACTGGCGGGGGAACGAAGCAATTGACAGGCGGATCCTGACAACGTCTAAACCACGTTGACAGACCACGGACAGAAGACGGTAAGAAGCTGATCCATGGCCTCGGTGGTGCACGTAGAACAGTCACTGCAATCTTGGCCAAGACCCCGAGACATCCACCACCTTGGATGAACAAGCCATAATCCACTTCTTTTAAATCCAAAAGAAACTCCACTCTCTCTCTGATTAATCCAATAATAAACACATATGTATATCTTGTCATTTTAAACAAGTTACCATTCATTTTCTGGTTGATTATGATCCACCCGCGGCGAAATTAATTAGTTCGTTCAACAACAACACAGCATCGCTCAGATAACAGAGAGATAGAGAGAGAGAGAGAGAGAGAGAGAGAGAGAGAGAGAGAGAGAGAGAGAGAGAGAGAGAGAGAGAGAGAGAGAGAGAGAGAGAGAGAGAGAGAGAGAGACCGCAACTCACTTTGTTTATTTGAAACGTGGTCCAGGAGGGCTTGATAAAGTGTATAATGTCCACTGTCCCAGACTGTTGATGTATATCCACTGTCCAGACTGCATCCAGCTAGCCATATAGCTTCTTGTTAGCCAAGTTAGGCACCACAAGTACTGTGACGAGCTGTATCTTTGCCCATTTCCGCGTCGAACAGCCTGCAAACTACCTGGCGTTCTATCGCCATGCTCTAAGACAAACTCTAACCTTAACCAACTTCGAAAGAGTGCCTAAGCTTAACCGTCGAAAGAACTTGCCATCACGCTCTAAGACAAACTCTAACCTTAACCAACTTCGAAGAGTGCCTAAACATAACCAGTGTAGAAACAGGCGTCGGCCAATCAGAGAGTGTCTCCGAGAAATGCGGCTACGAAAAGTATAGACGCTGCTTGCTTAGATGATCTAGATCGCTTGAAAACGCACCCGGCTTCCATCATATTATATATTTCAACGCACAGTGCGTTACGCACTGATAGGCGAAATGTATTTGGTTGACCTATTTCATTGGCTGCGAGGATACAGCGATGAAACCAGTGCATGCCCTGCCGTGCGCGATACGTCTCGCCCCGGCCTGAGAGGTATAGTTACTAGTGACTTCCTGTGAATGAAAAACAATTATTTATATTTGATATATTAACGTTATATTGTGCATTGGAAACACAAACATACTTAAAATGAGTAAATATTATTCATTTTAAACATGTTTATTTTATTTCTAGGGCTCTAAAAAAGAAAAAGAAAATCTTCTTCTCCTCTCTCTTTACCAGGGCGGTCAGCGCCCCAGCGCCCCTAGTGGAGAAACCGCCACTGATAGAAGTGCGGTGGCAGGTTCGCTAAGCTAATGTTGTGTTAGCCGAATGCTCTGATGGGGGCCGCCATTTTAAGTTTTAAGTTTAAAGTGACGTCGATGGACAAAAGGGAATGTGTGTGTGAAATTTGTACAGTAGGTCCCAGTGAGAATTGCAATCAGTGTGTACTGTGTATTTACACTATCCTAATGTTGCTTTGTTGGTAAAAAAATTAAATAAGCAATTTAAATCAGAATATGTTCCATTCCATGTCTGACTATTTCTGAATCTATTGACCATTTCAAGGAATGTTTGGTTACTATTGGGCTTCTAGCCTTCTACTGAACTTATTGTGAATCAGCTGATAGGGTTTTGGCTAGACTATACTTAATAAATAGAATTGCATTATTTACAATATAAAAATATAAAATGCCTTTTTTTCATTCACGAAAACTAGACAAAATCATCAGTTTTCTGCAACTAAATCTAGACAAAAACTAAAAAGACAAAATCGAGACTAACACTGACTAAGACTAAAATGCTCTAAAATGCTATCAGCTCTATCTTTAATCTTTCAAAATGTTCAGTTGCTATCGCATGCACTTATCTGTGTTTCACCACACATATGAGTGCATGCTTACCAACTGTTCGCCTGTTTTACTGCAACACTATACTATCACCGACATCTAAGAAGGGAGATCCCCCCTTGAATGAGGTTTATCTCCTCCACATTGCCTGTGGTGCATTTTTTTTCTTTTGCTAGGTTTTAGTGAGTTTTTCCTTACCTTCGCGTGGGGTATGTTTTTTTCTTTTTTATTTAACCTTTATTTATCCAGGCAAGCAATTAAGAACAAATTCTTATTTCAATATACAAAAGCAGCCTGTCCAAAAAGCAAAGGCCTTTTGTGGGAAGGGGGGGTGGGAGGCTGTAACAAAAACAAGGTTATGTACATGCATACAAGTAAATCAAATACAAAATGTGTTGCATTTATTTTGCATTTATTTAAAACATTTTGGACTTTATGGTGTTTTTGTTTTGTCCTTGACTTATTGTGATGTTTCTTCTTGACTTGTTTAAAGAAGACGTGTCCGGCCCATGGGGACATTAACGTGTGTTGTCGGGCCTTACAAATACATTTGATTTATGATTTTAGGACCTGGTTGTGTCTCCAGGTGTAGCGCCCTTGGGACAAACTGGTTTTGCAGCCGGTGAGGATGTGCCTCAGTGTTGCGGGGGTTTGGCAAAGCGCACAAGAAGGATCTTCTCCAAACCACTGGTTTAGGTTCTTGGGCATGGGAAGAACATCATAGGTGGCTCTGATGATGAAGCTGATTTGGCTTCCTTCCATCTCCCAAAGATCCTTCCATGTGAGCTTACGATGCTCCAGGTTTTCCCAGATAGTTCCCTGGCCCTGTTTGGACTGTGAGACTGCCTTTGCGCATCTGTCTGCCTCCTCTTGTTGCCGAACCTGAGCCACCACCAGCTTTCTCCTCTGGGTTGATGTTGCCTTGTGCCATGTGGGTCGACTTGTCCCAAGTCCAAACCCACCTCTTCCATGCTGCACCTGTCCTACAATGTCTCCATGCCTGAGAGCAGATTTTGCTTGCTGTACGGCCTCAGATGGGATCCATTTCCTCCCAGTGGCCAGTCTGGGAGCAGCTGCTCGGATCACTTCATCTTGAGACTCGTAGACTGTTAGAGGCCACATCAGACGGGGGAGCAATCCAAACTGCACATCAATACAATACATCAAATACAATCATAACAATTACTTTCTTTTTACAATAGAAAGTAAGGATAACAATTAATTAAAACATGTACAACTTGATTGACAATGGTTTGAGATCAATG
This sequence comes from Notolepis coatsorum, assembly GCF_963971535.1. Classification (NCBI taxonomy): domain Eukaryota; kingdom Metazoa; phylum Chordata; class Actinopteri; order Aulopiformes; family Paralepididae; genus Notolepis; species Notolepis coatsorum. The sequence continues at coordinate 107,951,388 of NC_140171.1, forward strand.
TTTTAAACTCTGCAACAGAGGGGATAATCTCAAGCCTCAGGGACTGTTGGAGTTAGGGGCATCATAGAAAAATGCAGATTTACCCTGTTCAAACTCGAGGTTAAGGACCAGCCAGTCCCTAGAACAGGTTCCATAGGTACCAAAATTCCATTCCAATAATGATGATAAGGTGGTAGTTTACCAATAAGGGCCTTCAAATTTTACATATACCAGTGTTTGTTGCACCTCCTCATCAGCGAGGACCAACCGACCTTCTCATAAAGGACACAGTGATGAGTGTTGTATCTATCATTAGTGATGAATCTGAGGGCAGAGTGATATACAAGGAGTCCAAGGATTTATGGGTTGAGGCCACAGCATGGCTATAAATTACATCACCATAGTCCAGGATTGATAAGAAATCTGCTTCGACAACTCTCTTCCTACTAATCAAAGGAAAGCTGTTTCTGTTTCTGTATAGGAAGCCAATTTTCTGTCACAACTTGGAGGCAAGGTTGTCAACATGGAATTTAAATGAAAATGTATCATCGAGCCACACACCAAGATATTTATATTCAGTGACTCTCTCAATGCTAGAACCACTTATGGTAGATGTGTGTAAACCATCATATTCAATGTGTCTGGCTCTACAAAACAGCATAAATGTAATGGCCAATTGTACAGAGTCAGCAATACAATACACAACAGTATCATATGCATACAGATGGGCTTGACAACCATTCAGCAAAGACACAATATCATTAATATAAATAGTGAAGAGGACAGGACCTAGAATTGAATCTTGTGGCACACCTTTAGTTATTGATAAAAATGTTGATTGGGCATAACCCGACTTTACACACTAACATCTCCCTGATAGATAGTCTTGGAACCAATCACATGCATTTCTATCCAAACCAATAGTAGATAATCTTTTTCAGAGTAAATGGTGATTGACTGTATCAAAAGCTTTTGACAGATCAATAAAGAGGGCAGCACAGTCTTTCTTCTTGTCTAAAGCTGATATTATGTCAGTAGTAACTAAAGAGACGGCTGATAATGTGCTATGATTGGCTCTGAACCCGGATTGGTGTGGGCTTAGTATAGAGGGATTTGAGAGAAAGGACTTAAGTTGATTATTCCGCTAAGCAAGGTAACTTATGGTTATTTAAATCATCTCTAGGACCACCTTTATGTAACAGGATCACATGGGCAGATTTCCAGACACTAGGAAATCTTCCTGTTGAGATAGAAATATAAAAAATATGCGTCAATTGCTCCAGTTTTAGAAAAAAAATAGATATAAGAGAGAGGAGTAAGAGGCACAATGTGTCAGACCATATATGGAAAGTTTGATTGATTGTAGCCACACACCCCTTTGAGATGATTTATTACCCCTAAGTCCCGCCCCCTTCTCTGATTGGTCGAGGATTCAAGGAGGCGGGACATCCGGTTTCGAGGGGAGGGACATCCGGTTTTAGGAGGGGGAGGGACATCTGGTTACGGAAGGGGAGGAGTTTTCAGATTTTTTTTCAAAATAAACGTTTTTTTTTATTTATTTATTTTCAAAATAAAAGTTCTTCAAAATAAAAGATTAAAAAATAAGTGTTTTTTTATTGTCAGAAATAAAACATTCTAATAAAAAAATAAAATACAAAAAGAAATAAAACATTCAAACGTTTGTTTTTTCAGATTGTATTTGTGTATTCCAAGGTTTTCAGAATAAACATTTCACTATATGTATTTGTGTATCTTAAGAATATAGTTTCACAATAAGTATTCTAAGGTCTTAAGAATATGTGTATATCTTCAGAATAAATGTGTGTGTGTATGTGTGTGAGTGTGTTCAGACACTTGTGTGTGAGAATTAAGAATAATACAATGTGTGTTTTCTTGCAAGTGGTATGGTTTGAGCAGAAAGCATTCTCCCCATGCTGTGTGTGTCTCCACTCCGTAGGGTGAAATGACATACAGAAACACTACAGTGGTTCTGACACTGTCACGATTCCGAAAGTGACACCCCCTTAGCTGTCATAGAGGAGGGGTGTATGGATAGCAAATGGGATGGCTCAAAACTGCCGTACGCAGCTTCTGCCAAGTCCAAAAGATTTACGACCCTCCGACTTCCCCCTTTCTGGCAGTTTGGTGTGTGTGGGTGTGTGTGTTCGCTCAAGGAAACGGTTGGTTCTATTTTTTTTTTGCAGAACACACTAATTCTGCAAGGTTGTCTAACCACTCAAGGTTAGTTCTCCTTTTTTTTTTGCAGAACACACTTATTCAGAAAGGGTGTCTAACCACTCAAGGTTGGTTCTCCTTTTTTCTGAAAAGTGACACTTATTCTGCAAGGTTGTCTAACCACTCAAGGAAACTGTTAGTTCTCCTTTTATTTTGCAGAACACGCGTTTCTGAAAAGTGACACTTATTCTGCAAGGTTGATTCAACCCTCTCAGCAGAAATGTAGGGGGAGCCTACATTTTCTAATATGTCAGCAGAAAAAAAGCAAACCCCCTCAAAAAGGTGTCACGCTGTGTCTGTTTGGCACAATGGTGCTTAGAACTGTGTTGAAAATATAGAGATGTCTCTTGTCATTCAGAAACCTATAATCTTTTTTTTTCAGAAGCGGCATATTACTATCGCTGATGGGGGCACGTAGTTAGTAATAAAACAGGGGTGTGTATGAGGATGTCTTCACAACTTAATATTACAGTGAAAGAATAAAAAAGGAACTATGTCCACACAGACAGAGGCATTAGAAACCCCTACTACTGTAGATTTATCAGAGGATGATCAAAACAGTATTATTTCGATGGAGAGCTTTAATAGGCTACTAATACGGGCTAGCATTGGTAGTATGTGTATAGGAGGCGTTATGGGAGTATGTTTTTGTCTTTGGAAGGTGTGCGATATTATCCATGACATAAATGGGGGCTTTGTGTAGAAAAAAAAAGCTATATATATGTTTCTGATGGTGACTGATTGATCCTCGTGCATAATGGCTGACAATATTTGTACACCGGTTATACACACAGCTGACAGACTTACGCGTATTAGGGCACTCTTGAGGGCACCATGCAGATATGGACGGGGCATTTATAATGAAGTGTGGCCTACGAGCGACGGAATATTGAGTCTGGAATATGACGGAAGATTAGACAGAGTTGTGATATACAAACTGGGCCTAACGGACTTCGAAGGCATTGGAGAGAGGCCGGAGCTCTATTTAAGCGAAAGAGAGTTCTGGCAGATAAAAAAATTATTATTTTGACGCGCTAGATGGTTTGGCCGTCAGAAAGCTCAAGGAAGGACAGCTAATCAAACTGTTAACAGGCTCCAGTGACTTAGAAAGTTATTTTGTATATTACACAGCACATATCTCTATACATAACAAGCCAGGTGTTAGTGGAGTGGGGGATATGACCATTTTCAAACGGTATGCATTTGGAGCCGAGCGTGTTCTATTTACTGTGCCGGTGAATACGTGGTTAGAATGTCTTCACACATGTGGAGCCGTCACGAGCGAGATGTTAAAGGTGCAAGCAGATATGGATCATTTGAAAAGACGTCTCTTTCCATACAACAAATCAGAGGAAGACGATACCAAAGGGCCTGGCGAGGGTGTGATGGAAGGGGCATGTCAACCGTAAAATACCCTTTAAAAAAGAAAAAAAAGTTACAATGGACTTTAAAGACTTTAATCATGGCCTCCTTCAACACTGGATACGAACTGGAGTCTGCTGTACCCGACTCACCGCTACTCTGCATTACTCCAACGATGAATACCTGCGAAACACCTGATCTGTCATCACAAGATACCATAGCCGATGGAGAGGCTGGGGACACACAGCCTAATGGAGAATGGCGTTCACACACACCCAAATCTGGTTTCCCGCAAGACCTGCCTGTCACAGAGAGGAGACGACTTACAGTACTGCCCGTTGTGGTTGACGAGAGAGCGGGATTCCTAGATCATCTAATGATTGCCAGCATTAAACTACTTCTGGCCGAAGTGTTGAAGTGCTGCGTCGATCTACATCTCATCGAGCATTGCTATGGTTGTACCATTCAGCACCCGAGTCAGCGTCATCATGAATGCTTGTTTGAACCTGCATTGTATTACATGATCAACGAACCAGCACTAATGACTATGTTGTGGAGTGGTGAACTGATTCCTACCATTAGCGCCCTCCTGGGCCGGCTCTGTTTAGCCATTCCATCACCGCTAAGAATGCAAGGAATCTGCGAGGGGCTCCTCTATGAATTTCAGTCATTTAAGAATAGTGAATGTCTGAATGATTTGATTAAGGAAATACACCTTGATTACCCTGAGATTGATACAGAGGCCGTCTACGATGCAATACTTCTTTTCATGTCCAGTGTGCCAAAACTGGCAAAAGTCTATAGAGTGTGATTTGTTTATTTCTGAAAAAATAATAAATAAAAAAATCTGTTTAAAAAAAAAAAAAAAAATCTCCTGCTTACTTATTCACTCATGTATTATAATCCAAGGGGTGTGGTGGTTTTAAAATATGGATGGCATACTAACTAAAATATATTATGACCCCGTAAATCCAGGTTCGTTTGGGGGTGTCGAACGCTTGCGTAAGGCAGTGGAACTCTCTACAGGAGATAAAGTAGGGATAAATGTTATTAAAACCTGGTTATCAAAGCAGGATAGCTACACTCTACATAAGCCTGCTAGAATACATTTTAAGAGAAATAGAGTATTCGTTCCAAGACCTCTTTATCAATTTCAAATTGATTTATGCGATATGCAAAGCTTGGCACAGTATAACGACAGCTTTAAATATCTGATGACTGTAATGGATGTATTCTCAAATATGGTTTATGTAAGGCCTTTAAAAAATAAGACAGGTTTAGCTGTTACAAAAGCCTTCGCTAATGTTTTAGAGGAGAGTCAAACGCCTGTAAAAATACAAACGGACGAAGGTAAAGAATTCTTTAATAAACATTTCAAAGAATTGATGCATCGACACAACATACACCACTTCGCAACTGGAAGTGAATTGAAAGCGAGCGTTATCGAACGACTGAACCGTACATTGAAGGACAGGATGTGGAGATTTTTCACAGCTAAAAATACTTTTCGTTATATTGATATGTTGCAGGATATGGTACAGAGTTATAATAACACGTTTCACTCCAGTATTAAAATGAAGCCTACAGAGGTCTCTAAAGATAACATACTACAGGTATTTCAGAACCTGTACAGAACAGTACCTCTAACACATAAAAAAACTAGATTTAAATTTGATATAGGCACTACTGTGCGTATATCTCAATATAAGTCTGCCTTCGACAAGCGCTATGAGCAGACGTATACGTACGAGACGTTTATTATAGAGAAGCGTTTAGCCCGTGTCCCTGTTGTGTATGTCCTTAAAGACCAAGATGGTGAAAGGGTAAAAGGAGTTTTCTACGAATTGGAGCTGCAAAAGATTGTGGAAGGGACGAATAAAACATACAAGATAGAAAAATGTATTGAGAATAAAAGGATAAACGGCAAGATGTATACGCTGGTCAAATGGATAGGATGGCCTGCGAAATTAAATTCTTACATCTTAAAGATTACTCTCAGAGCTGTATGAATAAGGTCCTTATATAATCCTATACTTTTTTAAGGAAGGTAATCATAATTCAGCATATTAACACGATGGAGGGGTTCTACGTTACGCTCCCTTCCAACGTGTGCATGTCTGTGTTCCCCAATAATAAGGCTTCTAGTTTCAATATTAATCTGGCTAAGCCCCTCCAATTAAAAGGTGATTGGTTAGTTGGGCTGGCAGAAATAACATACCCTCATACATGGTATAATTTGTCCCCCGAGTCAGCATATTATGAATGCAGACATCTAAAACATCATCCCGACATGTTGGTTGAAACAATAAGGATAGGCTCAGGGGGTTACTATAAAAATACTAAACAATTAATAAAACTAATCACAGATAGTTTACGAACGACAGGTGATAAAAAGGCGGGGCTCCTTTATAACGAGATCACTAATAGATGTGAGTTTACGGGGAGTGGTGTGTATGAGGTGAGATTCTCTCCAAGGCTATCTTATGTTATAGGGTTGAAATCCAATAAATGGTATGATCTAGCTAATATAGAGGCCCCATATCCTGCGGATCTAGGTTCTGGTGTATATAATCTATTCATATATTCTCATCTGTCAGACCACCAGCTCGTAGGGGGTTCATACGTTCCTCTATTATCCACGGTACAAATCAAGGGGACATATGGAGATTTGATAAACATACGCTATGATCGTGTGCATTATTCTAGGGTATCAAAAACCGATATAAATACTATTCAAATAGAAATCAAGACAGACACGGACCAGTTAGTCAATTATACGTACAGGAAAGTGATAGTAAAATTACATTTTAAGCCCTTGGACATAAGCGTGTAATAAAAAAAAAATATTATGGACCCACACATCCATCCTAACCGTTTCGTTAATTATTATGTAAATCAGGTGGGACACGGCTTAGCTGGATTTGCAGGGGCACCGGTGCAATACGGTCGTGGGATAGGGTCTATCTTCTCCAGATTATTCAAATTTGTTATGCCTTTTCTTAAAACAGGTATTAACATAGCTAAACCACACATCAAGACAGCGGCTAAAAATATAGGCAAAGAGGTTTTAGACGACGTCATTCAGAAGGTCACCACTAGGATGGGTGAGCAGAGCGGTTCCGGTTTTGGCATGAGGCCTTTGAGAGGCATGAGGTCATCGAAAAGAAGGATACCTCCTGGCTGTAGATTGACAGCTATAAAGAATAAGAGATCTTATAAAAAGAAGCCGGTTAAAAGAAGAGGTCTTAGTCAGAGAAGACGACCGACGAAGAAACGTGTAAAGCATATATTCTAAGTGAAACATGATTCATCAGCCGTCTCAAGAGTGCTCTAGATCCGAGTTGGATATTTTTGCAGCCCCTTATACTCAGCTATCGATCGAGCGAAGTGATTATATTGAAATATCCCCCATAACAGCTCTAACTAGAGATTCCCCTATAGAATTTAATATACCAGGTGAAGGAGAGCGGTACTTGAGCGGATCTCAATAATACGTTACTATATTTAAAGGCGAAGATCACCAATGGCGATGGTACTAATTTGGCAGCCAATGCGGATGTCTCTATAATTAATTATCCGTTAAACACAATTTTTAGCCAAGTAGATGTTACAGTCCAGGATCGTTTAATCAGTCAGTCTAGTTCTACGCATCTGGGGTAGAACACATAGTAGCATACTACAAGAACCTAGGCGTCCACAAAGACGATTTCAAACTGGAAATGGTAACTACAGATGAGGTACTCAATAAACTGAGCGCCCTCCAACCGAACAAGGCCACTGGCCATGACAACATCCCCTCCAAATTCCTCAGAGACTCAGCAGCCGCCATCACCCCAGTCATCACACACATAATAAACCTCTCCATAAAACAGGGACACGTCCCCAAGGACTTCAAAATAGCGAGAGTAACACCCCTGCACAAAAAGGGCAGCAAATTAGACCCAGGCAACTACCGCCCTGTTTCTATCCTTACATCCATCTCGAAAGTCATGGAAAAAATAGTATACGAACAGGTCGAAAAGTACCTTACGGATAAAAATCTAATCTACGAATTCCAATCTGGCTTCAGAACATCCCACTCCACTGACACATGCCTTCTCTATTTGAACGACCACATCAAGCAAGAGGTGGACGCGGGCAAATACTGCGGCATGGTCATGCTAGACCTACAAAAGGCCTTCGACACTGTCAATCACACCATTCTGATTGACAAGCTAAAAGCAATTGGTTTTGATAGTTTATCAGTGAGCTGGATACAATCCTACCTGGAGGGGAGAGAACAGATGGTGGAGGTAAACGGTACCCTATCCCCCCCCCTCACAGTGAACTGTGGTGTTCCACAAGGAAGCATACTAGGACCACTACTGTTCCTAATTTATGCAAATGACATGTCGTCAGCTTGTGACTGCAACTTGTTCCCGTTTGCGGATGACTCAGCCCTGCTGGTCTCTGACAAGAACAAGTTACAGGTTGAAAAAACCCTCAGCTCGGAACTAGGCAAAATCTGCATATGGCTCGCCGACAACAAACTATCATTACACATGGGCAAAACAGAGTCCATTCTCTTCGGTTCAAATAACAAACTCAGCAAAACAGACGGCTTCTCAGTTACAGTGGGTGACAATATTGTCACAAGGAAAGATGAAATTACCTACCTGGGTTCCATCCTAGAGGCTAATCTTTCCTGTGACAAAATGGCATCCAATGTAATAAAAAAAGTCAATCAACGAACTCGATTCTTGTACCGGATCTCCTCCCTGGTAAACAAGAATACCCTGAAGACTCTGGCAGGAGCACTCATTCAAGGGTACTACGACTATGCTTGCACCTCATGGTACCAAAGCACCTCAAAGGCACTAAAAACCAAATTACAAACATCTCAAAACAAACTAGTCAGACTACTGCTTGACCTGACTCCTAGAACCCACCTCACCCCTGCACACTTTGCCAAACTAGGATGGCTTAGAGTAGACGACAGAGTACAGCAACTTGCAATGGGCCTGGTCTACAAGATACACTACACGACCAAGGTACCCATGTACATGTCAAAATACTTCCCAAAGGTCAGTGAATACCACGATCACAACACCAGAGGGAGCTCCACAAATCATGTAAAACCCAGATTCGGCTCAAACAAGGGACTAAACACGTATCGCAATTATGCCACAACAATGTGGAACGCCCTACCCAAAGCTGTAAAGGAATGTAAATCACTACCCACCTTCAAAAACACTCTCAAAGAACACCTACGGGAGACTGCAATTCAAAACTGGCCCCTACAAATGTCCTAACCCAGTTGTACAATAAAGACCAAGCATGGCTATTCCAATGTACAGCCCCACCCAACCCCACCCCACCTACCCAACCTCCTCCAATGTACAGTTTCCATGTCAAATGTATGTCAGTACTCCAATGTACAGTGTCCCCCCCCCCTACCCAACCCCCCCCCCCCCCCCCCACCTCCAATGTACAGCCCCACCCCACCTACCCAACCTCCCCCAATGCACAGTTTCTATGTCAAATGTATATACTCTTCTTCTGGATTTTTTTAGTATCACAAACAGTACTGTATTTGAAAATCTGGTATGTCATAAATGTATAGATGTAGCAGTACTGTCTATCTGTATGTCATGTGTGTCATATGATGAATTGAAAATGGGGGACCCTGATGGAAACAAGACGAAAGTCTTTCTCAGGTCTGCATCCTCTTAACAATTGTATGTATTGAGCTGTACTGTACTGTACCCATTCTGCAATCTGTTAATAAACTTTTCAATCAATCAATCAATCCTTATAGAGCTATGATTGAAATATTACTGAATTATTCTCCCGATAGTTTGAATAGTCAATTTACCGCTGGCTTATTCGCTAAAGATACAGGCGGGGCCATGGAAGGAGACGACGGGAGAAATAAAGGCATAAAAACCAGGGGGCTGGAATGCGCTCTATCGCGAGAGTTTCATCTACTGGGTGGAATCCATTCAGATATATTTTCTAGCGATCGTCTATTGTTAAATAAAGTTGATTTAAAAATAAAAATAACTAGAGCTAAAGACGATTTCTGTATAATGTCTGCGGTCGATGGCGGGTTCAGACTACATATTATTAATGCAACCTTATTCGTAAAAAAGGTTGTCGTATCCCCTGCTGTTCAGTTAGGCCACGCAACGGTGTTACAAAGGGGAAATGCACTATATCCATTAGCATGTATTAATGTAAAAACATTCTCTATCCCTATTAACTCGAGGGTTTCGACCCACGAAAACATCTTTCTGGGTTTGCTACCGAAATACGTTATACTCGGTTTAGTTGAACTCTAGGCTTATAATGGTACCCCCATTAGAAATCCATTTAATTTGCAACATTTTAATTTAGAATATGCAGCCTTAAGTCAGGACGGTCGACAGATCCCATCAAAAGCTTATCAGCCACAGTTTGCACAAGGAAACGCGGTGAGGGAATACTACAGTTTATTTACAGCCACAGGCCGTCATCTGAAGGATTCTGCTCTGATTTTTGATCGAAAGGACTTTCTAGAAGGATATGGCTTATATTATTTTAATCTAGACCCTGATGAGGACGGGTTGGCCTCATCCCCCGCTGCTACAGGGAATCTACGTCTGGAGATGAGATTTCAAGAGCCTCTACACACCACTGCGCCTCTGATTGTATATGCTTGTTTTGACTCAATTCTCGAAATCAATGACCGACGACAAGTGTTGGTAGACTATTATTAGAAAATGAATAATGTAGAATTGCAAACGTTATGTTCATCCTTGCTGGGTTCTCGTTTTCAAGGTGTATGGGTCTGTGATGAGTTAAAAAGCAATTTACAGAATACACTGATTAGACCCATCTATTTTAATGTTAATACAGATCCTAGCAATAAACCTGGGGTGCATTGGCTCGCTGTGAGTCTTGATAACGAACGAGAGGGTGTCTTTTTTTATTCTTTCAGGCTCAGCCCTAACTCTAAAGCATATCCGTCAGACATTAGTGAATTTCTAGAACAAAATGTTACAGAATCCTATTATTATTCAACTCGTAGAGTGCAGAATGAACTCTCAGCCTATTGTGGACATCATTGTGTATATTTTCTATGTCAACGAGCAAGAGGATACAGTCTGTACGATATCATATTTAAACATTATACAGGGGACACTTTGAGAAATGATCTCCTAGTCAGTAAATTTGTCTTAAAATATAAGAAATGTATATTAAAATGCAGAGGTATCCATAGACAAGCGTGCTGTAGTTTAAGAATGTTAAATGAACGTATGTAACAAATATAATAAAACACACATGTTGAAAGTATTTCATTATTGTTGTAGTTTAAGAATGTTAAATGAATGTATGTAACAAATATAATAAAACACACATGTTGAAAGTATTTCTTTGTTGTTGTTTTTTATTTAAAAAAATACAAAACATGAATGCATTTCACAAACTGAGCCAATCTGTATTCGGTTCATTATTCCGTCTCCTTTTTCTTCGGGTGGAAATATTTTCAGAAGGCGAATTCATGTCTCCTTCTGAAAATCCTGTGCAGGTCTTTAGAGCATTCAAAGAGGAACGTGCATCTTTATTTGCAATATATGATAGGGGTATATTAACCTCCGATAAGGTTTGTAGAAAAACATCATAACCAGGACCTGGTGCAGAATGCTTAGAGGTAGTAGTCAACGCTTTTAAGTAATCAAGCATATGCGACCCTTTTATGGGGATACCGTCACGAATAAACTCGCCTTTAAGATTCCATGATTCCATGGGTATAATTTTTTATTGAAACCGTTCATGCATGCTTTTATTTGACTTCTAACGGGGAGTGCAGAGACTAATTGGTCAATATCTTGTGGGCTTCTGACCTCTGCCGCTTCTATCGGTGTATCCATAGGTAAAACTTTGGGGGTAACATGTTCTTTTTGTCTGAGTAAACCTAGATAACGATGTAGAAGAATATTCATTTTCTTAGCCTTATCCGAATCCGATGCATACAGCTGGATTATGTAATCGCGATGCATTGGTGTCAATTGGAGGCAACACCTGTTCCTCTTTATCTGTAATATCGTTCAGAATATTACACATTCCTGTATGTAATTTATCTGATGCTTTCTCTGTGATATTAATAGGAGTTGTCATCCTGTTTGAGGACACAGGATTCCATTGACTCTTAGGAATTAGGATAATTTTTTGCATGCTGGTCATTATTCGTTTTTTTTTTTGTGAATAAAGATGTTAAAAATGGAATGGCTACGCTGAGTAATGGTAGAAAAAAAACGTCCCCAGTCTGCATACGCTTTTTTCTCTTCTTTGACAGATTAACTTTGTTATCAGCCAAAAGCTTTAGGATCTTCTTATTTCTTCTCAGTTTATGTATGTGGACGCTTTTAAGGGGAATAACACCTTTCAAGACATTTAATGCTATCTCACACACACATCTCAACAGATCTGGTGAAGCCCTAGTTAACATCTGCTTTCGAATGATGGGGGGACTGTTACATAAAGCCTTCAATACATCCATATGACCCCGTATACGACAAGACATGATCCTTATTTTTGTATGTACACCACTGGAGGTCCTTCCTGAGGTGTTAGACCGGTTCTAAGTCTCAACTGGTCAGGGCAGTGCGGTCGCAAATCTATTAATAGATAAGAATACGGATGCCGTGTGGCCTCTTTGAAGCTGTCCAATAGAATAGAGCGCTCACCAGGGTACATTTGACCAGCTAATACTGAAAGTTGTAATCTATCTCTAGGGTTTTTAAATAAAATCAAGTAGCTAGCGTTAAGACTAATTGTACGGTTATGTTTACCCTGTTGAAATAGATTTTGTGTAAGCATTATGACGCTCATATACCCATGATGTCTGTATTGGGTAAACATTTTGGCCACTTCAAGATGTTCACCCGCTGAAAAAACCATATCATCTAGGATAATTAGGTGATTCATACTGCTAGGGAATAGTGTCTCATCGTTAAATGATTCTGGCAACCCTTTGACAAAAGTGATTTTTATTGTCTTCAACAGTTCCTCATACATTGTTTGATAGCAATCATAAATCCATACAATATTATCTGGTACATTTGACAAAGATTCATTACAATTTTCTAATATTTTCTGTACAAGATAGGTCTTCCCACAACCACTTGGACCCGCTATAATTGTGGACATTGGGAGCTCTAAATGGGGATCAAAATCATATTCTGCTGTAAACTCAATTTTTTTTTTTTCTCACTCAATACCCAAAAGGTTTCGTCGTACCGTCAGAGTATAACCTTCTTTTATGGTAAACCACTCTGACCTTCTTCAAGATGTTGGCGTTAGAAAGAGATACATCTTTTTTACATCTGTTTATATTGAACTGGGGTGCGTAGAGGATCTGGTCGGGGGATGAAGGGTCACGTTTTAGATAATGTTCAACTAAATTACACATAGACCCAAATGAAACCGTTCTGCAGGTATCATAAGTCTGGGTTATCCCCTTAGCTTTCAAGACAACATTATCTTGGTTTGTACGATAAGCGTATGATTTGGGTCCACAAGTTACCCAATCAATGATAGATTCGCCCGGTCGTAGCTCGCTAGTCAGCTCGCCTAGATAGGAACCTAAGGGTAAACTCTCACCGTCCTTATCTGTCTTATAAATTACACTATCTGTGTCATGATATAAAACATTTTCGCCAAGTTTATGCAGATAGCTATACAGATGCATACGACCATAGCCTGTCACAAAGGATGCTATGAAAATATTGGTATTTCTTTGACTGAGATGATGACGCTCCGTATAACACCACTGTACTAATGCTACGTCATCATTAAGGAATGAAATGTACTTGACATCATATTCTTCAGAGAATAACAGTTTGAAGAAGTCTGCAGGGTCTCTTAACAACACAGTTTTCAAGTTTCAAGTTTCTTTAATAGTTGTCATACAGAAGTACAGAATACTTTCATACAAAATGCTTCTTACTGTTACGCTCCAGAGACTGTGCTAGACAAGATAGTATCAAATAACATAGTATAGCATGTAATTTAGAAGAAGAAAATGAGGTCACAGTGTTCGCTATAGACATATGTACAATGTTCTGAGTTACCATATAATATACAATACTATGCAGTGTACTAATGTACAGTACTATATAGTGCAAGCAGAAATGGGATGAGGTACAATTTAGGTACAATTTACAGTAAGGTGTACGAGTTGTAGTGCAATCCTTCATCAATAAATATAAAGTGTGGGGAGTGGGTGCACTGCTACAGTGTGTTTGTTTAAAGTGGGTGTGTGCTATAAAGTGTGTGGAGTGGGTGCTACAGTGTGTTTGTTTAAAGTGAGTGTGTGTGTGTGGATGTGTGTGCTATGTGCGTTTGGTGGTTTGTTGTTGTGTAGTGTTCATTGTTCGTTTAGCAGCCTGATGGCCTGGGGATAGAAGCTTCTTCTGAGTCTTTCTGTGCTCGCCTTGAGACTCCGGTATCGCTTGCCTGACCGCAGCAGTTCAAAGAGGCAGTTGTTCAGGTGACTGGAGTCTTTAATGATTCTCTTAGCCTTGCCCTTGCAACGCTTGTTGTAAATGTTCTGGAGGGTGGGGAGCCCCCCTCCAATTGTGCGTTCGGCTGAACGTGTCACTCTTTGTAGTCTGCTTCGGTCTTGTGCAGTGCTATTCCCAAACCAGGAGGTGATGTTGCCGGTCAAGATGCTCTCTATTGTACATGAGTAGAAGTTCTTAAGGATCTTCTGACTGACTTGGAACTTCCTTAGGCGCCTGAGGAAGTAGAGGCGTTGTCGTGCCTTCTTCACAACACTGTCAATGTGTGTGGTCCATGTCAAGTCCTCGGATATGTAGGCTCCGAGGTACTTAAAGCTGTTGACTCTCTCAACCGGTGCCCCATCGATGCTGAGGGGGCTGTAGTCCTTGACCCCCGACCTCCTGAAGTCCACAATCATCTCCTTTGTTTTGCTGACGTTCAGGGAGAGGCTGTTTTCCTGGCACCATCCCGCCAGGACCTTGACCTCTTCCAGGTAGGCCCTCTCGTCGTTGGCAGAGATCAGGCCCACCACCAGGGTGATGGATGAGGAGGTGCAGTTGCCTGCTCTCACCACCTGGGGTCTGCCAGTCAGGAAGTCCAAGACCCACTGGCAGAGGTCATAGTTCAAGCCCAGGTCCCTGAGCTTGGCTATGAGTATGGAGGGGACTATGGTATTGAATGCCGAGCTGTAGTCGATGAATAGCATTCTCACATAGTTCCCCTGCTTCTTGTCCAGGTGTGATGCTGCTGTGTGCAGCACATGGGCTATGGCGTCCTCCGTGGACCTGTTGGGGCGGTATGCAAATTGCAGGGGGTCCATGTTGATGGGGAGGGAGGAGCAGATGTAGCCCTTTACTAGCTTCTCAAAGCACTTCATGGCTATGGAGGTGAGAGCTACAGGGCGGTAGTCGTTGAGGCAAGCAGGCTTGGATTTTTTGGGTACAGGGATAATAGTGGACTTCTTCAGGCAGGTGGGGATGACAGCCTGTTCTAAGGACAGGTTAAATATGTCAGTGAATACTGGGGCCAGTTGGTCAGCACAGACTTTTAGGATGCGGCCGGGGATGCCGTCCGGACCTGCTGCCTTCCTGATATTCACTTTTTTAAAGGTCCGCCTCACCTCATGCTCTGTTACCCTGAACACTGCGCCCCCATCAGCAGCCGACCCCCCCTCCCCCATTGCCGTGGCTTGTGAGCTGGTGTTGTTATTACCAGCATCAAACCTCGCATAGAAGGTATTGAGGTCATTTGCTAAGGAGATGTCACTGTTCAGTTTGAGGGAGGCGCCTTTGTAGTCTGTCATCGTTTTGAGCCCCTGCCACATAGCTCTAGAGTCAGCTTTTGTATTTGTATTTGTTAAATTAGAGCGTTGAGCCAATTTACCCCAAAAAGAATTCAACATCAATTTGAACAGACACCTTTTTGCAGGGTTCGATATGATTGAGGCCTTATCTAACAGTATCCCTTTGCGGCTATGGTATTCAGCTATATATCTATCTTTATCAACCTCAGTGATCACGTCAGAGGGGTAACCGCTAGCCTCGGTCTTGCCCTTCAAGAAAGCTTTAACGTACGAGCCAAAGATATCGTTACTACGTTCAGGGAAATCCCATACTTGGTGGATTTCTGCTACGCGATAGCCGGAAAGTATAAACCCCTCGGAGGAATTACAGTTGCTTTGATCAGTCCAACATAAGTGTTTAGGTCCTTGAAATCACTGCGTATAATAACTGGGTGGCCTGTAGGGTAGAAATACTATGAACTTCGCATAACGTGGGGATATAAAGAGCACACATCGTTATACGATATTGTCTCATCGGCTGTGGTTGTGTAACGTAATCTAATAGCGGATGTGCGTCCTCCGTACAAAGCATCTCTAGGATCAAAACATTCCTCTGTCAGACTGTACGGGTATTGTTTAAGGAAAGATTGAAGTTGTACGTCTGTATCTTTCAATTTTTTCCAGTCATGTTCCCACATCACAGTTGTTTCGATGCCGTATGTGGCTTTTAAAGCATCTATCTTAGCTAAACTATCTGTATACATTTCTCCATACAGTTTACGGGTCAAAGGATTCAAATCATGGGCCTTGTAACATGTTGTACAGCCGTGGAAAAAGCAGCTGTAAAATTCGAAAGCGTGTTTCTCTAGGCCGTTGTCATGATATCCGTCTAGATAGTAAGGCCCGACATGTGTTTCACCACCATTCAAAGCATGTTTTATGGAAATACCATGTTTTTTAGACATGTATTCGAGCCATTGTATGGCAGCACTAGAGTAACATTTCCGACTTTTATAATTGTTTGGATCTGGTACGGCTAAAGTGTCTGCTTTTAGATATTTTGTTTTGAAAACTCTTAAGCAGACTTCCGGTTTTGAGATGGGTGAATAGGAGACCACTGAAAGAGCTCCCGGTCAAATAACTCGAGAAAGGGAAGTAAAACCGTCTAAAACAGAATAAAAGGTGAAAATTCAAAGATATAAGAGAAAAGGAAGGATGTGCACGAGAAGAAGTGAGAGAAATAAGACCCCAGAAGACGTACAAACACCGGAGGAAAAATCTAACCTCGAGGAAATGACGGAAGAAATGGCTCAGGCGAGAGTGACGCAGGGAGGCAGGGAAGGAGACCCCGTGGAGCCCGCCTGGTTAACAAGAATACAAGCGACCATGCTGGCTGGGCAGGAGCTACAAACCAAGGCTAACCGAGAGCTACAAGCTAACGTGCAGGCTAATGCAAAGGCTATTCAAGCTATACAAGATAGCATACAAGTTAGCACACAAGCTAACACGAGGAACGTGCAAGCTAGCGCGTTGGCTAGCCAACAAGAGTTACAAACTAGTATACAAGCTAGCGCGATGGCTAACCAGGCGAGCACGCAGAATATCCAAGACAGCATTGATGGACTGAGGGAAGAGTTGAAGAGGGGACAGGATGAACTCAGAGGGGAAATGGATAAAGGACTCGAGGCAATGAACGGAAAAATACAAGAGCAAGAGAAAGACATAAAGATGTTGGAAGAACGGACGGCCGATACGGAAGAATGGAATACAGAAATGCATGATATTCTGAAAGAGATGCTCGAACAACAGAACATGCTGAGAGGAAAGCTAATGGACTTGGAAGGGAGGTCGAGGAGAAACAACATACGAATATGGGGTCTGAAAGAGGGGATGGAAGGAGATTCGATGGTCAAATATGTGGACAGCCTAATTCGAAGAGAATTAAAAATGACAGCCCTCGACAAGACAGGGATTCAGAGAGCGCACAGGACTCTGGCGCCGAAGCCGCGGGAGGACAAACCACCGAGAGCAGTTATAGTAAACTTCTTGGAATTCGAGGTGAGAGAGAACATTCTTAGAACAGCCTGGCAGAAGAAGATGGAGGTGGGGGGACAGAGAGTGACTTTTGACCATGATTATGCAACAGAGGTGGCGGTAAAGCGTCAGAGCTATGTTCAGATTAAAAAATCTCTGAAGGAAGGCGGAATCAGATTTCAATCACCAATGACCACGCTGAAGGTTCATTGGAAGGAAGGCTCAAAGGTGTACGGAGACGTGCGGGAGGCGGCGAGGGACATGAACCAGAGAGGATGGAAGGTGCCGGGAGGAGGAGACGAGAGACCTACGCTGCTGCAGAGGTTGGAGAAGGCGAGGAGATGGACCAGGGTAGGCGGGGGACGAGGAGGAGACAAGGAGAACGGGAAGGTGAAGGGGATCTGAATTGATTCAAAGCAGATCAACTGAGAAGAAGGACGCAAGGACACGGAGAAAGGGGGCGGAGAGGAGACGAGACGGTGATCAAAGGGTGGATGAGTACAATGTACACACACAAAATAGATAGTGAGAAGATAGTAATGTACATTATAGGTAGATTATAGGTAGACCAAAATTTAGAAAGGAAGGCATAGAGGTTCGAAGCACATTGGACTGATATACGGATATATGACGCACATAATGCAAGAGAGTGAAAACATGAAAGAGACTTGTTAGGCAGGAAGAATATGACAAAATACATGGGGGATAATTAAAACGAAACTGATAAAAAAATGCATTCAAGAGATATATGGAGACGGACATTAAAGGGACTCAGGAAAACACATGTCGCATAACACAGTTAGGCGGGAACATGAAAATGACTAAAGCGGAGCTTTTTGACTGGGAGCTCGGTCAGACCACACACAGAGCTGGACATATATAGTGCGCTCAATGTAGCCACTAGGGGGGGCCCTCTCACTTGGAGAGCCACTACTCCCCACCCACCAGCGGGGAAAAGAGGGGAACAAATAGGACCCTCAAATGCCATGGAAGTTCAAAGAGTGAATTTTGATGTTGATGTTGATGTTTATTATGTAAATATGTATGTAAGTCAGAAGGAGATAGCAGAGGCTACAACCAAAAATATTATTTTATGTGACATGGGTAGAACGGGAGAACAATTGGAAAAGCAATATGACACAAGTTAAGGGTGTAAAGATGATGTCGTTAAATGTGAATGGTATGAATAACCCGATAAAGAGGAGTAAGGTGATGACGAAACTTAAAAAAGAAGAGGCGCAGGTCATTTTCTTGCAAGAAACACACCTTATATCACAAGAACATGAAAAGCTGAAGAGATTCGGGTATGAAAACCTGTTCTATAGTTCTTTTAAACAGAACCTTAGAAGAGGAGTAGCTATACTAATTAAGAACACAGTGAAATTTGAGATGATCAAGGAAATAAGGGACAAGGAGGGAAGGTATGTGTTGGTCAAGGGGAAAATGGAAGGTCAAATGGTAACACTAATAAATGTATATGCTCCACCGGACAGTGAGAAATATCTATTTGAAACGATCTTTGATATTATAGCGTTGGAAGGGGAGGGGGTCCTGATCTGTACAGGTGATTTCAATGTGGTACTGAATTATGACATAGACACGACTAGCACAAAGAAATGGAGGACAAACATTAGCAAATATATGAATATACATATGGCAGAATTAGGAATCATAGACATATGGAGAGCAATGAACACGCTAGATAGAGAATATACGCACTATTCACACCCGCACACAACATATTCAAGGATAGACTATTTTCTCATGACAACAGGGGACAGATATCGGGTGGAATAATGCAGGATAGGAGTGACGGATATTTCAGATCATAGCGCAATATATCTGACAGTAAATCTAAAAGTAGACGGAGGAATACAGTTGAGACTGAATGTAGGACTATTGAACAACAAAGGTTTGGTTAACCAGGTGAAGGAAGACATAATTAGATATAGAGAAGAGAACGATAATGGGGAGGTAGATCCAAACATTTTATGGGATGCACTAAAGGTAGTAATACGGGGAAAATTTATAGCAAAGACGGCATTACTCAAGAAGGCTAGAATAGGGACATACCAGAACTTGATAAAGAAGCTG
This sequence comes from Notolepis coatsorum, assembly GCF_963971535.1. NCBI lineage: Eukaryota > Metazoa > Chordata > Actinopteri > Aulopiformes > Paralepididae > Notolepis > Notolepis coatsorum. The sequence continues at coordinate 107,970,898 of NC_140171.1, forward strand.
AAAGAATTAGAGAAAGAACACCAAAGCTCAAAGAACCAGAAGACACTTAGAGAGGTTAAGGAAGTTAGAGGACAGATAAACAGGGAGCTGCTGTCAGAAATAGAGAAGAAAGCTAGATACATGAAACAGACATACTATGAAGGGGGACCGAGGGCGACCAGACTGGTAGCTAGACAAATTAGGACGCAACAAAAAATAAACACAATACATACAATAAGGGACACAAACACAAACTAAATACTGAGAGAACCAGCGGAAATAGAGAAGGCATTTGAAGAATATTATAGGAAACTATACACACAACCGATAGCGGCAGGGGAGGAGGAGATAGAATTTTTTTTAGAAAAATTGGATTTACCATCAATAGGGAAGGAACAGAATGGAATATTAAATGCAGAAATCACAGAACAAGAAGTGGGGAATGCGATCAGTAGGGCAAAGAGTAGTAAGTCACCGGGTAGCGACGGATTCCCCTCGGAATTCTACAAGACATTTAGGCAGGAACTGAGCCCCATGTTAGAAGCAGCATTCAGACACACAATGGAAAAAGGCACAATGCCACCTTCATGGAAAGAGGCCATAATTACTACAATTCCAAAAGAAGGGAAAGATAGAGAACTGTGTAGTAGTTTCAGACCTGTGTCCATACTTAATGTAGATTACAAGATGTATACATCAATAATATCCAAAAGATTTGAGACATTTATGACATATAATAGACGAAGACCAGACTGGATTCATTAAAGGAAGGCAGACACAGGATAACATAAGGAAGACAGTGCAGATAGTAGAGGAGATACAAAAGGAAGGAGGAAGTGCAGTATTAGTTAGCCTAGATGCAGAAAAAGCCTTCGATAGTGTAAGCTGGTTATTTCTATATAAAGTTTTAGAGAGATTTGGATTAGACAAAAACGCTATGAAAACAATTAGGGCATTATATCAAGAACCGATGGCTAGGATTAAGGTGAATGGTAGTCTGACGGACCGGATTAAACTAGAGAGAGCTACCAGACAGGGTTGTTGTCTTTCGCCGACGCTCTTCGATGTATTCATCGAACCACTGGCCCAACTAATTAGACAGACCAAAGACATCAAAGGGGTGGAGATAAGGGGGACGGAACATAAATTGGGATTATTCGCAGATGACGTGATAGTATATATGAGACAACCAGACACAAGCTTCCCGACACTGATGGATCTGCTGACAGAATATGGATATTACTCAGGGTATAGACTTAATGTGACGAAGACACAGACATTAGCACTGAACTACACACCAACGATAGAGATCAAAGAAAAATACAAAATCAAATGGGACATGGACAGGATCAAGTACCTAGGGGTGAACATCACAAGAGGGGGGGGGGGCTATACGATGCAAACTATACACAGATAAATCAGAAAATCAAGAGAGATCTAGAAAGATGGACGGTGATGCCCCTAGATTTCAGTTCAAGGATCGAAATCATTAAGATGAACATTTTACCAAGGTTACTATACCTATTTCAATCCCTACCTATATTAATACCACAAAAACAATTTAGGGAATGGGATAGACAGATATCAAGATTCATTTGGGGGGGGGGAAAGGCCAAGGATCAGATATGTGACTCTACAATTACCAAAGGAGAAAGGAGGGATGGCAGTACCCAGTTTAGAAAGCTATTACTATGCAGCACAGCTTAGAACAGTAGCATGCTGGTGCAATGTGAACTATGAGGCCAAATGGAAAGATATAGAAACCAAAAGAGAGGGATTCAAAGTGCAGGCACTGATAGGAGATGGGGAGCTGTTCAGAAGACAGGAACAACTACTAGATCCAATTACCAGATTCACTATAAACATATGGAACATAATAGTAAAGAAATACAAGCTAGAAAAATAATCTAAGATACTGAGATGGATAGCACACAACAACAAATTCAGACCAGGGATAGAAGATCATGGGTTCAAGAGGTGGGAACGGGGGGGTATAACAGCAATGTGCACAATGACAGAAGGAGGGGAGATGCAGACTCTACAAAAATTGAAAGAAAGATACGGACTAGAGAATAGGGACCACTTTAGATATTTACAGATTAGGGACTACTATAACAAGGAAATAAAGCAAGATAGAGACAAAGAACAGAATGGGGTAATTAAGATAATGGTAAAATCATACGAAGGACGGAAGGGGAGGGTGATATCAGCACTATATCAGGCAATAATGGACAGTAAGGGAAATACAACATTGTATGTGAAAGAAAAGTGGGAAAGAGAGTTGGAAATAGAGATAACAGAGGAGGAATGGTATGACACATGTAAGACACAACAAACAACCATAGGATCAAGGATATGGAGGGAGTTTGGGTGGAAAAATATAATTAGATACTTTATAACAACAGAAATACAGTGCAATTACACACCAGCAAAGAAAACATGTTGGAGGGAGTGTGGACAGGAAGGGGCGAACCATACACACATATTCTGGGGATGTCAGAAGATAAGGCACTACTGGGAAGAGATAGGAGGGATAATAAATGAAGTAATAGGATACGAAATACCCCAGGGAGGCCAAGTGTTGTATTTGGGGAATCTGTCACAGGAAGGAATCCAAGGGGAAGACAAATATTTGATTAAGATATTGATAGTGGCAGCCAAGAAAGCTTTAACTAAACTGTGGTACAAGGTAGAAGTGCCGACAAAGGATCAATGGATACAGTTGGTAGAGGGGATACAGGAAATGGAGAGAATCACACATCTGCTGAGGCTGCAAGAAGAAAAGTTTGAATGGAAATGGGGAAAATGGGAAGAATACAGGAGGGGAAGTAACGACATCACAGAGGTTTGAAAAGGATACAAGGAAATGAATACAAATTTAAATAAATAATGCAAATGTAGAATGGACCGAAGGACCCATGTCACACTTTTTCTTTACTCATTTTTTGTCTAATTGTTTTAATTTATGTACTGTGTATTGTCTATGAATGTTGTCTATGTATGTTGTTGAAAAAATTAAAATAAAAATGTAAGTTTAAAAAAAGAAAACTCTTAAGCAGGCCGATGCTATGGTGATAGATTGAAAGGGGTCGACCGATGTTTCTTTAATGAAATCCTCCCGAAATTTCAGACATCCTCGGCTGAGTATATCCACATCGTTGGTACAATAACGTAGCGCCTCTGATGCAAAATTAAAAACACCTGTCTTAACGCTATCGTACCAAAGAAAGAATTTAGCTCTTTCTGACGTGGACATTCCATCAGGGTTATAGCACTCGGGTGCTGGATAAGGACCTATGTAGTTAAGGTTGTCTAGAGAGCTGAATGAATGGGGAAAATAGCCTTTCATTTGATCAGTGAATCCCATCGCGCAGGGCAATTGACTTAATTTCATTGGTAAAAAGGAAACCGAGTTGATATAGCGTTGTTGAAATGTTTTATCGTTTAAACATAGGATTTTACTACCTTGTGTGATTAGATCGGGGGTTAATCCATCTTTAACCATCGGATTTAAGACTAGATAGCTATCGAAACCGCGACTATTATGGGCGATGAAGGTGTGACGTGCATAGCAGCGTTTTCGAAAATGTTTAAGAAACTGTTTAACGCAGTCAGGCCCTTTCCACGAGTCCTTACGATTATTAATTTGACTGCAAATGAGATACGGCACATGCCTATTATTGCAGTCCACAAAAGATTCAATATCGTAAAACACTATGTGGGGTTTGGGCTTCGTCTCGACGGGTAATGTTTTGAAATAACATTTATGATCACGTTTGGCTGTCTCGTTAGGTAAAGGGTCCTTACATGTGTAACAGGTAGCCATCCTGCACACGTGTTCTTTTGGTTTCGAGGCTGCGATGTAGAACAGATCACCACATTTTTCACATTTTTTATTGGCTTCGCAAACAGATCGTTGTTTTAGCGTGGTCGCATGCCTTGCTTTGTGCTGGTCATAACAGAAAGACGAGTGACAAATCCGATTGCAATCTTTACATTTCCGTAGCGATTTAGGCATTGTATAACAATCAGCATGGTGACATATGGAACAGGTAGTCTTACAGGTGTGTGCCCCTTTACGCGTGTACCCCGCAAAACACCCCGGACACACGTATGATGTGCTTAGAAAAGCCTGCAGTCTTGTTATTCCGTAGTAATGCCCGGAATGTAGGAGAAGATGGAGAGCGGGCTCCGATCCTTCAAACCCTGAATTATAATGCGAGAAACCTTTATCATCTCAAAAGAATACGACTATTGAACGATTTAAAACCCTCTCGAAGCGTTGTATATCGGTGAAACTCACACCTCCTTCAGGAAGATTTGCAAGTGTGTGTAAATCATTGCCTTTTTGGTAGGCAATATCCTGATTTATAGAAGGATCTAAGAGTAATGCAACATTCGTGGCAAAGCATTGTTGATCGTCTGGGTTAGTTATGATGTTTAAGCAACATCGTTTCTTGGCGAGGATCTCGCTATCTAGTAGACCGTCGATTTTTCTTCTGTTCCCTTCCCCCGTAGGCACTTGTACGATCTGGGCCATCAGTTGTAAGGATGTATCTGCGAGTAATGCCTGATTTGATTGCACAATCTGCTTGAGTATCAGGTAGAATTCCTCAAGACTTTCACAACCTTTATGTAGGTTTCTATAAACCTCGTCTTGCACACAGTCACCTATTAACGAAACCTGTATATAGTCTCCATCTGTTGTCTCGCTCTCGATTCTACTTAGAATGCGCTCCATGGTGTCCGTAATATTATTATGGAATGCAGCGAAGTCGGGTGCATCCTTCGTGGGTTTTAAGGTAAAATGTTCTCTCAATTCTATGTTATTAAAACGTCCATGGCGATGTATTGTAGCACGACCTCTACCAGTTTGTATAGTAGGATTCTCGGCGTTTGAGGGAGGTGTCAAGAGGGTGGATGGTATGTGTGTCTCATTAGAGGTTGATGGTACAGGACTCGCCACCGTTGCTTGTATTTCGTCTAATTCTATTAATAACTCATCCATAGCCTGTGTCTCACGTATAGCGGTGAGCAAGGAATCATTTTCGATCGACGTATTTGAGCGTAGCGCTAGAATATTAGACTCAGTCTCACGTATAGCTGTGAGCAAGGAATCATTATCGATCGGTGCAGGGGCTGTTTGTATGGAAGCCGTGATTTCAGTTACAGGGGTATTGTGTGTCGTATTATTCAAAGCTGTAATTGCATTAATCATCTCTATTGTATGAATATAATCTGCAGGGTCAACATAGGTGTTGGTGATAGGGTTAATCATAACACGCGGGGAATCTAGAGCTATGTTGAATAGCCAGGCGTTAGGGTCATTAGAGAACAGATAGGCTTCAAGGTCGCCCATATCAGGCATTGAGCAATCCTGTATATCTACATCGCTTAAATCTTCCTCCATAATTAGTTCTGTACAAAAAAAATAAAAATAAAATAAATAAAAAAAAGTCTCCCCTAGCACAGGTTAATTAGAATCTAATGTGTTTGTATCTGCGTAAATCATTGTTATATGGTACAGCACCATGAAGTCTGGCATGACATGATAATACTATACATCTGTTTCTCGCAGAGTATGATGCTTCAGGACTCATGGGTGGGGGTTGAGCGATGGCCTTGGACTCGCAGGAGACATGGCTGTCGTCGAGGGCTTTCGGGGTGTGGAGAGCGACGAGGTCCTCAAGGGCTTGTTGGTCAAGGACATTTAACTCCTGCAGTGTCGCGGGGTTCCATCCGTCTTTTGCTGTATAGAAGAATGTCACACTTAGTCTTTTTATTGATTCACGATATAAATTAATATATACCAGAGGATGCATTGTATACTCACAATATTTGTCAGAGGCAGCATTCTCTCCTTCGATGTTTACAGAGGTGTCATCATCCATCTCGAGCCATGCGCTTCCATCTGTAAAAGTTTTAAAAAAGACAAAAAAAAAACATGTTATGGGTAGGCTTTAAGTAAAAATATATTGTTGTAATCTCACCGTATAAATGTATAAAAACTCACCGTTTGCAAATGAATCCCAAATGATCGTATCAGCGGCCTCCTGTAAATCTTCTCCTGTTTTTAGAAAGAAAAGAAAAAAAAGTCACGTCGTTATAATAGGCATCAGCGCACACAGATATTCTGAAGATAGAATAGTATTCCTTAATTTGTACTTACCATAGGGTATTAGTGCGTCAGAGTATTGCCCGTGGTATGATGCTGTAATTTAGAGATTAAGGTTTTAAATATATTCTTGAGTTTAATTGCTGTATCGGGAATCAATAAAAGCGCATTCAGTAAGGCCCACCGTTGTTGTTTACAGCCATTCACGATGTCTGAAGACTGGGGATTCTGATAGAAGTCAGCTATACCTACGAGGAGTCGGTATGATCTACAAAATGAAGTAGAACCAAGGCCTTACTTAAAGGACGCCTGCTTCCTCTTTTTTTTTCTGCTGACATATTAGAAAATGTAGGCTCCCCCTACATTTCTGCTGAGAGGGTCGAATCAACCTTGCAGAATAAGTGTCACTTTTCAGAAACGCATGTTCTGCAAAAAAAAGGAGAACTAACAGTTTCCTTGAGTGGTTAGACAACCTTGTAGAATAAGTGTCACTTTTCAGAAAAAACCTTGAGTGGTTAGACACCCTTGCTGAATAAGTGTGTTCTGCCAAAAAAAAGGAGAACTAACCTTGAGTGGTTAGACAACCTTGCAGAATAAGTGTGTTCTGCGCAAAAAAAAGAGAACCAACCATTTCCTTGAGCGAACACACGCACCCACACACACCAAACTGCCAGAAAGGGGGAAGTCGGAGGGTCGTAAATCTTTTGGACTTGGCAGAAGCTGCATACGGCAGTTTTGAGCCATCCCATTCGCTATCCATACACCCCTCCTCTGTGACAGCTAAGGGGGTGTCACTTTCAGAATCGTGACAGTGTCAGAACCACTGTAGTGTTTCTGTATGTCATTTCACCCTACGGAGTGGAGACACACACAGCATTGGGAGAATGCTTTCTGCTCAAACCATACCACTTGCAAGAAAACCCACATTGTATTATTCTTAATTCTCACACACAAGTGTCTGAACACACTCACACACATACACACACACATTTATTCTGAAGATATACACATATTCTTAAGACCTTGGAATACTTATTGTGAAACTATATTCTTAAGATACACAAATACATATTGTGAAATGTTTAATCTGAAAACCTTGGAATACACAAATACAATCTGAAAAAAAAACATTTGAATCTTTTATTTCTGACAATAAAAAAAAACTTATTTTTGAATCTTTTATTTTGAAGAACTTCAAAATGGATGTCCCTCCCCTCGAAACCGGATGTCCCGCCTCCTTGAATCATCGACCAATCAGAGAAGGGGGCGGGACTTAGGGGTCATAAATCATCTCAAACGGGGGCGTGGCTACAATCAATCAAACTTTCCATATATGGTCTGACACATTGTGCCTCTTACTCCTCTCTCTGATATACTTTCAATTTTGACGGAGAAAAGATAATCTCCCGATTCATACAATTTAAAGCGAGTCTTTATCACAAACGGTTCCAAAGATATTTGATGTTTTGCAAAACTTGTCACATGGGTGCTAGAGTTAAGTAGATAATGAACTGATTATGTTGGCTATACCTTTCTGCTCACATCGCCTTTTATCGGCTACCGCCACCAAGCCACTTCAACTCATACGGAATGTAATAATATTTGAGCTAGAAGTGGGCTTTATCTAGCCTTCAAATAGCCGGACATTGAGAAATTGCAATTAAAATTATTTTAGCACAATATAGACTTCAGTTTTGCATCTGCTTCGGCTAAAAGTGGTCTATATTTAGCTGGACATATTCTGGGATATGCGGGCTACGACATAGCCTCAATGTTGAAATCTGGTCTCGTGCTTACTGGGTACAACACATCTTGTTCACAATTTCATAACAAAATGGAACTATAGGGCAAATTTGGTCTCTTTCTAATAAAATACTATATCTTTTCAGTAATATTTTCATCATTCATGTTTTGTTCAAAATGTTGATTGAATTATCGTGTATCGCATCGCAAGCTAAGTGAATCATCACACCCCTACGTCCGTGCATATACTGTATGTATGTCTCAAGGAGTTCAGCAATCAATATCTTGGTATGTTGGTAGAATTGTATTTACATTTGCATTTAGTAACTTAGCTGACGCTTGTATCCAATTGTGAACAAGTCAGCAGGAGGGGTACACCTCTGGCAGCTAAGGGTAAGTGGCATTGTTCGTCAAACAGTGTCAAACTTGAGTGTTATACTCTGAGTGCATAGCAGTATATACATATTAGTATGATAGGTAGTAGTATAAGGATAGTAACATAGTACATAGTGGCAGTAAGTTATTATTGTTATCTTTTTATTTGAGATATTGATTGAAGAGGTGTGTTTTCGGGCAACGGCGGAAGATTGGGCAAGTTTCAGGTGTCCTGACTGTGGTGGGAAGTTTGTTCCACCATTGTGGAGTGAGGACAGAGAATAGCCTGCTTGGTAGGCCACATTGTGCATTAGCTGACTAACAAAGCTGACTCAAAGAAAAACACATTGGAATTTGATTTGACGAGATGAGGAAGTAGGTTTCTAAAGAACTAAAGACTTTCAAGAACTCCATACGTTCCCAGAGTCACAGTTAATGGCCATTTCTGAAGCATTAATTGCCTCTTAGTATTTAATTTAACCCAGGAGTGGATAGTGATGTTTGCAGGGCTGTGACTCACTTCTAATTCAAATTTAATTTGAATGAATTCTTTACTCAGGGACAATGCACATTAATCAACATTTGCAGTTTCCACATCAATGTAAAGGTGCCAGAGTTTAGCTAATGACCTAATTAGCTAATGTAGTCCCTGCCTAACTTGCATGTCTATTGGTGTGGGAGCAAATCAGATTACCCGGAGGAAAACCCACATAAACACAGGGAGAACATGCAAACTCCACACAGAAAGGCCTCCTGGATCATCTTGGTTGATTCTGTATTTGATGTATTTGAATGTATCTAAAACAAAATGTATTGTTTTTGGGTCCAGTTATGTACTAAGAGATGAATGGATGATATTGCTCTGGAACAGATCCATCACCCTGGACGATCAGCTGTCCTGGACTAGAAATATTGATAATGTCCTAGTTAAGATGGAAAGGGCAGTGTAATTAAGATATTAAACAGGTTACACATCTCCCATCTTGACTATAATTCAGTTGTCAAAGTTTTGCACAAGCTTCAACTTGTGCAGAACAGAGCTGCACGTATGATTGATTGAAGACCATTAGTTATCCACAAGGGGAGATTCAGGTGTCCATCACAGCATCAACAGCCATTTAAAACAATTAATACAATACATACAATTAATTAATACGTGTTAAAAACAAAGACGGACATAATAAGTAGGGCTAAAAGAGAGCTAAAATAGGGCTAAAAAGTGGTGAAGGGAAAAAGAGAGTCTATTCAGGTTGTTATTACAGTCCACAAATCAGATCTTCCAGTCAACGGCAGTTAGCCCGTCTTGGCCCTGCCTGGTGTGGAGCATGCATGTTGATTTTTTGTTGGTTAAAGTTGAGGATAGATTGTCATGCAATCTCCTCGTTTTCTTTCACAAAATGTGTGTTCTTACTAAAGCCTAATTTTTTTTCTTTTTTCCAGTACACTACTAGGCAGGCTACTATGGGGCATGCCTTCACCCTACAACCTGTGCCATGATGAAAGTGGTTTTGTATTGAGATTATCAATGCCAGTTTGAATCTCCTCTGAACATAACATTCAATACCCAGATAGCAAAAGGTGTTAATTCAATGTTGATTTATGGTCAAAATGCTTGATTTTTGGTTAAGGTCGACGATTGATAGTGAATCACCCATTAACCGATGAAGCAATTGACTAATGTTGAAAACATGTCATTGAATCAATATTGTTTTGTGGTTGCATTTTAATGATTGAAATGCCAATATCTAATAAATGTTGAATCAACGTATGCTGCTCAACGTATGCTGTCGTCATTGTCTCATCACCCAGACTGCACTGCACTTGTGCCCCGCCTCCCAGAATGCACCTGTGCGGCAGCTTCCTGGCAGCTAGCTACCTCATGTCTCTCTGCATAGTTAAGACTGGTGAGTACTACATGGCAATAATGTCGATTATGTTGTATGTTGTATGTTGTATGTATGCTTTCGATTGCAAACGCCAGTGGAGTAGTGCCGTGTTCGTTTTTACATGGTAGAGAATATTATATTAACCGTTATGCATGCCTGCTAGCTGAAGCTAATTTAGCTAGTAGCGTTAGCAGTTAGCTATAATGTTTCTTGATTTTGGTGTTTAGTGATATCCACCTGTTGCATATAAGAATATAAGAGGCCAGGTATCAACGTTAGCTCCCGGAACGATAGCCAGTTAGTTAGCACCAGCCAGGTATCAACGTTAGCTCCCGGAACGATAGCCAGTTAGCCAGCACCAGCCAGGTATCAACGTTAGCTCCCGGCTAACTGGCTATCGTTCCGGGAGCTAACGTTGATACCTGGCTGGTGCTAACTAACTGGCTATCGTTCCGGGAGCTAACGTTGATACCTGGCTGGTGCTGGCTAACTGGCTATCGTTCCGGGAGCTAACGTTGATACCTGGCTGGTGCTGGCTAACTGGCTATCGTTCCGGGAGCTAACGTTGATACCTGGCTGGTGCTAACTAACTGGCTATCGTTCCGGGAGCTAACGTTGATACCTGGCTGGTGCTGGCTAACTGGCTATCGTTCCGGGAGCTAACGTTGATACCTGGCTGGTGCTGGCTAACTGGCTATCATTCCGGGAGCTAACGTTGATACCTGGCTGGTGCAGGCATACAGGCCGGGCCTGTCTCTCTCCCTCCCTCCCTCATGTGTTTGTGCTTAAAACAGTGAATGATGACCGCATGTTCTCAGAGCATTTTCAGAGCACTGTTAAACTGTTAAATGGTAATTTTAAAACTAATATAAGAAATTAATGTATAGTGGTATATTTATGAGGGGAAAGCATATTTGCAACAACTTTTAACATTTATACAGGTAGGTTATTGATAACTAATTCTGTTATGAGTGTCATATTACAGTGACATTCATACAGTATCCTTTGATTTCACATAATTTAATTATTATTTCACAATAAAATGCTGTAATCAAAATCCTCTGTAATATCACATCAGATTTTGTAATCTCACAATAACATAGCAATATTTCACATTTAATTATTATTTCACAATAATAGTAATCAAAATCGAAAGACCATTTGCATATTATTGGTATCTAGGGACATCTATGGAGCTCAGGGAATGTATTCACATTGTCAGACATATTGTGTCTATTGCTTATTTTTATAATGTGATTTTTTCTGTGGCTTATCTAAATACTAATTTAATGCTATGACTATGTTTATATCGCTATATGCTTCATCTCCCCTTTAAGCTTAGGCACTCTTTCGAAGTTGGTTAAGGTTAGAGTTTGTCTTAGAGCATGGCGATAGAACGCCAGGTAGTTTGCAGGCTGTTTGGCGTGCCACTGGTCCTGCTAATGTTGAATGAATGAATGAAAACTTTATTTAACAGATTGCAGAAGGGGTACAATACAGTATGGCTCAATACACACAATTGTTAAGGGGATGCAGACCAGAGAAAGACGTTTTTGTCTCGTTTACATCAGGGTCCCCCATTTTCAATTCATAGTGACATTTATGACATACACATGATGACATTTATGGCATAGGGAGGGACATACATGAGCAGGGGAGGAAATTAGGCCACTTTACTCGCCAAATGCGAGTATTTTTTACGTCTGGCGAGTATACAAAAAAAAAAAATCTGCAATCACTGCACTGGCAAACGGTGCGCGTCTTCTGAGTGCTCGCTTTAGTTGACAGTGCCACGAGAGCACTGCACAAGACCACCCGCGGACATATAATGTTTAATAAAAGTTTGCGCAGTACTGGCCAACCCGCGGACATATAATGATAAAAGTCCTGCGTTACTAGGCTAGCCATCAGGAGCACTCGCAAACGGATAACGTTAAACACAGCAGAAGATGGAAAACAGACAGACTGACCAACGGGGAACTGCATCCAACCCTAGTACAACCCTCGAGTATAAGTTACTAAGGACACATTTAAATCACAGAGGTGTAATGTTAGTCTACTGGAAATGTATACAGTGGTTAGCTTCTAGTTTTAGCGATAGCTGCTTGCTAGCTAACGTTAGCCCCGTGTGCTCTAGCACAGTCTCTGGAGCGTAACAGTAAGAAGCATTTTGTATGAAAGTATTCTGTACTTCTGTATGACAACTATTAAAGAACTTGAACTTGAACTTGAACTTGCTCAAAGCAGCCAGCTAGGTGTATCTGTTATGACTATAATGTTTCCAAAAAAGCACCGGACTACGACGTAAGGTTAGACATTTTATTTCATGCTCAAAAGCCCCTGGCTTGCACATCGCAGTCACGAAAGGGGCTAGCTAAGCTCAACCAGTGCACTGTGTACAACAGCACACCAACCCAACTGACGTTACCACAACACTTGACGGTACTGTCGTAAGACCACCGTGCTGTCTTAAAGGCACAGTGTGCCTACCCAGATGCATACACAACATTGACGAGGCTTGACAACCGAGGTTCAAAGTTAACTTGATTGATTGAAAACTTTATTAACAGATTGCAGAATGGGTACAATACAGTACGGCATTTTCAATTCATCATAACATATGACATACAGATAGACTACTGCTACATCTATATATTTCACATCTATCTATACACTTCACAACATACTTCGGTTTTTTTCTTTCACTGCCCAACCCAGTCCAACCCAGCATCTTTCACTGCCCAGTTCAGCCCAACCCAGTCCAGAATAGATACCTCTTTCATGTTAATATGTTTTATGCTAATATTGTGAAGAGTAGAGATTAATGTTTTATGCTAATACATATTTTAAAGAGTAGAGACACGGTGTGATTATTTTACTATGATTGAAAATCTATTTAGACGAAGACATACAAAGAAGTAATTATCACAATTAGCGATTTTTTTTGTCTGGTAAAAAATCTGTTTGGCTGGTAAAAAAAATCAGATACTCGCCAGTTGGCTGGTAAGCCAAAAAGTTAGTTTCCTCCCCTGTACATGACATACAGATAGTATATAGTTAGACGTTTGGTTATATGCATGGTATTTTCTAATGAACAATATAACAATAATATAATAATGAACTCTCTTGATATTGATCAAAATGTAGAATTATGCAAGTGTTTCACCCTGCACATTGCAATGCAGCACATTAATCAGGACCCTCCCCCCTTTTTTCTTTCTTTTTCCAGAATCACGTACCAGTTTCAAGAAGCCGCACGTTGCAGCAATTGAAGCAAAGACCTGTTCTAGCCAAGTAAATACCACAATTTATGTACGATTACATTGACTATATAGTTAGACGTTTGGTTATATGCATGGTATTTTCTAATGAACAATATAACAATAATATAATAATGGACTCTCTTGATATTGATCAAAATGTAGAATTATGCAAGCGTTTCACCCTGCACATTGCAATGCAACACATTAATCAGGACCCTCCCCCCTTTTTTCTTTCTTTTTCCAGAATCACGTACCAGTTTCAAGAAGCCGCACGTTGCAGCAATTGAAGCAAAGACCTGTTCTAGCCAAGTAAATACCACAATTTATGTACCATTACATTGACTATATAGTTAGACGTTTGGTTATATGCATGGTATTTTCTAATGAACAATATAACAATAATATAATAATGGACTCTCTTGATATTGATCAAAATGTAGAATTATGCAAGCGTTTCACCCTGCACATTGCAATGCAGCACATTAATCAGGACCCTCCCCCCTTTTTTCTTTCTTTTTCCAGAATCACGTACCAGTTTCAAGAAGCTGCACGTTGCAGCAATTGAAGCAAAGACCTGTTCTAGCCAAGTAAATACCACAATTTATGTACCATTACATTGACTACAGCACCTCATCACTATGTCATCTTATTCTCGGGCTAAAAGACGTAGAGTCAACAAATTACTGAGAGAGACAGAGCAGGCTATCCTCACTGATTATAAGTTAATTGTTGCTGCTAATTCAAGGACAAACCATCACTCTTTAGAGAACTACAACACCCCATCTGGTGTTTCACAGCGTAGACAGATGGCCGGCGATGACGGGCAGCTTATGAAAGGCAAGTCTATTGGACATTGTGTAATTCCTCGTGTGATTTGCTGCTTATTTTTATTTCTCACTTAATGATTTTAACTCTTCTTCTGAAGACCTTACCATCCAGAAGAATAATTCAATGCTTGCTGAATTACTTGTTGTGGTGAAGGATCTATCGAGAGATGTGCAGTTCATCAAGACCGAGTTGGCTGAGGGCAACATATCTGGTGGGACCAGGGGACACGGGGTGGCCACCACAACCACTATGCTCCCCTTCCAGCTGCCAATCGCCAGTGAACAAGACTTCAATGAGGCAGAATCATTACTGATGGAGCAATCAGTCCGTCAAAAGATGGTAATTTATTGAACTACATTCATTTATCAAATGTAGATCGTTTCAGTGTGGTCTTGTTCAGGGGAAAAATGTGTTTAGCACTTTCTAGTTCAAAACGTGTTAGAGCTTGTATATCTGCTATTTATGAAACGTTTTGAAATTGTTCAAATATACCGTTTACATATGGACAGGAGGGTTAATGTGGTTAAACCTAATGACTGGCATGGGCTGGAATATCAGTGCATGCATAAAGTGTGTGTATAAACAAGTTGGTTGCTCTGTGTTCATAAAATAAACGTTATGCTGTTTCTTTTTTTTTTTTTTTTATTGGTCTTTTTCCCCCTCCATTTTCCTCCGATTTTCTCCCATCCCAATGTTAGTCGTATGCCAATTCCCAGTCCCTTCCTGGTCGCTGCGCTTTACCCCCCACAGTCAGATCATTTGGGAGAGTGGAGGCTACCATGTGCTTCCTCCGACACACGTCCAGCCAATCACCGCTTCTTTTCACCTGGCAGCGCGGATTCTCATTGAGAGGGCGTAGCGTGTGGGAGGACCACACTATCCCCCTCACGTCCAATCCGCGCTTAGCAGGCGCCCCGACCGAACTGTAGGAGTCGCTGTTTACAACGACCCGGACCCACCCCGCCAGCTTCTCCCACCCTCTGATACAGCCAATTGTATCAGTGCAGACGGCCAGCCAAGCTGGTGACAACCCCGGAGCTGTGAGCTGGATTCGAACAGGCGAACCAAGCTCACAGCTCCGGGGCTGGTGACGAACGCAATCTCCGCTCGACCACCTAACCGCCCTGACGTTATGCTGTTTCTAACGCAGGGCCTTCATTTTCTTCTCTCTGATTTAGATTTCTCGCCTGGCTTTGGTAGGAGGCACCAATTCAGAGAACCTGATCAGACTGATGTTGAAAACTGCTATGACCAACGCCCTGGCCAGTGGGTTCAACTGGGCTGGAAAGAAAGACAAGCGTTGTTCAGAAAGCAAGAAGCCATTCAAGCACACCACACTACAAGCCTGCATGTTTGGTGAGCTTCCTCCCCTGCAAACTACTTCATAGGTTAAGTTTAGGTAGTGAGGTGGTGATGCTGGTGATTCAGAATATAATTATGCTGTTGCAAAAACTTTAAAAAAAAGTGTTATGTTGGAATAAAGTGATGAAAGTGCAACCTATAAGAAATGGACAACGTAATTGGTGAGCTTTAGAGGTGCATGGATACACATTGTATTGCCTAGATGGTGTCAGGCTAGGCGATTGCTTAATTCTCTTTCCTGTCCAGTCTAACTGGATGCTGACTGTAGCTTGTTACTGTACACCTACAGAGTGAGTAATTGAGTGATTAAAAAAAATCGCACTCGTGTGAAGTGAGGGGTGCTCTTATCATCGTACATCATCTCACCCACCTCTCTTCTTCACTTTTTTATTTTTGTGTCTATCAGCTGCTGCTCGACAGTTTGACCCCAAGCTGACCGACCAGGACTACAGCGAAACTGTCAAGAAGTGGCTTCGTTATGCGCCAGACCGGGAGGGAGGCATCTCAAGGAACTGAAGTGACCCAAACTTAAGTCAAGCGAACCAGAGTCAAACTTAGGGTACCCCAGCACAGCACACACTGTTTCCCTGGTTCATACAGTACAAGGAATTACCCTCATGGACACTGTTCTTCCATGGACAGCATCTACTTGAATGACTTATGCTGCTTCAGCCTGTTCTTGGAACCGAAGTGACCCAAACTTAATTGTCAAGCGAACCAGAGTCAAACTTGGGGTACCCCAGCACACTGTTTCCCTGGTTCATACAGTACAAGGAATTACCCTCATGGACACTGTTCTTCCATGGACGGCATCTACTTGAATGACTTATGCTGCTTCAGCCTGTTCTTGCAGTGTTTATTTTTTTTATCTTTTATTTTAACCTTTATAGGGTAGGTTCGCTGAGCACGGATGCTCTTTTTCAGCTACGCCCTGCTTCACATTCACAGAGTTCCATTCACACCTGGGAGCTGCCCAGGCCTAACAAAATTAATAGTTGGTTTCAGGTTGCCGACCGACCCTGCCGATTTAGGTGCGACCCAATATATTTTATGAGTTTTTAGATTTTTTTTTTAATAAAGTTTCATAGAAATCTTAGTCAAACATTTAGTATTATGGATATTAAACATGCTGGCAGAGTACATGCATCCATGTTGTTGTGAACATTTTAATTAAATAAAGAAATTCCCTATCCATAGTCGCCATGGGAAAGAATAAAATAAAAAAATAAAATAAAATAAATTCCCTACCTACCCATGGCCAAACTGACAACCAACCTGAAACCAACTATTAATTTTGTTAGGCCCCAGTACAACCACAGTCTGACACTGTTGGCCACTGAGCAACTCCACTGGAGCAGTTGGGGGTTTAGTGCCTTGCTCAAGGGCACTTCAGCGGTTGGTGTTAAGGGTATGGGAGAGAGTTATATGGGAGAGTGTTATAGAAACATTAGGGGTGTAACGGTACACAAAATCCACGGTTCGGTACGTACCTCGGTTTTGAAGACACGGTTCGGTATTATTTTCGGTACAGTGGGGGGGGGGGGGGGGGGGGGGGGATCAAAAAAAAATTGCTTTTCATTTATCTATTTATTTAACTGTATTGAACAATATAAAATGAATTGGCCATAATTGACTGAGCAAACTAATGCTTACTGCTGTAACCTACTAATAACACTTAAGTAAATCTGAAGATTATTATATAGCAGATGCCTTGGAGGATAAGTCGTGGACAACTGTAGATCATCTAAGCTCCACTGTGTTTAAATTCAAATCCTATGCCATTGTTATTTAACCCTTGTGTCTGAAAACTAAAGTATTATACTCTTATTAGGGGACTAAATTGAAAAACTCCATAAAAAGATTATGTTGAAATAATTTCCCACTTTCTTTTCCATAAATATTTTATTCAACTTCAGCCCTGATCATAACCATTTTTTATATTATTTTTGTAATGAAATACTCCCACTTTTCTGAAAAGAGTTGTTAAATATGACAAAAAAAAGAATATGTGGTGGTTATGATCGGGCTGAAGTGGAATAAACAATTTATGAAGAGTAAAAAAAAAAATACAAGATAATTAAAAGATTATGCCACATATTATGTTGGCTACAAACATAATCACTGCAAAGTTATCAAACAAATACGAATCTGATCAGACACAAGGGTTAAGTTGTTGTTCCCTTTCTAATTTCCTCAAACATCTAGTCTAGTTAATGTGATCAATATTATTTGACAATTGATGCTTTTTGTTGGACATTTCAGTCAGTAGTGAGCTCATACTTTGAGCTCATAAATTTATAGTTAAAATGATTGAGACAACGCAATCTTGTCTTCGTTGTGCATGAATGCGTGTGCTCACCACACACAATATGTGTGTCACTATTCTGGCAGTGGCTATATATGTATTGTTAATGAAAGCCTGTTATAAGGTCTGTTATTTTTTTTGTGTAAAAGGTATGGTCACTGGAAGTATGATACCCTAGAAAAAAATAAATTTTCATATTAAAGCCATGTTGTCATTTTTGTTCACACATTTTTGGAAATATGGTCATATAAGAATTTTATTATTATTTATTTAACAATAGTGTGTTTAACAGCAGGAAAAAAACATGTAATGTTATGATGTATACATATCAGCAGCAATATTTTAATGTAAAATGTACATTAATCAGTATTGATTCCTTAACTTTACAAGTTAAAAGTAGATGTACAAGTTACAAATGTACAAGTAGAGTACCATTTAGATTATGGTTGAATAAACATTGATGTCTAACATTGATTCAATATAAAATCAACTAAAATGTGCATGTAGATTACCATTTAGATTATTGTTGAATAAACATTGATGTCTAACATTGATTCAATATAAAATCAACTAAAATGTGCATGTAGATTACCATTTAGATGATGGTTGAATCAACATTGATATAGTATCAGTTATGGTTGACACCTAACGTTGATTCAACGTGTAAGTCATAGACAACGATCTGTATAATTTAGATGTCAGGCTTCAACATAGATTCAATATTTCTGCCGAACCCTATTTCAACGTTGATTCACTCATTTTTTGCTATCTGGGTAGCACACAGCAATAAAGCCTGCTAGCCCTCCCCAATTAGTCCAAGTTCTGTTATGTCACGGTAGCTCGTGGGCTCAAATGCACAACACGGGAGGCAGAATACTGTTTAACCCCGTAGGGCATAGGTGTCAAGCTCACGGCCCGCGGGCCAAATGCGGCCCGCCACGTCATTTGATGTGGCCCCCCAAGAGCTCTTGTTAAAAAAAAAAAAAAAAAAGAAAAAAAATCTTTTTACATTAATCTTGGGTTAAAAAATAGCGGTGTTAAAATAATTGTGGGTTAATGCGTTAATAAAGCTTTGACAGCCTTAGTTATTACACATTCTTACACATACATGTGTGTTGAACATCTGAGGTATTGATGAAGTAACAAAGGAAAAAAGCCAAAAGCACTTACTCCTCAGACATTCTTTGACAATTTTACAGCCCAAAATACAAAAAAGATCCAGGCGGAATAGGTAACAAAGGGTTGAAGAAATATTGTCTGAACTGTCAGATGCAAGCTGGCTGTGTGACATAACCGAGCATCTCGCTCAATTGAATAAGAAGCTGTAGGGACGCAAACAAGTCCCACCCAAAACTTGACCAATATAGTTGTGAACTGAGACAACCCTTATTTTGTTATTTTTGAGTACAGTTACAGTTGTGTGTTCATGCAGACACATAATAGCAATTTCATTACGAATTGAAAATGGGGGACCCTGATGTAAACAAGTCGAAAGTCTTTCTCTGGTCTGCATCCCCTTAACAATTGTGTGTATTGAGCTGTACTGTACTGTACCCATTCTGCAATCTGTTAATTAAAGTTAATTAAACTATCTTCCATTAGTTGGATGTATGGCCTCTGCAAGGTTGTGTGCAGCCATTTGTTTTTGTAACATATCCTACATCTGTCCCACGTGTTCTTTGCAGCTCACAGGTGTTAGTTCTGCCCCTCTTGACTGTGACAAAAAGGTTTTGAACAAACTTAATGTCATAGCTTGTATTTGATGATATTCTTGTTTGTTATTTACTTGAATGGTTTGATCATTGATTGATGGAGTAATATGGGGTTCTGATAAACTAAAATAATTTGTTAAAATAACATAAGCTAACATATATTTTTACATCTATGCAAATGCATATGCAATATGTATAACTTGAATAAGTAATAAATACAGAAACAACATGTTTAACAATATGTAAATGAGTAGCTACATTTATTTTACATTACATTAACATTTATACGGTCTTTGGCCCTTTGAGGGTAACCATAATGCTGATGTGGCCCTCTGTGAAAATGACGTTGACACCCCTGCCGTAGGGCCTTTATTACTGTGTAGAGGGGGGGCAAACTGGTACAGTGAGCCTGGGTGTTTTAGCCTGGCGGGCTGGTGGTATAGTGGCTGGTGGGGGTCGCTGGAGGTACAGTATAGTGGGCAGGCCATTCTTAGGGAAGAAGATCTGATGTTCAATGAATGGAGAACCATGCTTCTTGTAGGCAGATGGGTAGAGTGGGAGTCAAAACTCGTTTCACCTGTGCCTATTATACGCACGTAGTGCCCGAGCTGAAGTGCAGGGGGTGTGTGAGGCGGGTATGGAGGGTTGTGGAGGTGAAGCCGTAACAAGTTCAAAGCTGCCTCTCCTATAACAGTCAAGGGTCAATGTCAATGTTCTCTGTACGCCCTTCATGCACTTGGGCACAACATGGCTGTTCACAGTCCTAGTCCAAAACAGTGGGGAAAAACAGGATTATACAATAATGACATACATCAGTGGAATCCTGAAAAACTTTGAATCTTCACATTTGGTGGACATCTTATTTTTTGTCTCCCTTTCAATTCATAAACCTAGAATTCCCCATTCAGACAAGGCGTTCCACAGTCGAGAAATAAATCCAAAAAGAGACCATTCACACACGCATGTGCCATTAGTCTTGTAGTTTGTTTGTCGACTTGTCAGGCTATGTTGCTCTAGCCCGCAGCCGCACTTGTGTTCGGCCGTCTCTGCTAATATGAAGGATGAGATGCCTATAGCTACAACCCCATCTTTATTCCTTTCCGGTATACCGCTATTTGACCTTTCTGAGACCTATATGAAAGCATGCATACTCTAACCTTATTAGCAAACATTTATAAATGCCCAGTCTGGGGGAATCTATCCGAATGTGGTGATGGATGCGAAGTGTGTGTGAGTGTGTCTGGGTGTGTCTGTGCGTGTGTACAGAGAGTGAGGGAGAAGGGGTGGTAATCGGGTTTGAGAACTGACAGTGCAGCAGTAACAATCAAATGTAATGGAACAAGCCTGGGGGATCAATACGAGCCAGTGATTGCAGACAGACAAAGGTTGTTTAGTCGCAGAACAGCACTAATTGAAATCAATGGCTAATCTGATGACAGTTCTTAACCTTTATACCTCTGAGGTTTCATAAACGAGTGGAAACTGACAGGCAGGCAGAACGCCGCGCCCACCAGTGGTCTTCCCCCCAAACTTTTTTTTGCTGATTCACAATTCACAAGATGCCTAGCTAAGTCGCTCAATGAGGTTACAATTGCGTCTGAATCGATAGCAGAGATAATGCCCTGGCAGTTGTATGTCTGCTATAGTAGCCTATACAGTAAGTGTTACTTCATCCATAGGCGTAGGGTTGCAGGGGTCATGTAAATGGCTGCATTTATATAATAATAATAATAATAATAATAATAATAATAATAATAATAATAATAATAATAATAATAATAATAATAATAATAATAATAATAATAATAATAATAATAATAATAATAATAATAATAATAATAATAACAATAACAATAACAATAACAATAATAATAATAATAATAATAATAATAATAATAATAATAATAATAATAATAATAATAATAATAGTAATAAACTTTATTTATAAAGCACTTTGGTAACACTTTATAATAACACTCAGTTATAAGACCTTTATAAGGTATTTGTAGATAATGAACTAATCATGAACAAACCATTTATATACATTCGTAATTTATTATTAAATCATTTATAACTATATTTGTATAACATTTACAAACTAGTTCTACATTATTTATAACTCATTATCAACATTGTTTGTACTTGATTTGTTCATCATTAAATAATGTTGTTTAATGTGTAGTAACACATTTGTAGATGCTTTGAAAAATTGATATGAAAAAACTACTATACTATACTATGTTCAACAAATGATTTGTTAAGACATTCATAAAACATCTAAAAATCATTTGCAGATGCTATTGTGTGCCCTAATCTAAAGTGAAGCCTATTCATCATTAATAAATGTCTAATAGTTTGTTTATTTGTGGACTTTTATGAATACACACAAAGCAATTACCAGACTTGTCTTTTCATGTTTAACAAATTATTTGTTAAGACATTCATAAAACATCTATAAATCATTTGCAGATGTTATTGTGTGCCCTAATCTAAAGTGAAGCCTATTCATCATTAACAAATGTCTAATACAGTTCATTATTTGTTGACTTTTTCATCACCTGTTACAAATGTTGTAGACAGCTTTTGGATACACCCTTCTTTGTGACATCAAACAGTGACAGAATTAGGACTATAGATAAATACAATTTTATTAACATATAAAATACATGTGCACACATAACATATAGTGTAACTTGGGGGGCACTAGGACCCAGGAGTACCCTGGCCAGGTATCACCAGAGTACTGTATGTAGAGGAAGTATCACGCGAGTGAGACTTGACTTCATGTTTGTTGCTGTCTGTTTGAATGGAAGCATGATATACATTAGCAGAGCCAAGTTATTCGTGCGGCCCCACACTTTTAAGGTATGAGCAGGCTAAACACCTTTTTTGTTGGTAAATCTATTCCATAATTTCCGACCTACAACTCTTATATTTTGTGTAGACGTACTTGATGTGGTGGGCGCTGACGTTACATTTGAATTATGTGTTGGTTCCTACTGTGTGCTCAGTATATTGCGGTATGTGATGATGACACAAGTAAGTAAGTAAGTAAGTAAGTAAGTAAGTAAGTAAGTAAGTAAGTAAGTAAGTAAGTAAGTAAGTAAGTAAGTAAGTAAGTAAGTAAGTAAGTAAGTAAGTAAGTAAGTAAGTAAGTAAGTAAGTAAGTAAGTAAGTATTTATAAAGCACCTTTCATACATGTCATGTAGCTCAAAGTGCTGTACACAAACATAGGCATATATAACGATAAAAGCAATAAAGTCACAGTGATCAGTTAAGATCAATGTAAAAAAAAAAAAAAAAAAAAAAAATAATAATAATAATAATAATAATAATAATAATAATAATAATAATAATAATAATAATAATAATAATAATAATAATAATAATAATAATAATAATAATAATAATAATAATAATAATAATAATAATAATAATAATAATAATAATAATAACGTAAAAATGAAAATAACGTAAAAATGAAAACATGAAAACAGTCATTTGCTTACCAGTTTGGGAGAACAGGTCCGCACAAACATGTCCGCTCAGTAGCAACCGGAAGTAGGAAATGCACTAAACCAATGCACTTGTACGGTAGGTAGCAATGTTAGCTCTTATAACGCTAGTGTAGTTACGTTTTTATTAGTGGTCAGAGTTGGGTCCATAAGACTTATCCAAGCCCCATGGATCCATCAGTGGTCGCGTATTGTGTGCGTATGTACCCGTTCCCTCATCTAAAGAGTTGGGTCCATAAGGCTTATCCAAGCCTTACGGATCCATCAGTGGCCGTGTATTGTGTGCGTATGTACCCGTTCCCTCATCTAAAGAGTTGGGTCCACAAGGCTTATCCTAGCCTCATGGATCCATCAGGTTTTTCCAAGCCATAACTATTTGTAAGCTAGACTGTATAGGTACGTTTTAAATTTTCCTTTAAAAATGTGTATGGAGCTGGCGTTTCTGATGTGTGTTGGTAGTGTGTTCCATAGTTTTGGGGCATAGTTGGCAAATGCCATACTCCTATCCTCTTTTGGTTTCTGGGTGTGTCTAGTAAACCTGTAGTGGATGACCGTAGCGTTCTTGAGGGCAGATAACTAACTAGGGAATTTGCTATGTATTTTGGGCCTTGCTCATTAAGAGCTTTATATGTTAGGAAAAGGACCTTAAAATCAATTCTATGAGTTATTGGAAGCCAGTGCAGAGTGGCTAGGACTGGAGTGATATGTTCTCTTCTCCTTGTATGAGTTAGTAATCGAGCTGCAGAGTTTTGGATAAGCTGAAGCTTCCCAATGGTTGCTTTGGGAAGACCAGTGAACAGTGCATTACAATAGTCAAGCCGACTTGATACAAAAGCATGAATCAGTGTCTCTGCATCCTTTTTATTTACGAAAGGTCTTACTTTCGCTATGTTTCTTAGGTGGAAGAATGACGTTTTCATGGCCTTATTTATATGAGACTTAAAGGTCAGGTCTGAGTCCAAGATGACACCTAGGCTTGTAACCTCAGTCTTTACATAGGATGACAGACTCCCCAGGTTTTCACACAGCACTTCCCTTTTCGCTTTTGGGCCGATCAATAGGATTTCGGTCTTGCTTTCGTTTAATTTTAGGAAGTTATTGTTCATCCACTTGTTTATTGCTAACAGACAATTTGTGATGGACTGTATGGCTGTAGTGTTATTTGGTTCTGCGGAGATATATAGTTGTGTATCATCAGCATAACTATGGAAGCATACATTGTGGTCTCGAATGATGTCCCCGAGGGGCAGCATATATAGTGAGAAGAGTAATGGACCAAGGCAGCTTCCTTGTGCAACTCCAAAGCTGCTGTCATGTTCCTCGGATACATTGTCTCCAAGCTTAACATAGAACCTTCTCCCCTTAATGTATGTTATGAGCCAATTTAGTACATGATCGGAAAAGCCAACCAGTCTTTCAAGACGACTGATCAGGATATTATGGTCAATCGTATCGAACGCTGCACTAAGGTCCAATAGGACAAGAATTGAGACTTTGCCAGCATCGGAGTTTAGCCTGAGGTCGCTAACTATTTTAGTAAGGGCAGTTTCAGTGCTGTGATTTGTTCTGAAACCTGATTGTAATTCCTCCATGATGTTATTATCTTTGAGAAAGGAGTTTATTTGTACTGAGACTATCCTTTCTAATATCTTGCTGATAAATGGAAGGTTCGATATTGGCCTATAGCTTTTTAGTTCGTTTACATCTAAGTTTGTTTTCTTTAGTAGTGGTTTTACTACAGCCGTTTTAAATGCATCTGGAAAAGTGCCTGTTTGAAGCGACATATTTATGATTTCAAGGACATGATTTGAGACACTATCGAACACCCGCTTGAGAAATGCTGTTGGTATAGGATCGAGGCAGGAGGTGGCGGAATTACACTCAGAGACAATCTTACAGAGGTCAGGTAATGTAATACATGTGAATTCCCCCATAGTTATCTCAGGTGGGTTTCCACTCACAGCCAGATCTATATCAGAGGCAATGCTTGCTCTAATCAATGATATTTTTTCATGAAAGAAAACTGCGAACTCTTCACATTTTGTGGCTGATTGCTGCGGTATATGGGGGGGTGGCATGTTAATCAGCCGGTCGATGGTGGAAAAAAGTACCCTGGAGTTACCCATATTTTCTGAGATCATTTTGGAAAAATATTCCTTTCTCGCAAGTTGTATTGCCTTATTGTATGCGCCCATGGCGTCTTTGTATAAATTAAACTGAGCTGTGAGTTTGAATTTCCTCCATTTTCGCTCGGCTATCCTACATTTTCTCTTGTTATCTTTAACATTGGTTTTATTTAACCATGGAGAGATTCTATCAGTTTTTACCTTTTTAACCTTCAGAGGGGCAACAGTATCTAACACTGTTGACAAGGTGCTGTGGAAGTTTTGCTGATTTAAGGAGGATTCACTGCATTGGTCATATGATTTCATCATACTAGAGAATTTTGCTTCAGCTCTAGCGTCCAGAATCCTTCTGTGAACTAGGAATTCGCTTCTGGTCTTATGTAATATTAGGCTTGTACCATAGAACACACAATAATGGTCAGAAATTGGAATTTGTTTTACTGATACATTCTCAATGTTTAGCCCTGTTGTTATTAGTAGGTCCAGAGTGTTGCCATGTTGGTGGGTGGCCTCGTGAACATGTTGCATCAGTCCAAAACTGTCCTGTAGGTTCAGAAACTCGCAACCCCTGGGGTCATCCTTTTTGTTGATATGAATGTTTAGATCTCCATTAAGAATGATTCGATCATACCTGGTAATGCAGATCGATATGAGTTCTGAAAATTCCTGTATGAAGAGTGGCGAGTACCTTGGTGGTCGATACAATGTCACACATACTACTGGCATTTCTGTTTTCAATACAATAGCAAGGTATTCAAATGATAAAAATTTTCCCAGGTCAATATCACTGCACACAAATTGAGTGGAGATGATTGCTGCTATTCCTCCTCCCCTCCCACTCTGTCTGTTTGATTGATAGAATTTAAAATTGGAAGGGCAGGTCTCAATCAGTGTTGCTACACCAGTGATGTTGTCTAGCCATGTCTCTACTAAAAACATACAATGTACACCATGTTTTACTATGAGTTCATTTATCAGAAATGATTTTTGTTTCAGCGCTCTAACGTTGAACAGTGCTAGTTTTAGCTGTACGGGTTCTGTAGTGGGGCGTGAGACAGTCTGTGGTTGAACACTGATATTGATAAGGTTCGATTTACATATGGGACGTGATAATGAGTAATTGATTAGTCTTCTGGTGATCAGAATCGGGATGACACTCAACGTGTTTCTTTGTAGCTTAGGCTGCTTCTGTATATAGTCTACAGAGCTAGATATGGTTGGTTGTCAGGCCAGTGATGCTACACATTGTATGACGTTATGTATTAGCACATTTACCCCCGATATGTTTGGATGGAAGCCATCGGGTCTGTAATGGTCTTTCCTGGACCAGAGCAGATCAAAATTATTTATATAGCAAAGTCCTATTGGTGCAACCAGAACAGACGGCTAAATCGCTCAGATCCACGACCTATGGATGGAATGGGGCCAGACACAATGCATATTTTGCCCAGGCTTTCAATAGTGAGTATTAGTGATTCAAAGTCAGATTGGAGTTTAGCGGATTGTCTAGCCATTACGTCATTTGCTCCGATATGAATGATAACGGTGTGGGCGGACGGATATCTGTCGATGATTTCGGGAGTACACTCTAGTAAGTCAGTAACTTTTAAACCGGAAAAACAATATGTAATGCCGTGTGATATTTGCAAAAACCTGGTGATGGAATCTCCGATGAGTAGGATCTCTGGCTGTTCATGGATGCATCCCCCGTCATAGATGGCCAGGTTTCTATGGTGAAAAGCCGCAGGAGTAGCGTCTGCATTGCTGGCGGAGTTAGACGGTTGGTCGGGCAGCAGCGCCGTGTGGAGGGGCTCGTTCACAGCGGCATTTCCATCGATAACACTCGCCGTTTGAATGATCGTACTGGCATGGGCTGCAGAGCACCGCAGGCGAGGACGTTTAAACTTTGGGGAGTCGGACCCATCGCGTGAGTCTGGGGAATTTGGCGATGCGAGAGCAAACAGGGCAGAGCGCTTTCTGCTCCGGGTTGCAGCTATAATTCCATGGTTGAGTCGTGAGCTGGAGAGGGCCGCCGTCCTGGCAGCTTCGCTTGGAGCCTGGCTAGTAGCTAGGCTAGTAGCTAGCATCGGATAGTCTTTGAGCAAAGCTACAGTACTAGCAGCAGGAGACGGAAGCGAGGGAGAGCCTAGGAGGCTGGGATCATTACAAAGAGGATTGAATCGGTTTGATAGTTGAGGTGAATCAAAGGGATCATATAGAGGAAGGGAGAGCTTCCTTCGGCCCCTCACCACTGTTGCCCAGGAGGGACTACTGGTGCAGCCTGCGTCCGCTTGTTCCATGCTAGCCAGCCTGGACATGAGCTCCGTTTGACGCTTGAGAAGATCCATTACTAGTATCTCGATGGACTTCAGTTCCGTTCGCATTTCTGCGACATCTGACGTTGGAGCCATTTCCTCGGGGGAGTTTAGCACTGTGAGTACTGTAGCGTGTAGCTGTAGCTATGGCAACAACAAGCTCCGATAGCTTAGGTCACGTCCAGTAAAAAGTCACATAAAACCAATAAATCCAACAGCATAAACGATAAGAGCAAAAGTCACTGTGATCAGTTAAGATCACTGGTTAAAAAATGGTAGAAAGAAAGAAAACAAAAACGTAGAAAGAAAACAGTCTAAAGTTTGAAAGTTTGGGAGGTCTGCAAAAACACGTCCATTCAGCAGCAACCGGAAGTTGTACATTATTACAAGGGTAATAATTATTTGTATTTTCAGGCTGTATCGGCGCCTATACAGCCTGAAAATACAAATAATTATTACCCTCATGTCATCATCACATACTGAGCACACATTAGGAACAAACATATAATTCAAATGTAACGTTAGCGCCCACCACATCAAGTATGTCTACACAAAAGAGTTGTAAGTCGGAAATGATTAGATTTAAATAGATTTACCAACAAAAAAGGTGTTTAGCTTGCTCATACCTTCATGGGGCAGCACGGATAACTTGGCTCTGCTAATGTATATCGTGCTTCCATTCAAACAGACGGCAACAAATGTGACTTGCGTGAGACCTCCTCTACATGCTCTGGCAATACCCGGCCAGGGTACTCCTGGGTCCTAGTGCCCCCCAAGTTACACTATATGTTATGTGTGCACATGTATTTTATATGTAAATAAAAAATTTCTATAGTCCTAATTCTGTTACTGTTTGATGTCACAAAGAAGGGTGTATCCGAAAGCTGTCTACAACTTGTTTGTAACAGATGATGAAAAAGTGAACAAATAATTAACTGTATTAGACATTTGTTAATGATGAATAGGCTTCACTTTAGATTAGGGCACACAATAGCATCTGTAAATGATTTATAGATGTTTCATGGATGTCTTAACAAATCATTTGTTAAACATGAACAAATAAATGGAGGTACAGTATAGTTGTTTTTTCATATCCATTTTTCAAAGCATCTACAAATGTGTTACTACACATTAAACAACATTATTTAATGATGAACAAATCAAGTACAAACAATGTTGATAATGAGTTATAAATAATGTAGAACTAATTTGTAAATGTTATACAAATATAGTTATAAATGATTTAATAATAATTTACGAATGTACATAAATGGTTTGTTCATGATTAGTTCATTATCTACAAATACCTTATAAAGGTCTTATAACTGAGTGTTATTATAAAGTGTTACCAGCACTTTTCATGCAATAGAAAGAAGCCTTTTGGCCAAATATTTAAATAGAATGTACAAATACAAATTAATAATAAAATGCAGGACTCAGTAGACAAATTGCATATCACAAGCAATAACATGAATAGAAAGAAGAAAGGAGTTACTAAATACAGTTAAGCCAAGTTAAAGATAATTGTTTTCAAATGCTGTTTAAAAAGGTCCACTGAGCCACTATGACTAGCAGCTTTTATCCAAAGCACTTTACAATTTGTTCCTCACATTTCACTCATTCACTCACATTCACACACAGACGGTGGAGGTGACCATGCAATGTGCCGACCTGCCCATCAGGAGCAATTAGGGGTTAAGTGTCTTGCTCAAGGACACTTCGACACGCTGCCCGGGAGGAGCAGGAATCAAACCGGGAACCTCCAGATTACCAGACAGCTGCTCTACCTCCCGAGCCCCGATGTGTCCCCCTCAATATTGAGAAGAGGTAAATGTGTCCCCCTCAAAAAATATAGCTAATATGAAAGACAACCCCCTCCCCAAAAGAGTTAAAAAATAAGGGGATCAAAACATTTATATATCCTCCTTACCTGTAACTATATATAATAATACAGAAGAATACATATTTCAAAGCAATACAGAATGCATTATAATTAGTGCTGTCAGGCGATTAAAAAAATGCATCTAATTAATTACAGGATTTGTAATTAATTAATCACATTTTAATCGCATAACCATTTGATACCTGATATTCTATATTCTATAATCATATTTCAAATTGCATGTGTCCGGATGGCAGAATTCAGTACTGTATCTACAAAACCTTCTGTTTAATCATCTTCCATTTATTAATTTGCTTAGATTTGTCAGGTCTGGTCATTTTTAGCATGGTATGATTCACAGTCAAAGATAAAAAAAAATGTAATTGATATTCTCATTTGGTTCATTACAATTTACTCAAGCCTAGTAACAGACACAGTATTTCTGACACTGGGAATACATTCCCTGATAGATGTCCCTAGAATCAGATAACAAGAACATGCAAATGGTCCATATTAAAAAAGTCTGTAAATGTGTATTCTACGTTCTTATGGAATGAATGAGATCAAAAAAAAATATAAATATAAAAAGAAAAATTGGTTAATTTTCATAACGCGATAATTTGCTGTGTAATTAATTAATCTAATTAACGCGATAAACTGACAGCCCTAATTATAATCCATTATATATGTGTCAGCGGATGCCTGAATGTTTTCCTACACATAAATAAAGAAATGTCCACCATAAATGTATGCAGAAAAATCACAAATTAGTGCACAGAAGTACACCAGAATGCAGGAAATGTAGTGTTTTTGACGCTCAAAATTCCATCTCAAAAGTGGCAATGTTGAAATCAAATCTACACCCTTGGCTTCATCAATATGGTTCCTATCGGTAGGCCAGCTAAAATATAATGCATATATATGCATGTCACATAATGGGGCGACAGTGGCTCGGTAGGTAGAGCAGTCTTCTGGTAATCCGGAGGTTCCCACTCCTCCCGGGCAGCTTGTCGAAGTGTTGTTGAGCAAGACACTTAACCCCTAACTGCTCCTGATGAGCAGGTTGGCACCTTGCATCTCTGCCGTCGGTGTGTGAATGTGTGAGTGAATGGGTAAAATATGAGGAACAAATTGTAAAGCGCGTTGGATAAAAGCGATATATAAATGCAGCCATTTACCATTTAATGAGAGGGGGGGAGGTGCAAACAGTATGTGGGGAGTATAGAGGAAGGGTCAATGGCCCTGCTAATTGATCAATAGGCACTTTTGATGAGGCCATAAGTATGACTCATATTTCATTCATAGGGTGGAAACGAGGGTCAAGGGTGTTTATCAGCTCCACCGATTTACATGCAAGTACATGTAATAACCTTGACACTGATTCCAGCGACCGGAATCGATACTGCATGTAGGGTGGAACCACAGATCTGCTCCCAGTGATGCATCAGCCAGTATGACAACTAAATTACTGCAGTGGAGATGAGGCTCATAAGCCATTCGAGGGCCAGAAGCCGACAAACCAATCAATTGGTATTAACCTACATGGTGGCTTGTCGATATTAAGCTGTGACTGTATCTCAGAATAAATATTTATACTTGATGAATTTTCATGGGGCAATATCTGTGTTACTGCTGGACACACTTGATTTTGTCTTAAAGAACCATTTATGAGTACGGAGTACAGAACAACTCCTACCTCCGGTCAATGGTCTCTATAACTACACACCCTCAAGACCCTGCGCTTTGCAACTTCTGGCCACCTCAAACCTACTCCTATCCAAGCTCATTGGGGGTCATCAAAGCGAAGCAGGCTATACCCCGTCCTCGCTCCACAATGGTAGAAAGAACTTCCCACCACAGTCAGGACAGATGAAACCGGGCTTGACTAAAAACACACCTCTTCAAACAATATCTGAAATAAAATATAAATGACTTACTGTCTATGTGCTATGTCACTATCCTGATACTACTACCTATCATGCTAATACTGTATGTCTATACTACTATATGCACTGTGTAATACTCAAGCTCGACACTATTTGACGAACAATATACCACTGACCCTTAGCTGCCAGAGGTGTACCCCTCCTGCTGACTTGTTGTTCACAATCTGCAAGTCGCTTTGGATAAATTACTAAATGTAAATGTAATATTGTATCGTTTTGTTTTTCTTTTGTTGCTTTTTTTTAGAAAGAGCTATTCATGACCTGTGGCTATATTTTCCTCACCCAGTCCAATGTTCATACAAGGATTCTAAACTGGATGGATAAGTGAGAGTGAGTACAGCGTGAAGTGTGCACAGGCCAGTGAGTTTATTAGAGATAATGACCATGAAATGCTTTTATTAGATTTAATTCATGTGAAAAAAACATTAATTAAACCTGCTCCGTAATCATCAGGCTGAAAACAGTTCCCGCATTGTTAATTTCATAGGAATAAAGTGCGCAATACAGCACTAAATAATGGATGAATATTTGGCCATTAAAAGCTTGTGTATACTATCCTTTCCAGTGGATAGTGTGGAGCACGCTTGATATACACATAGAATGGTTGGTTAAAATAGCGAGGAGCAGAATGAAGTGGAATGTAGTTGCACTATTTGATTCTGTCTATTTTATGCAAATGTTATGTCTATTCTTATGATTATTGCATTGCAAATGAGAGATATTTTATTCCACTGCTTTTATTCTTGTTGCATTGCAACTGCTTTTATTTAGTTCTCTGCTCATTTTATGTCTGTATTCATGCCAACTTGCTTATCTACATTACTGAAGCACTTTGGGGCTGCAATTATTGTATGAAAGGTGATATACAAATAACATGGATTATTATTATTATTATTATTATTATTATTATTATTATTATTATTATTATTATTATTATTATTATTATTATTATTATTATTATTATTATTATTATTATTATTATTATTATTATTATTATTATTATTATTATTATTATTATTATTATTATTATATTCATGTAGATTAATCAGAATAATATTTTCCTTCATCAACCATAAAGTTGTGTTTTCAAATAAGACTGATAACAATATTAGCCGTGTCGTCGCAGGTGACAGTTGACAAGTTCCCCTTCCACAAGGTCCTTGAAACGCGAAAAAGCCAAAGAAAAAACGGGAATCTATATTATAAAAGTAGTTGGTGCTTCCTCGTCTCATTTGAAAACTGAACAGAGTGTCTGTATTTGAACAGGGCTCTCATTCATGCACGCACACACTCCTTGATCCCCCCAGCTTAATCCCTCAAATGGCCGGGACAAGGACACGTTGACAATTTAAGACCTCTTCCCTCAAAGTATCTTAAACAGTCCTGTTGACTGATCACAACACAGTCTCCCAGATTTAGACACATGCTTACAATTAATCAGGTTGCAACTGGGTGATCTGATTGGGTAAACACATTCTCGCAAAACCACCATCGGTTTTAAATGGACAATGGGGTCTATCTGCCCACTGACGCAATGGAAAGTTTTAAGATTCATAATGAAAATCATATTACCAGAACAGCACAGGCAGGGGTGGTTGACTTGTTGCCCTTCCTTCCGATATCGGTTACAGCAAACTAATCATTTACATTTGCATTTACTAATTTAGCTGACGCTTTTATCCAAAGCGACTTACAAGTTATGTAGGAAAAGTCAGCAGGAAGGGTACAACTCTGGCAGCTAAGGGTAAGTATGATTGTTCGTCAAACAGTGTTGAAATTGAGTACTACAGTCTTGAGTGCATAGTTAGTATAGACATATTAGCATAGTAGGTAGTAATATAGGCAAGGTAGACTAATAGCAAAGTGCATAATAGTAAAAGGTTAGTCTTTTTTTCTTCTTCTTCATTTCATATATTGAGTGA
Source organism: Notolepis coatsorum (assembly GCF_963971535.1). Taxonomy (NCBI): domain Eukaryota; kingdom Metazoa; phylum Chordata; class Actinopteri; order Aulopiformes; family Paralepididae; genus Notolepis; species Notolepis coatsorum. The sequence continues at coordinate 108,004,173 of NC_140171.1, forward strand.
ACTTTAATTTTTTTGTCGACCACTATTTAAATTGTGTAGGTTTCGGATGTACTGACGGTGGTGGGGAGTTCATTCCTGCCTGCCTGCTTCTCTTTGTTAGTCTTTCTTGTCAATGCTTATCACTACCGTATACAGCAGGCTTTCACCCTTGTATGACAACTGCCAGTCAGTGGTCTCACTGGGCTACAGGGAATACCAGTCCATACTTAAGTGTAGTTTTCAGTCCAAGAGTGCTCAAGAAGTTCCTGAACACACCTGGAAAAGTCTTAACAAGGAGGATATGTGCCCTACGTCACCAGGAGGGAGACGTGACAGCAGACGTCAGCTTGACCACAACCCCAGCTGAAGAAAAGCGGTTCTCAAATCTTAGCAGACACACCTGATGACAGGGGGGGGGGGGTTCACTTCAACTTGGATTCCCCCCCTCCCCCCCGCCACCTTTCTAGTGGGCTGCTATATAGGTAATCACCAACCATGGAAAATGGAAAATTAAATAGACTTCCAAAACAGAGCTGTACCACTTTGCAATCAAGTTCTCCGCTGCTCAGTCCACAGAGGGGAGCGAGCTCACGAGGTGGCTGAGGAGAAGTCTCTCTTGATTATTTTTTAGTTTAGTTTTATTTCGACAATCAATAACAAACGCACATCCAACAGTCACGCATACATTATAACCCATTGAGGTTGACACAATAAAGTTTCAAAAACGTATCTCCATTGTGGACCTCGTGTAAAAAGACAAGATTAATAGGCAGACGTGACAGTGGCAGGTCTAACACAGCTTGAATAATAAAATACATCAATATTTTAAAAATATATGATATAAAATTAGCTACAATGAGCTCACAGATCACACCAGCTCAAATACAAATACTAGTTGACCTCCTGAGTGTAAAATTGAGTGGTTTACTCTGCCAAAGTCTGCCATGTTATTACACACCATCCATTTACCTTCAGCTTGAAAGACATCAGGCTGACTGTTTGTTTAATTTGCCAATGGTTCTGGCCTGAAGTAGAGCTGAACAATGAATCTAAATGTTATCCGAATCGTTAAAGGTGAAATGTGTGTCAAAATACCCTTCTATATTGAGGTGCTGTAGAGACTGGCTGGGGCTGCAATCATATCCTACAGACGTGAGAAAACATCTTTGTTGTTGACCTTGAATTGTATATGTTCTTAATATACCTTAGATACTATTGTTACCACCTTGTATATATATACATATATATATGTTTCATTACATGTATATATACATTCATACCAATTATTCGCCTGTTCTATTCTCCATCCATCTATCATCCACCGTAACACTATTATCACAGCATCCATGTTGGGGGATCCCCTTTGAACAGCACATCTGTGGTTTCTCTCTTCCACGCCGCCTGTGTTTTTATTTTTTTATTGCTAGGTTTTTAGTGAGTTGTTCCTTATCTTCATTGGAGAAAGTCTGGGTTTTTAGTTTTTGATCTTTTGTGAAGTTTCTTCTTGTCTTGTACAATAAGACTTGTACAGCCCATGGGAGCTATTCCATGTGATCCCGGGCTATACAAATACATTTGATTTTATTTGATTTAAGTACAGATCCTTGCAATTATTTTTTTCAATACAAATTTGAATAATTGAGAAATTATCATTGCCTCAAATTGCAATATCAGTGAAAATAATCACAATTCGATATCGTTCTCTCCAAATGTTTCAGCCCTCCTAGCCCGGAGGCCTGGTATAAATCTGTTGCAAATATCCTATTTTGCAGCATTTCATGGTTAGTGGTAGACTGCAGGTCCACAGCGAGATGGGGGAAGGGGGGGATAGGTCATGGCACCATAAAATCATTGTGATTACTTCTGAGTCCCTCCAAACGGTCACCTCAAGAAAGCCATGATTTGTCCTGGCAGAGAATTAGCAAGCGATAGGGGCTATGGTGAGAGAAAGGGAAGCATGTATTATTGCCACTGTTGCTGCAAGTCATTTGTTAGGAGAATTCTCAATCACAGTGCTGCTGCTGTGTGTGTATGTGTGTGTGTGTGTTTGTGTGTGTGTGTGTGTGTGTGTGTGTGTGTGTGTGTGTGTGTGTGTGTGTGTGTGTGTGTGTGTGTGTGTGTGTGTGTGTGTGTGTGTGTGTGTGTGTGTGTGTGTGTGTGTGTGTGTGTGTGTGTGTGTGTGTGTGTGTGTGTGTGTGTGTGTGTGTGTGTGTGTGTGTGTGTGTGTGTGTGTGTGTACTTGTATTTCTATACTACAGGGTACACACAATGGGTACCAAAAACATTATGGGGACAAATAATATATGTTATGGTTAGAGTTATGGTTATAATTAGGTTATGATTAAGCTATGGTTATGGTTAGGTTATGGTTAGGGATAAGGTTAGGGTTAGTTACAGAATGCATGTAAGTCTATGTAATGTCCCCATATTTCACATAAACAAACATGTGTGTGTACGTGTGCATGTGCAGTGCAAAATACCAAAAGAAAAACATTATGACAATGTTGTTACGTTAAAAAGAGTAATTAGTCGACATTATCACAATGCTGTTATGTTGAAAAGAGTAATTAGTAGATAATCATCCTAGCATGCCACAATAAGAATACATCATTCACCAGGTTTTATCTAGTAGCCTATATATGCCAGTTCAGCTCAAAGAGTGATGGCAAACTGCGGTGAAATCTGACAAGTGAGCTCTTTTTGCTTCAGAATGGCAGCCCTGCAACAGATTAAGTGAACTGTCCCTGAGGCTCCGGTATACACTCATGTGAAGTAAGCAATCTGTCGACTCCTCCGATCTAAAAATAAACACAGGAGAGAAAGGGGCAATATCTTATTTATCTCTTTCGTTGCGAGTGCATAATCCCTTTGTTTCGGCTCGTCGTCTTCAGAAACTGCTGGGAGCTTCATAACCCCACGGAACAGAGCATCGATTCGGTGAAATATTGCATTACTTGGCCCTGAGTGAGGCCTGCACGTCCGACTGCATAAAACTCAAAAGAGGCTGGATATTCGAAGGACCCTCACCCACCCTCTTCACTCATGCATGCAGAGCGGAGGGACTTGTGGATGATTCTGATGATTGAAGCATCCGGTCCCCCGCCTTCCCAGGGGCGACAATTTTGCAAGTCTTGCCTTTTATGACTCTATGATCTACGTGAATAACAATATGCGTCAATCATCAGGGAGCATCTCAGACTCATCATATACCTGTCTAGGTTTTTCCCGTTAAGTAAGAATATAAAACTCCTTCCGCCCTGAAGCGAAACAAGATAAGTTAGAGGAGTGATTACAGGTACTGTCTGGTTTATAGCTCTCCAGATGTATTCCCATGGCCTCCAGGTATCTTAACCATGGCCGTCCTTTATACGGTGCCGACTCAAGCAGACCCCGGGGTCTCCTTCACCACCATTCTACCAATTATCAACCCATCTCTCTCTCTCTCTCTCTCTCTCTCTCTCTCTCTCTCTCTCTCTCTCTCTCTCTCTCTCTCTCTCTCTCTCTCTCTCTCTCTCTCTCTCTCTCTCTCTCTCTCTCTCTCTCTCTCTCTCTCTCTCTCTCTCTCTCTCTCTTTCTCTCTAATCCTGTGACCCCTCCCCCTACCTGATGGTGTGTTACCAGATAGCATCACACATTTATAACTGATATAGCTTTTTCCGTTTTAGTAAATTTTGGGGGATTTGTTTTTGTCTCTTTAGTACAGTCTCTCTTAAAAGGGTGTTTCATCTATTTCTGCGACGAGTACCTGATAGTCGGACGTAAAACTTACCAACGTGTTCTGTGTCTCGAAAGCTGAGCTGCATGCCCCCCCCCCCCTGAGAAATGGGATTAGATTAGATTTTTAGTACAGATTTAGTACAGATTATAAAAATTTTACAGTAAAGTACAGTACAACGAAAAGAGGTTTTGCATCCAACCAGAGTGCAAATGTAACAGTAAAGTAGTATTATACAATGTACAGGTGAGTCAACTGGGTATACTATATATAAATTAGTACTACTGAGTAATAGTGCTACTGCTAATCAGATGTATGTACAGAGTTGTAGTATTAATATACAGTGATCATACAGGTATAAAGACATTATTTATACGCAGGTGTATAAGTATGTATATACTGTAGAAGTATTATATGCAGGTATATTAAGATAGATATGGATATATAAATGTGCAGTAAAATATCATATATAAATGTATATGTACGGTACTGTATATACAGCACTATTGTACATGCTATCAAAGAAAGTTATATGGGTAGACTATACTATGAGGCAGTGTTGTAGTCGAGTCACTAAATCTCGAGTTTGAGTCGAGTCTTGAGTCCCCAGTGTTCGAGTCCGAGTCCAAGTCTGAGTCACCAAAGAAGAGCCAGAGTCGAGTCCCCATTTCCCTAGTCTGAGTCTGAGTCCAAGTCCTCAAGGTTGAGTCACCTCCACTCTGGCAGTCAAAGAGCTGACATACAAATAAAAAAAGGTCTACATTAAACATAAATGACACAGCGGTCACCACCGAAATTAAATTACGTTACGGTATTAATATAACCATCAATATCTTATGCCAAATGATTATGGCCTATTACAAAAAAATATATATATATATATATAACTGTATTTATCAATTAACAAGTCCGAGTCTGAGTATGCACCTTCCAAGTCCGAATGCAGTCAATGCTCGAGTCCAAGTCCAAGTCCAAGTCATCAGTGCCCGAGTCCAAGTCGAGTCACAAGTCCGGCAAATCAGTCCAGGACTCGGACTTGAGTACTACAACACTGCTATGAGGTAGATAGTTATGATGAAACTCAGCCGGATGACATCACCATCACTTCACAAGCAGACCTCTAGTGAACTGCAGTCTATTTCCTCAACTCTCCTCGTGTCGGGCCGGCTACGGTTGGAAGTAGAGTAAACGGCGTCTGCAAAGTTTCTCGTGGAGGGCGAACACATTGGAAGGATTTATATCCGATTATAACATGCCCTCCTCAGAACAAAACCCCCTTTAATGTACAAATAACAAGTAGTCCACGAGTAGTTAGGAGAGGGAGACGAGACAAGACGATGAGGACGAGCCTGTAAATCCTTGTCATCATGATTGCTTTTCTCCGACAAGGGGGGAAAAATTGCCCGACGGCCCTGTGCCAAAAGCACAAATAAAAGTAATTAAACATGGCGACATCATCAATCTGCAAATAGTGCACCTGCCAGGCTGCTCTCTGCACTGAATCCGACACCGGGTGGTCCAATAGTGCTTTTTTTAAATAAAGGTTGAAATTAAATATATTTATATTTACTGAATATACAGTATATATATATATATATATATATATATATATATATATATATATATATATATATATATATATATATATATATATATATATATATATATATATATATATATATATATATATATATATATATATATTAGAGGTGGGCATAGATAATTTTTTTTAATCTAGATTAATCTATCTGCAATCCTGGATTTAATCTAGATTAATAGATTAAAATGGCTCAAAAAAAAAAAAAAAACCTGCCGAAGGCATTCAAAATATGTGTGTTCTACCCAAATAATGACCAGAAGTAAGTCCTTACTTTTTCTTTCCTCCTTATGTTTCTCAGGCCAGGTGGCCCATTACACCATGAGCCCATCTCCCGTTTCCAAAATGCATTACAGACTGTTTGAAAAAGCTGTTTTGCTATGATAATTGGTAATGAAATATCAAAATAATGTTCAATAAGATGTACTTGTGTTTAATAAGTTGTTTTATTCAGAAGTTAACACAAATAAATAATATTACCAGTACAGTACAGTATCTAGCACTCTCAGGAGCAAATCAGAAAGAATCATTTCAAACTTGAACTATGTGACATGGCTTGAATCAACTGCTCCAGTGGAGTTGCTCAGTGGCCAATGGTGTCAACTGTGGTTGTACTGGGCAGCTCCCAGGTGTGAATGGAACTGTGTGAATGTGAAGCAGGGCGTTCCTGAAAAAGAGCATCTGTGCTCAGTGAACCTACCCTGGGTAAATAAAAGGTAAAAAAAAAAAAAAAAAAAAAAAAAAAAAAAAAAAAAAAAAAAAAAAAAAATAGATTAATGCGTTAATTATATTATCGCGCGATACTAGTATAGCGTTAACGCAGCACGTTAACGCCGCTAACGGCCCAGCTCTAATATATATATATATATATGAAGTGGTGTTTTTATATGTAAAATGTTGGTGGGGCAATGATTTTTTTCTGGCCTGGCGGTAGGTGTGCGGGTGAAAGCAGATGTTTTTAGTGTAAGAAAACACCGTCTTTATTGCATTCTGATGATTTCTTTTGCACTTTGTGATGGATTAAATTAACTGCTATTATAGAGCTCAACGCCACTGAAGGCCAAAAGCACACCACTTTTTAGGGATTCTATGACAACAACCTCTTAGCATGCAACATGTGGGCCCTCTTGAGGACAATTTGCCCACGGGCACTTTGGCGACCTCTAGCGGCTCGGGTATGCACATTTTTTAATATATATATATGGAATTAAAGCCCTATTTGTTGCCTGTCAATTGCCATTTCAGGAGACAAATTCATTCTGTGGTTCTCGAGTTTTGGGGGAGATTGTTAAGAGGTTAAACATGACACTACCACCATCAAGCGATTCAACACAACAGCATTGCCAAAGCACAGACCAGGATGATAACATATCACTCACCAAAGCTGAGGGCTCACTTGAAGAGAAAGGCAGTACTGGCTTTCGATGCTGGCCAAATTAATGCGTTATTGCGAGTAAATGCTTTTATCCTCTTTAAGGTGAAAAAGTTCCTTTCTGACTCAGATGTCGTCATAGGAGTTGTTATGATGATTTTCAGCAGACTGACAGTCTCAGTAAAAGCCTCTTCTAGGTTGTTCTCATGGATGGATGTTAACGGTTACCTTTGCAAGCTGTTTGAGTTAACGATATCCAGTGGCTTGGTGTTGAGAGAAAACGGGGTTTATTCAATGTATGTGATGTATAGATTGGGGGGAGATGGTAGCATGTAACGGTGCCAGAGAGGTCGAAGTGCATGCTGACGGTGGAAGCAGGAGACGGTGGTTCAGTAGAGCAGGGTGATTGTGAGCACCACACTGAGCAGGGCCGAATGTTGACATTCCTTGTAAGAACAAATTGATAAGAGCGAGGGAGAGGGGTGACATCCTTAATGAAACAGTAGAAACTGCGTTTTGATGGGTGTAAAGGTTAAACGCGGTTGTCATGACAGCGCGTCGCATGACAACCAGAAGAGGGGCGGGGCTATCGTTGCTATGACGAAGATCTATAAGTCGAACAGTGTTTCCGGGTGTGAGGCAGACCAAAGAAACAAATCCCACAGGAGGGAAGAGACCAAGAGACTCTCTCCTCTCATCACAGAGGGGGGGGGGGGGAGGAAGGATGCCACATCATCATTAGCTTCGGCTAACGCGAGGAGGGTTTAGGCTAAAGACCAGGCCTGACCACCATTGGACTGAATAGCAGGAGGACGATAGACGATAGAGCTGGAGTCCGTAACAGGCTGAGAACCAGGCGGCACAGGACACCACTACCCAGTATATTGCTAGCCAATGTACAATCAATTGACAATAAACTGGATGACATCCGAGCAAGGATTCAATATCAAAGAGACGTTAGGGACTGCAACGTTCTCTGCTTCACTGAAACGTGGCTCACACCGGAGGTTCCAGACCACGCAATTCAACCGGCCGATCACTTCTTTATCCATCGCAAGGATCGGCCATCAGAGTCCGGTAAACAACGTGGAGGAGGTATTGCCTTCATGTTTAACAAAAATTGGAGCGATCCAACTAACGTGAAGGAATTATCCAACCACTGCTCCCCAGACCTGGAATATATAACCATCAAGTGTCGTCCTTTCTTCCTCCCGAGGGAGTTAACGGCGATCATCCTGATCGGAGTGTATATTCCACCGCAAGCCAGCAACAACGCCGCGCTCTCCAGACTCCACGACGAGGTAAATAGAATACAAGTGGCGAACGTTAACGCCGCCATTTTGGTGCTGGGCGATTTCAACAGCGCCAATCTGAGAAAGGTATTACCTGACTTCTATCAGCATGTGACTTGCAACACCAGAGGCGGTAACATCCTAGATCACTGTTACACGCAATTTAAAGGTGGCTACAAGGCTCATTCTGATAGTGGCTTTGGTAAATCAGATCACGCGTCAATCTTTCTTTCACCAAAGTACAAACAGAGAATTAAAAGTACTCCTGTAGTCTCGCGAGAGGTGCAGAAATGGGATTTGACGTCAGAGGAGACGCTCCGGTCTGTGTTTCACTGCACAGACTGGAATGTGTTCCGCGACACAGATAACATTAATGTCTACACGGAGACAGTGCTGGACTATGTTTGTACTAGGGTGGAAGAAACAATCCCCACTACCACAATGAGAGTTTACCCAAATCAAAAACCCTGGGTAGACAAATCCGTCCGTGAAGCTCTGAGAGAGCGCACCAAAGCATACAACGACGGCCTAGTGGCAGGCAACATGAATGACCACAAGGTGGCGCGATACAACGTAAGGAGGACAGTGTCAGAGGCCAAACGGCGCTACAGGGATAAAATTGAACTCCAGTTTGAACAAGCTGACTCTAGAGCTATGTGGCAGGGGCTCAAAACGATGACAGACTACAAAGGCGCCTCCCTCAAACTGAACAGTGACATCTCCTTAGCAAATGACCTCAATACCTTCTATGCGAGGTTTGATGCTGGTAATAACAACACCAGCTCACAAGCCACGGCAATGGGGGGGGGGGGTCGGCTGCTGATGGAGGCGCAGTGTTCAGGGTAACAGAGCATGAGGTGAGGCGGACCTTTAAAAAAGTGAATATCAGGAAGGCAGCAGGTCCGGACGGCATCCCCGGCCGCGTCCTAAAAGTCTGTGCCGACCAACTGGCCCCAGTATTCACTGACATATTTAACCTGTCCTTAGAACAGGCTGTCATCCCCACCTGCCTGAAGAAGTCCACTATTATCCCTGTACCCAAAAAATCCAAGCCTGCTTGCCTCAACGACTACCGCCCTGTAGCTCTCACCTCCATAGCCATGAAGTGCTTTGAGAAGCTAGTAAAGGGCTACATCTGCTCCTCCCTCCCCATCAACATGGACCCCCTGCAATTTGCATACCGCCCCAACAGGTCCACGGAGGACGCCATAGCCCATGTGCTGCACACAGCAGCATCACACCTGGACAAGAGGCAGGGGAACTATGTGAGAATGCTATTCATCGACTACAGCTCGGCATTCAATACCATAGTCCCCTCCATACTCATAGCCAAGCTCAGGGACCTGGGCTTGGGCTATGACCTCTGCCAGTGGGTCTTGGACTTCCTGACTGGCAGACCCCAGGTGGTGAGAGCAGGCAACTGCACCTCCTCATCCATCACCCTCAACATAGGGGCCCCCCAGGGCTGTGTTCTGAGTCCCCTCCTCTACTCCCTGTACACACACGACTGTGTGGCTCAGCGGAGTAGCAATACAATCATCAAATTTGCTGACGACACAGTGGTGGTGGGCCTGATCTCTGCCAACGACGAGAGGGCCTACCTGGAAGAGGTCAAGGTCCTGGCGGGATGGTGCCAGGAAAACAGCCTCTCCCTGAACGTCAGCAAAACAAAGGAGATGATTGTGGACTTCAGGAGGTCGGGGGTCAAGGACTACAGCCCCCTCAGCATCGACGGGGCACCGGTTGAGAGAGTCAACAGCTTTAAGTACCTCGGAGCCTACATATCCGAGGACTTGACATGGACCACACACATTGACAGTGTTGTGAAGAAGGCACGACAACGCCTCTACTTCCTCAGGCGCCTAAGGAAGTTCCAAGTCAGTCAGAAGATCCTTAAGAACTTCTACTCATGTACAATAGAGAGCATCTTGACCGGCAACATCACCTCCTGGTTTGGGAATAGCACTGCACAAGACCGAAGCAGACTACAAAGAGTGACACGTTCAGCCGAACGCACAATTGGAGGGGGGCTCCCCACCCTCCAGAACATTTACAACAAGCGTTGCAAGGGCAAGGCTAAGAGAATCATTAAAGACTCCAGTCACCCGAACAACTGCCTCTTTGAACTGCTGCGGTCAGGCAAGCGATACCGGAGTCTCAAGGCGAGCACAGAAAGACTCAGAAGAAGCTTCTATCCCCAGGCCATCAGGCTGCTAAACGAACAATGAATGAACACTACACAACAACAACCACCAAACGCACATAGCACACACATCCACACGCACACACTCACTTTAAACAAACACACTGTAGCACCCACTCCACACACTTTATAGCACACACCCACTTTAAACAAACACACTGTAGCACCCACTCCCCACACTTTATATTTATTGATGAAGGATTGCACTACAACTCGTACACCTTACTGTAAATTGTACCTAAAATTGTACCTCATCCCATTTCTGCTTTGCACTAGATAGTACTGTACATTAGTACACTGCATAGTATTGTATATTATATGGTAACTCAGAACATTGTACATATGTCTATACCGAACACTGTGACCTCATTTTTCTTCTTCTAAATTACATGCTATATTATGTTATTTGATACTATCTTGTCTAGCACAGTCTCTGGAGCGTAACAGTAAGAAGCATTTTGTATGAAAGTATTCTGTACTTCTGTATGACAACTATTAAAGAACTTGAACTTGAACTTGAACACACCGAAAGATCATTAGAATAGACTTTTCAAGGACAATACAATCTGTTAACATCTGAGCTGAGGCTTCTGTTTATGTAAATAAACACTGCTTCTCCTTGTAAGGTATTACGCTGTGTCAAAGTGTCGAATTCTTACGAAGGTGGAGAATTATTATGGTCCGCGGATCGCACTAACGGGGAGAGATAAGGATTTTATCAGCCAGTATAGGAGACGTCAGGACCATTAAAATTACACAACGCAGAGGAATTGGATGGAGAGAGGATAACACAAGAAGACGTGATACTGGCCAGATTGATCAGAATCTAACAGTGTGGACCCAGACGTTTGATTAAAATCTTCTCCTCCAAATTCAGGGTTTTAAACCTGTGCTCGAGTAAATAATCCACCTTGTTCATTTTCACGTAACGTCACTAGCTAGGTAGTTCACAGTAGCTGCCATTAGCAATGAAAGGCTTCGATGCCGACGTACACTTGGGGCTAGGGTCTCCAAGGCCCACTTGCGATCAAATTGATGTGGTCTACTGTTAATGAGACAACATCCTGAGCATGTGCACGTGGATTTTCCCACGTACAGTACACCCTGCATTAATAGAGAGTGGCTAGCCCCATTCGTGCTATTTTAGACCTAACGATCGGGAGAATGACACAATCTGAACCAGCAAGGCAGAGAGATGACATCAACTAAAATATTAATAAAATGTATATGTAATTTAGTAAAATGCTATATCCATTCATCATACATTTGAGCAAATAATAGGCAAATCTTTAGAATGAATAACATTTATCTGCAGTTCTTTTTGGTGACACTAGATGGGGCTCTGCCCCTAATGACCAGTCGCCACTGTATGCATATCTGTCTGAATATTCTCAGTCAGTCAACTTCCTGTCTGTTGTTGCTACGCAACTGCAGCGTGGGGGGAAACAGTCCCGCCTGGTACATTGTGTACACTTCATTTAGTGGAGAAACGGATCATTAAAGCGGCAAATTAAAGCCAATCAAGCGGAATTTTCTATTCAGTTCTTCACAATGCCAAAGAGCTGCTGTGTTACGCGTTGTACTAATGACAAAAACAGAAATCCAAATTGCAAGTTTTATACCATCACAGAGGAAAAAGTGGCTGGCAGCTAACGTTAGCTACGTTAACCTAGACAAATAGCTACATGCTGAGCTAACGTTAATTATATCATATCGAACTGATACGAGCTTATCTTATCTAATCTTACGTGGATGTTTGATCGGGTAGTGGCACACGTGGTACCACCACGTAAGATTAGATAAGATAAGCTCCTATCGGTTCGATATGATATAATTAACGTTAGCTTAGCATGTAGCTATCACGACCGCAACAGTAGGGAGTTAGCCGAACGTTAGCCGCCAGCCACTTTTTCCTCCGAGATGCATCAGCTGGTATTATATAAAACTTGCGATTTGGATTTCTGTGTTTGTTATTAGTACAAAACGTAACACAGCAGCTTCAATTTGGGTATTCGAGAGATGGCCATGTCTGCAGGTGTTTTGTATGGACATGGTAAAGTCAATCAGGGCGAGCTTCTTTGACTCATATCTCACCTTAGAATCACCAGAAAGGCTTTCGAAATAGTGAAATGCCATGTTGCCTCAATATTTTCAAAACAAATCGTATGAAAATGTTATGAAATGAACAAGAATGTGATAAAACATGTAATAAAAACGGAGCTCAACGCATGCATTTGATGGTAGAAATCCGTTTGTTACCCTCATACCAAGATGGCGGCGGTCTCGTGACGTCAGAGTGTCTTCGAGAATACCTGCATATAATTTTTCCAAATACCTACTTTTACACCTGCATATAACTCATACCTGTATGATAGCATCTGATTAACACTAGTACTCAGTAGTACTAATTTATATATTTTATACCCAGTTTAATCACCTGTACATTGTATATCACTATTGCACTTTACTGTTACATTTGCACTCTGGTTGGATGCCAAACTTATTTTCTCTGTACTTGTGTTGTATAATAGCAAATACATTTGAGTCAAATTGTCCAACAGCTTGCGCCACACCACGGCTGCTTTTCGCTCCGCCAAGCTACTCTTCTGCTGAAACCCCAGCCTGTTTCACGTTCTCCTCCCCCATTTTCAGTCAGATGTGCACTGAACCTATAGCGTGAGTGTAGCTCAAATCGCATTCCTATCTGATACCCCCATTATCCGGCACAGTCCCAGGGCAGGGCGCTTTGATCGGGGCTGCATAGGTCGCCGTGCCCTGGAACACATTGTTCCCTTCAGGGGATGACTAGCTGGGGCTGTATATAATGAGATTATATTGCTACCAGTTGAGTAAATAAAACAACTTGGGAGTACAGTTATCTGTCTGATGTGTGTGTGGGGTGGGGGGGTGGGTGGGGTTGAGACAGATGATTGGATTGGAAAGTGAAGTAAATTGTATGCATAATATTAGCGTAAAAGTGCGTCAAAGAAACTTCACTTCATTTACACATTTGCATATCTGCATATTTGTATATCATCGCCATAAGCGCTCCGTTCCTGATTGAATCCCACACCTGGTTCCATTCTGTGCAGTTTATGAAAACACAGTCCTGCGAGCGTCAAATCACATCGTTGTGCTAAGGAAATAAAGAAGCAATCAGACGAACCCATGCATGAAAGTTCCCACGTTAGAAAATATAATTTCCAAAAGCTTGTTTCATTAGCCGCGTGTCAGAGTGAGAAACATCACCAGGTTCTTCTCACACCTATTCTTAGTCCCGTGGCGATGAGGACAGATGAGAGGAGGTGTGTCTACCACTCAGTTTTAAACAACATTTTTTGGTGTCTATATGATAAATGTGATCATTTGATGTCGTTCAGGTTAATTAAAATCCTGTCGCACCTGATAGATAGGTTGTGATGAAATAGGCCTGACTTACCGGTTCATTATCCAGTGTTTTATGAAAACTGGCAGACTCTTTCCTCTTTGCCACTGAGACCATTACATTCCTTGACTGTATTCCATCACTATGACATCTACAGTTACAACCGTAGGTCAACATGGTTATCAAAATACCACAGTTAGCTTCGCTCTGAGGACCATTGGTATGTGAAATTGTCCAAAGCGACTTACAAGTTCTGTACGACAAGTCAGCAGGAAGGGTACAACTCTTTCAGCTGAGTAACAATGTTCATCAAACAGTGCTGAAACTTGGGTGCTGCAGTGTTGAGTGCATAGTAGAGACATTAGTATAGTAGGAAGAGTGTATGATGGTATAAGACAGTAAGAAGGTTAGTGTTTTTTCTTTGTATTAAATAAATTATATCAATATCATTCATATTAATTACTCCGCAAAGTATCTACGGCCAAAGAAGTTTCGTACTTTTTCTATCAAGGCTAGCAACAAGTCGAGCCTGAAAACATGCACACCACCATTGGTATGCGAAATAGTCCATCTTCCTCAACAACACTCCCTGGAATACCACAGTATTCATTGATTTCCTCGTATCTTGTTTTTTTCCTACAGTCTACTGATTATCTCTCATACCTGTTTTCCCCTCGTCCTCTACTCCTCTCGGTTGCCAGACAACCCTTGGTGTTTGGTTCAAACCAAACCTCCTCCTCTCCTCCGCTCCGGCTGCTTTCCGGCTGCCACCCTATGTTTCCAGAGCGTGAGGTAATTACTCATCTATGAATCCAGTGACGCCTCGAACCGCGGCAGATATGATACAAATAGCTGACAGGGATTTTGACACAATAGTCACATTGTCTCACTGAGAGATAGAGGCTTCTGATGAATTCCGATGAGGCCCCACCTCGATAATTATCTCTGTGTCATTCAGATGGGGCCCACGATAGCCACGTTTTGTTTGCTAAGAACCGGGAGTTACTGTGGGGGAAGAAGTGACTTTAAAACAACCTTGGTCGCCTTTTTTTTATGACAGCGACTTTGTCGAGAATGAAAACGCTGCTCTGCGAGATATCCTTGAGCGATAATCAAACGTTGTGGTACAACGTGTTATCTATTGTCGTGTGCGTGGGCCACCTCGCCTCAAAACATAAAAAAATAACACGTCGTTAGTTAAATTGAATTGGGTCGTTGTCCCCATCGTGAGCATAATTGATTTCAAGATTTTCAAGACAAATCTATAAGCTTTTCTAAATGGAAAAAAGTTATGGTAAATGGTCATTGGTAAATGGACTGCATTGATATAGCGCATTCAAAGCGCTTTACAATTTGTTCCTCACATTTTAACCATTTACTCATACATTCACACACCGACGGCGGAGGCAACCATGCAAGGTACCAACCTGCTCATCGGGAGAAATTAGGGGTTAAGTGTCTTGCTCAAGGACACTTCGACACGCTGCCAGAGAGGAGAGGGAAACGAACCAGGAACCCATGCGACTGCTCTACCTCCCGAGCCACTGTCTCCCCAGTAATCTAAGCAACAGGAGTTTTCAAGGAACTACTGATGAGTCAGTCGCAATCAACCAGCACCTGCTAAGGGGGACGCACCATTTAGCTCAGTTGGTTAGTGCGGCCATCTGTGGATCCTACGGTCACAGGTTCAAATCCACCCTGTTACACTAGCTACGGTTAAGCAATATGCCGTCATTTACCAAACGGCTTTCTAGACAGATCAACATCCTCTACTGATGGATCTTTCATGGAACATCCGCTTTGAATCTAACACACAGTTCAGGACTTTCATGTAAAGGTTGCAGAAGAGATGCTATATAAAGGGTCAATTAACTGCTCAAGGTCAAGGGAGGCTTTGAATCACACACACAGGGATAGCCGGCCAGATGAATGGCTTTCTCATATCGAGCCGAGTCATGCAGTAGCCGCTGACGCGACACTTAAAAGAGTGGCCTAGACGCCGCATCGCCTGAGGTGAAGGCTCAGAAAGAAGACGGTACGTTTGTCCTCTGAACACTGACGGTGATAATTTAACTTCGGAAAAGAAAAAAAGGAAGAAATGTTTTGCTTGATTTCACTGTAACAACGAGCGGCAGTTTTGTTTTCTAAGAACCCTGATTTGCTGGAGAGCTAAAGGCTGGAGAAATGTCTGACTCTTAATAATCAACACTGTTAGGACTATCTGACACTGAATAATAAACACTGTTAGGACTATCTGACTCTGAATAATAAACACTGTTAGGACTATCTGACTCTGAATAATAAAAACTGTTAGGACTATCTGACTCTGAATTAGAGCTGTCCCCGAAGCCTGTTTTTGGGCTTCGAACTTCGTCAGGGTTTTTCGAACGGGCGTTCGAACCTTCAAACTATTTAATTTCTTTAACATTTTTTTTTATAAATATCCTCAAACTAAATCCTCAATTTTAATAAAGTGATTAATCTGATTAAATTACTATATATTTTTTATTAAATCAACTTTCTTTAATGAATATACCTCATCAGTATTAATATAATATTAGTGTAGCCTAATCTTTATCTGCAACTGTGAAGAAAAACCCCATTGGGTTAAACAGAATGAATAGACACATAAACAATATAATTATATACAATTTTTTTTTTAAATTGTTTTAATAAAAAAAAAATTCAAATGATTTAGAATTCGAATGCCAACGTAACGAACAAAGGTCCAAACGTTCGGACGTTTGGGCTCAGGCCTACTCTGAATAATAAACACTGTTAGTGAATAGAATAGAATAGAATAGAAGTACTTAACCCAGCAATGAACTAGAACTGTGAGGTTTTGTCCGCTGCCCACCCACTCGCTCCGTTCCTTTAAGGTATTTTGTTAAATGAATTGCATTCCGCGCCTCATGCTTCTATCCTGTAAGATGCCGTTTGATTGGTGCTCTCCCAACCACACGCTTCTGGAGCAATGATCAATTTCATCCCGCAGCTGTCACAGCTTGTCATTAAGTGCCCCGTGGCTTTAAATACCCTGATCTCCCTAATATTGATGTTGGATCATTTTGAAACATTCCCTGCATTTGCCTGTTCCTTCCCGTCGCTGCTTTCCCTATTCTGTTGCTTCCCAGGACTCTCGTGAAATATTCCGTTTGGAGAACCTGCTTCCCCGTTACGAAGCGTCCGCCTCGTTTGATCTGCCCGCTTTACGCGTTGCGCTCTGGTGAGTTTTTGTAAACAGTCTTTTGGATCTATCGTTTTTGTGTGTTTGTAAAGCACCGAAGAGATCCCGTTTTTGTTCATACTGTTCTCACCTTTTTGTCTGTTGGAATTACACGTTTGGATTACCTAATTGTAATGTGTGTTTCACACCGAAGATCTGTCACTTGGATTATTTGTTTGGACAATTCACCTCACCAGTCACCTGTCAGTTTCAATTGTGCGCTGAGCTAACTCGGCTCTCTCTCTCCCTCTCCGCCACCATCTGGAGCATATGCTGGGAGGATCTGCAGAGCGGCTCAGACGTCACGGACAAATTCCACAACATCACCTTCTGGGAGAAGCTGCAGAGCAGCAAACATTCCTCACATGCCTGTTTCCCAGTTTGTTCTGTTCACCACCTAATTCATTCTTGTTGCTCAGTAAATAAACACGCCCTAGATTTTGGCTAACTCTGAAACAACTCTCTCTGTGCCGTTTGCGTTTGGGGTCGGTTTCAAACCCTAACATTACGATCCAACCATGACGACCCCAGCCGACACAGAGAGAGTCAGAACAGCATTAGCAGGCCAGATTGAGTTAACCAAGGAACACAGCCAACAGCTAGACAGGGCTGCGGCTGCAGTACAGGAACTCCGAGAGCAGGTCCTGCCTATTCAGGGGTCCCTGGGCGCTCTGGCTAGCCAGCAGTCAAGTATTCTCCTCCACTTACACACACTGAGTGACACCGTTAACACCTTGCTTGTACCCCCACTTCCTTCAGGAGCCTTGGCCGGAGCATCACCCGCAGCCCTGGCAGGCCCCGCGCCTCCCGATCCCGCACCTCGGGAGCCCCGTCTCTCCGAACCACGGCTGTTCGACGGTAACTTCGAGGATTGTGCCACATTCATCATGCAATGTGAGTTGGTTTTTCGTCATCAACCCAGTCGTTTCACTTCAAGGGGAGCCCAAGTGGCCTACATGACTAACTTGCTCTCAGGCCGGGCAGCCCAGTGGGTCACTTCCTCCTGGGCAATGGAGGCAGACTTCTGTTTCTCCTACCCAGACTTCGTGGCTGAGCTCCGCAGGGTGTTCCACCATCCAGCCCATGGTCTGGACCCTGGAGCCCGGTTGGGTACCTTCCGGCAGGGCAGCGGCGGGGTTACCGACTACGTGCTGGAGTTCAGACTGGCGGCTACGGAGAGCGGTTGGAACGACCAAGCACTTCGTCTTACCTTCATGAGGGGGCTCAACGACGCAGTCAGGGACCAGCTCGCGACCCGTGAGGAACCTGAGTCCCTCGAGGACCTGTTCAGCCTCGCCATTCGCATCGACGGACGCCTCCAGGAGAGAAGACGTGAGAGAACCCGACAGGGACCTCCCGAGGTACTCCGGACCCCCCGTACTCGTGACGGTACTGCTGGTCGCCCTGCTCCCAACACGACTGGTGGTTTTTTTCCCTCCCGTTCGGTACCCGAGGAGGAACCCATGCAGCTGGGACGTTCTCATCTGAGCCAAGCTGAACGGGAGGCGAGGTTCAGGTCCGGCCTTTGCCTCTACTGCGGTCGGGAGGGACACCGTATCGCCAACTGCCCCACCCGGCCAAAAGACCAGGCTCGCCGGGACCCCGGGAGATCCTGGTGAGCCGTTTTTCTCGTTCCCAGAACCGTGCACCACCTGGCCATCTGATGAGCGTCACCCTGGCCTGGGCGGACCAACGGGCCACGGTGGAGGCACTCATTGACTCTGGGGCAGACGAGAGTTTCCTAGACTTCGAGTTTGCTACCCGGGCCAACATTCCACTTGAGGACCTAGTGAGGCTATTGGAGGTATTCGCATTGGACCAACACCGCCTGGCTGACATCACTCAACGCACCTGCCCTGTCCTGCTGACCATTGCTGGTAACCACGTTGAGAGACTCCAGTTCCTTATCACCAGATCCCCTCTTGTCCCAGTAGTCCTGGGCCGGCCCTGGCTCGCGCTGCACGAGCCCCACATCGCCTGGTCCTCCGGTACCATCAAGGGCTGGAGCTCCTCCTGTCATGCCCAGTGTCTTCAGGCGGCGTCCTGTCCCCCGCCCCGGAGATCCGTTGGTGAGCCGCCTCCGGACCTTTCGACCATACCCCCCGAGTACCACGACCTCATGGAGGTTTTCAGTAAGTCCAGGGCTCAGGCCCTTCCACCCCACCGGCCTTACGACTGTGCCATCGACCTCCGCTCAGGGGCTCCCCTTCCCAGCAGCCGCCTCTACAGTCTGACCGTCCCGGAGAAGGCGGCGATGGATCAATACATCTCTGAGTCCTTGGAAGCAGGACTCATTCGGCCTTCCTCCTCTCCTGTGGCGGCCGGTTTCTTCTTTGATGGGAAGAAGGACGGGGACCTTCGACGCTGCATCGACTATCGCCAGCTCAACGAGATCACCATTAAGAACAAGTATCCTCTACCTCTCATGAACTCCACTTTCGAGCCTCTCACCCAGGCTACCGTCTTTACCAAGCTGGACCTCCGGAGTGCCTACCATCTAGTCCGTATCCGTGAGGGCGATGAATGGAAGACCGCCTTCAAGACTCCCAGGGGCCACTACGAGTACCTGGTGATGCCGTTCGGCCTCACCAACGCTCCGGCGGTATTCCAGGCGCTCATGAACGACGTCCTTCGTGACATGCTGGAGGAGTTTGTGGTAGTGTACCTAGACGACATCCTCATCTTCTCCAAGACCCTCGAGGAACACATCCAGCATGTCCGCCGTGTGCTGGAGCGCCTCCTCCACAATCGGCTCTTCGTCAAGGCGGAGAAGTGCCGATTCCACTCCGACTCCATCGATTACCTGGGCTTCATCGTGGAGAAGGGCTTGACCCGAGCTGATCCTCGCAAGATCCAGGCAGTGGAGGAATGGCCTGAACCCACCTCTCGGAAGGAGTTACAGAGCTTCCTCGGGTTCGCCAACTTCTACCGAAGGTTCATCCGGAACTACAGTCAAGTGGCGGAACCGCTTACCAGACTGACCTCTCCCGCCCTGCCGTTCGACTGGTCCCCAGCGGCGTGTGCTGCATTCCGCTCCCTCAAGAAGAGGTTCACTTCCGCCCCGATCTTGCTCCATCCAGACCCCAAGAGACAGTTCATCGTTGAGGTGGACGCCTCGGATACTGGACTGGGAGCTATCTTATCCCAGCGGTCGGCAACGGACCAGAAGGTACATCCGTGCGCCTTCTACTCGCGTCGGTTCCTCCCTGCCGAGAGGAACTATGACATCGGCAATCGGGAGCTGCTGGCGGTTGTGGCTGCCTTGGAGGAGTGGCGTCATTGGCTAGAGGGGGCCGAGGAGCCGTTTACCATTTGGACGGACCACGGGAACCTGACGTACATCCGTGCTTCCAATCGCCTCAACGGCCGGCAGGCAAGATGGGCCAGCTTCCTCAGTCGGTTCGACTTCTCGCTGACGTTTCGCCCTGGTTCCCGCAACACGAAGGCCGACTCCCTGTCCCGGTTACACTCCAAGGGGGCTCCAACCACTGAGGACCCGACTCCCATCCTCCCGGAGGCCAGGGTGGTAGGAGTCATCACCTTGGGCATCGAGGGGGTGGTAAGGCGTGCCCTACGCTTCCATCGCGCTCCAGGCAATGTACCGGTTCATCGTCTCTTCGTCCCCGACTCAGTCCGGTCCCGGGTCCTCCAGTGGGGCCATACCAGCCGGTTCGCCTGCCACCCGGGCGTTCATCGCACGTTCTCCTTCCTGGCTCGTCGATTCTGGTGGCCCACCATGAGGAACGACGTCAAGGAGTTCGTACTGGCCTGCGCGGTCTGCGCCCGCAGCAAGGCCTCCCACCAGGCACCCTCCGGGCTATTACAGCCGCTTCCCATTCCGAGCCGTCCTTGGTCACATGTGGCGCTGGACTTCATCACAGGTCTTCCCTCCTCCCAGGGGAACACGTGCCTTCTGACCGTGGTGGATCGGTTCAGCAAGGGGGTTCACCTCGTGGCCCTTCCCAAACTTCCCTCGGCGGCCGAGACGGCGGACCTCCTGACACACCACGTGTTTTGCCTCCATGGTTTTCCCCAGGACGTCGTCTCGGACCGGGGGCCCCAGTTCACTTCCCAGGTATGGCGGGCTTTTTGCAAGGGATTGGGGGCAACGGTCAGTCTTTCCTCTGGTTATCATCCCCAGACTAACGGACAAACGGAGAGGATGAACCAGAGCGTGGAGTCTGCTCTTCGGTGAGTGGCTGCCGAGAGACCAGCTTCTTGGAGCCGTTTCCTTCCCTGGGTCGAGTACTCCATCAACTCCATGGTCAGTTCCGCCACCGGCCTCTCACCCTTTGAGGTATCCCTGGGCTACCAACCCCCTCTTTTCCCTGCACAGGAGACGGAGGTGGCAGTTCCCTCCGTGCAGGACCACCTCGACCGGTGCCGTCGGGTCTGGGAGATCGCCAGGACCGCGCTGCTCCGGTCATCAGAGCGCGCCTGTCGTGGGGCTGACCGGCGCCGGGTTCCTGCGCCGACGTACCACCCTGGGCAGGGGGTGTGGCTTTCCGCGAGGGACCTCCCACTTCGGTCCTCGGCCAAGAAACTTAACCCTTGGTTCGTCGGACCTTTCGAGGTTCTGAAGGTACTCAGTCCGGCGGCGGTGCGTCTTAAGCTTCCTGCGTCCATGCACATTCACCCCGTTTTCCATGTGTCCCAGGTTAAGCCTGTCTCTCTCAGTCCCCTGATGCCTCCTGCTCCGGATCCACCTCCTCCCAAGATGGTGGACGGTCACCCCCAGTGGCAGGTCCGCCGGTTGATGGGCGTTCGACGGCGGGGTCGGGGGTTCCAGTACCTGGTGGACTGGGAGGGTTACGGCCCGGAGGAACGGAGCTGGGTCTCCCGCCAGCTCATCGTGGATCCCGGCCTGATCACCGACTTCCATCGTGCCCATCCGGGCGAGCCGGGTCGGCCTGGTCGCCGGGTGGCTCCCGTGGAGGGGGGGGTACAGTGAGGTTTTGTCCGCTGCCCACCCACTCGCTCCGTTCCTTTAAGGTATTTTGTTAAATTAATTGCATTCCGCGCCTCACGCTTCTATCCTGTAAGATACCGTTTGATTGGTGCTCTCCCAACCACACGCTTCTGGAGCAATGATCAATTTCATCCCGCAGCTGTCACAGCTTGTCATTAAGCGCCCCGTGGCTTTAAATACCCTGATCTCCCTAATATTGATGTTGGATCGTTTTGAAACATTCCCTGCATTTGCCTGTTCCTTCCCGTCGCTGCTTTCCCTGTTCTGTTGCTTCCCAGGACTCTCGTGAAATATTCCGTTTGGAGAACCTGCTTCCCCATTACGAAGCGTCCGCCTCGTTTGATCTGCCCGTTTTACGCGTTGCGCTCTGGTGAGTTTTTGTAAACAGTCTTTTGGATCTATCGTTTTTGTGTGTTTGTAAAGCACCGAAGAGATCCCGTTTTTGTTCATACTGTTCTCACCTTTTTGTCTGTTGGAATTACACGTTTGGATTACCTAATTGTTTTCACTCTGGACACTGCTCACTGTGTGTTTCACACCGAAGATCTGTCACTTGGATTATTTGTTTGGACAATTCACCTCACCAGTCACCTGTCAGTTTCAATTGTGCGCTGAGCTAACTCGGGTCTCTCTCTCCCTCTCCGCCACCATCTGGAGCATATGCTGGGAGGATCTGCAGAGCGGCTCAGACGTCACAGACAAATTCCACAACATCACCTTCTGGGAGAAGCTGCAGAGCAGCAAACATTCCTCACATGCCTGTTTCCCAGTTTGTTCTGTTCACCACCTAATTCATTCTTGTTGCTCAGTAAATAAACACGCCCTTGATTTTGGCTAACTCTAAAACAACTCTCTCTGTGCCGTTTGCGTTTGGGGTCGGTTTCAAACCCTAACAAGAACAGGCATGGTTTAGACGTTTTAGGTCGGACAGAAGACGGTATAAAGCTGATCCATGACCTCAATGGTGCACATAACCAATGTGGGGGTAGAACAGATTACAAACATCACAAAACAAACTGGTCTTACTACTGCTTGACCTTACTCCTAAAACCCACCTCACCCCTGCCCATTTTGACAACCTAGGATCATGGCTTAGAGTAGACGACAGAGTACAGCAACTTGCAATGCGCCTGGTTTACAAGATACACTACACCACTAAGGTACCCATGTATGTTGAGGTACTTCCCAAAGGTCAGTGAATACCATGACCACAACACCAGAGCGAGTTCCATAAATCATGTGCAACCCAGATTCAACTCAAACAAGGGACTAAACACGTTTAGCAATTATGCCACATCAATGTGGAACGCCCTACCCACAGCCGTAAAACATTTGAATCCCACCTTCAAAACCGCTCTCAAAGAGCACCTACGGGAGGCTGCCATTTGAAACTGGCCCCCGTAAATGTCCGAACCCCCCCTCCTAATGTACAGTTTAGTGCACTGCAACCTTGCCCAAGCCCGACGGGGCCCTACCCGACCCGACGGGTTCGGGCTGGGTAGGGCTTTGTTTTTAAATAAATAATTCAGGCTCGGCCGGGCCGGGCAGTGCCCTCTTTAAAAAAATTTTTTTTATTGTGTCTTTTTTTTTATTTTTTTTTGCGCTCGCTATACTCATATAACTAGGGTTATATGATAACCTTAAGTTTCTGTTTCATTTTCGCGTAAGGTAGTGCTTTCATCAGAGCGTGAAAGCCTCGTGTCTGAGGAGTCAAGATGTATAGGTTAACAGATAAAATAGTCAAGTTGCATTTTTGGAAACATTTGGATGTCTCCCTCCGCAGCCTGCAGGGATAACTCGAGGGGAGCGCGCGGCTCAGGTGGATGATAACTCGAGGGGAGCGCGCGGCTCAGGTGGATGATAACTCGAGGGGAGCGCGCGGCTCAGGTGGATGATAACTCAAGGGGAGCGCGCGGCTCAGGTGGATGATAACTCGAGGGGAGCGCGCGGCTCAGGTGGATGATAACTCGAGGGGAGCGCGCGGCTCAGGTGGATGATAACTCGAGGGGAGCGCGCGGCTCAGGTGGATGATGAACAAATTAACCAGACCGAAGCGGCATAGGTTGAAGTTGGAATATAGCCAGTTGGCGAATGTTTTAATTTGTTCTTGGATGTTAACGTTGTTAACGTTGTTCAACGCCTTGCTGACATCAACACAGCGAAGTGGTGAGTTTGATTATTATTATTTGCTGGTGTCTGGGGTGACGTCGCTGCTGCCCTGTTCTGTTGCGCTTTCATTATATAAATGTTGCTCTGCTCGAAATCTGATTTATGTTTTCTTTTTGTTTGTACAGTGACTGAGTAGGCTATTGTGTCGTGTGTGTGTGTGTCAAAGAAGATTCCATATAGCCTTCAAATTACGAGTTTTACGAGGCTGACTCGCGCTGGGAAATAGAATTTGCGAAAAAAGGCTGTTAGTTTTCAGCATGATAATGTGTTATTTAGTTAGACCTATTGGACATTTTCGTTTTTGTTTATTTATTAAGTTAATATATAAACAGTGTTTAGAATATTTAAAACAAAAAAATAAAATAATTTTTGGCTATATGTTATAATATATATATTAATGTTTCTTTCGTTTTCACTATCTGTTATTTAGGTAGACCTATTGAACATTTTCGTTTTTGTTTATTTATTAAGTTCATATAAAACCGTGTTTCGAATATTTAAAACAAATTAAAAATTTGTTTTAATAATAAATAATAAAAAAAAATCTGGTTTTCACGCTTATTATATTATTTACAGTCGGGCTTATTTTCGGGCAGGGCCTGAAGTTCACGGGCTCGGGCTGGGTACGGGCTTCATTTCAAGGCCCTTGCAGACCACTAGTACAGTTCCCTCCCCCTCGTATGTATATATTCTCTCTTAGGATCTCTGTTTAACAGTACTGTATATTTGCATATCTTGTATGCAGGGGTGTAAAGTACTTGAGTAATTGTACTTCGTTACAATACTTAAGTACTGTTTTGGGGTATTTGTACTTTACTAGAGTATTATTAGGTTTGTACTTGTACTTTTACTCAATTACATTTCAGAGAAAAAAAACATGCTTTTTACTCCTTACATTTAAAATGCAGACCAACAAAGTACAAAGTACAAATCTCGCAGGTCCAACCATTTTAATTAGTATATTTGTTTCTCTGGCCGAACTAACGTTAACGCTATTAATCCTGCGGCCGCACTTTATTTAAAAACAGCCAATCAAATCCCCATCAATGGAAAATGAACCCGCCCATACCCATGCTGATTGGTCCAGGGACGTGCACAGGACTTTAGAGGGGCAGGTGCTCAAAGGCTGAAAAGGGCACTATACATGTGTAATAATAATAATTTAGGACCTGCTCAGAGGTCATCAATCGGCACACATGCGATGCATGCATGGCGGGATGGTGCCAGGAAAACAGCCTCTCCCTGAACGTCAGCAAAACAAAGGAGATGATTGTGGACTTCAGGAGGTCGGGGGTCAAGGACTACAGCCCCCTCAGCATCGACGGGGCACCGGTTGAGAGAGTCAACAGCTTCAAGTACCTCGGAGCCTACATATACAACTTGACATGGACCACACACATTAACAGTGTGGTGAAGAAGGCACGACAACGCCTCTACTTCCTCAGGCGCCTAAGGAAGTTCCAAGTCAGCCAGAAGATCCTTAAGAACTTCTACTCATGTACAATAGAGAGCATCTTGACCGGCAACATCACCTCCTGGTTTGGGAATAGCACTGCAAAAGACCAAAGCAGACTACAAAGAGTGACACGTTCAGCCGAACGCACAATTGGAGGGGGGCTCCCCACCCTCCAGAACATTTACTACAAGCGTTGCAAGGGCAAGGCTAAGAGAATCATTAAAGACTCCAGTCACCCGAACAACTGCCTCTTCGAACTGCTGCGGTCAGGCAAGCGATACAGGAGTCTCAAGGCGAGCACAGAAAGACTCAGAAGTAGCTTCTATCCCCAGGCCATCAGGCTGCTAAACGAACAATGAATGAACACTACACAACAACAACCACCAAACGCACATAGCACACACATCCACACGCACACACCCACTTTAAACAAACACACTGTAGCACCCACTCCACACACTTTATAGCACACACCCACTTTAAACAAACACACTGTAGCACCCACTCCCCACACTTTATATTTATGGATGAAGGATTGCACTACAACTCGTACACCTTACTGTAAATTGTACCTAAAATTGTACCTCATCCCATTTCTGCTTTGCACTAGATAGTACTGTACATTAGTACACTGCATAGTATTGTGTATTGTATATTATATGGTAACTCAGAACATTGTACATATGTCTATACCGAACACTGCGACCTCATTTTCATTTTCTTCTTCTAAATTCATGCTATATTATGTTATTATGTTATTTGATACTATCTTGTCTAGCACAGTCTCTGGAGCGTAACAGTAAGAAGCATTTTGTATGAAAGTATTCTGTACTTCTGTATGACAACTATTAAAGAACTTGAACTTGAACTTGAACTTGAACTTGCAATTCGTATCTGCGATTAACCCATCCCGTCGTCCTTCCCCCCCAAGGGCAGCCGGGAGCAGACAGGCGTCAACGTGAGCCGCGCCAGGGGACCAATCCAAGTGCTCCTGTCCGTCTTCGTCAAGGACGCCACAGCGTTAGCGATCTATTGTTGTGCATGTTTTTTCATTGGGTTTATCTTATCGGGGGGGGAAACCCTTGCGAGCACGGGGAGAACATGCAAACTCCACACAGAAAGGCCTGGGAGATACCCCACCTGGGTAACTGGCATCATGGAAACCTGGTCCCCAAGCAGGAATCGAACCCTGGACCTTCTTGCTGTGAGGCGACAGTGTTAACCACTACACCACCGTATGTGTTTTAACCGAGCGCGCATAGCGCACAAGCCCGATTTTTAAGGGCCTGTTGAGTTTATGTGTTATATATGATTGCATGTAACTGCTTAACTGTTTCCACAAGAGGGCGCTATAGGCACAAGGAGACGTAGCTATTGTAGCTGACGTCAGGTAAGAGGTATTTAAGGGAATGTTCCCTCCCCCTCTGTCTCTTCCTCCGTCGCCTCTCAGAGAGAGAAGGTTTCATAGTGCATATACAATGTGAAATAAACCACGCCGATTAAAGGCTAAAGAAGGACCTTGTTGTCATGAACATATTATTGTTGCTCCCCATGTGACTCTGTCAACAGGTTATGGGCCCAGATCACGCAAGTGCGAAATAATAAGGGTAGCAAGTTTAGCTGAAAGTATAGGCTAGGTTAGCACCGGGAGCACCATGTGGCTAAGGCTAGGCTAACAGGAGCTAAAGCTACGCCTACCATCAAAAAGAGGATGGCGACAAGAGGAAGGAGCAAGTGGCCCTCGTTCAACGGAAGGGCAGAGGACTACGAGCTCTGGGAAGAGCGAATGTTGTGCTGCATGCACGGAGTGGGACTGAAGACAACGATCTTGACGGCCCCCATGGGAGAACTAACGGCGGAAGCGCAAGCCCAGGATATCAAGCAAAATGCAGACGCATACTGCGAGTTAGCACGACTCCTGGACGACACAAGCTTGGGGCTGATATTCCGTGACACAAAGGACAAAGGCCGAGAGAGCCTAAAAGTGTTGAGAGATCACTACATCGGCATGGGTAGACCCCGGATCGTATCCCTCTATATATAACACTGACGCGCTGAAGAAAACGAACACAGAGACTGTGACTGAATACATCATCAGGGCTGAAAAAATCATCACGGCGCTTAAGAGTGCAGGAGAAGCACCGAGCGACGGATTAATGATGGTGATGGTTATGAGAGGACTACCGGAGATGTATAAACCATTCACACTGTTGGTAACACACGGTTCAGTGGACATGTCGCTGGGGGAGTTCAAGGCCAAGCTGCGGAACTTCGAGGCCTCAGAAGACACACACCCAGTCGCCGAGGAGGCGGGAGAGAGGGTACTGAAGGCCCGGGCGGCACCAAGAGAGAAGACCAGACCCCCGACGGAGCTGGCGTGTTGGCGATGTGGAGAAAAGGGACATCGGAAAGATAACTGCAAAAAGACTGTTTGGTGTAGTTTCTGTAAAGCACGGGGCACACAGACAAAGCGTGCAGAAAGAAACGCGACCAGAGCGCTCGGTATGCGCACGTGCAAGATGGCGGCTGTGGACAAGATGGCGGCAACGGTGGACGTGAGGCGAGTCGAGACGACGCCCAGAGAGCAGCGGGACGAGAGGACTTCATCTTCGGGGCGCAGACAACGTACGTCACACAGTCAACGCAGCAGCAGCAGGTCCAAAGGAAGGGACTGATCGTGGACACAGGTGCGTCGTCCCACATCATCAACGACAGGAACCGATTCAAGAACTTTGACAACACCTTCGAGCCGGAGAGACACAGCATGGAGCTGGCAGACGGGAAGCGCACATTCGGGTTGGCGCAGGGGAGAGGAGACGCACAGGTATGCCTCATAAACAGTGAGGGGCGCCGGTGTAAAGTGATGTTAAAGAACGCTCTCTACATACCCTCGTTCCCACAAGAACTATTCTCTGTCAAATCTGCTACTGCAAACAGTGTCAAAGTGTTCTTCAATGAAGGTAAAGATGTTCTTGTAGAGCCTAACAGTACGCGATTTAACATTGAGGTGTACAAGATAATGTATTATCTACAAACAGAATGTAACGATAATGATATGTGTAATGTCAGTCACGATATTCAGACATGGCATGAGATCATGGGTCATTGTAATTACGAGGATTTACTGAAGCTGCAAGCCGTGACAGAAGGCATGCACATTAACGGTGAAAAGCATAGACCTAACGAGGAATGTGATGTGTGTATAAAGGGGAAGTTCACTCAATCGAGGAACAGAGGTCCCACGGAAAAAGTTAAGATACCACTTGAGCTAGTTAACACAGATCTAGCCGGTCCAGTAAGCAATGAGTCCATAGGTGGCTTTAAATATGTACAGTATTTTACAGATGTGTGTACAGGGGCAGTGTTTGTTTACTTTCTCAAAGCAAAGGTGACACATTCCAGGCCACGGAGAAATTCCTTGCAGATGTAGCCCCTTATGGCAACATAAGATGCTTGAGGTCTGACAACGGAACCGAGTTCACAAATAGAGAGTTCCAATCACTGTTGAGAAGTAATAAGATCAGACACGAGACGTCCTGTCCTTACTCCCCGCACCAGAACTGGATAGCAGAGAGGGAAGGACGAACTATTTTTTTTTAGAAATGGCTAGGTGTAAGCTAATAGATGGTAACTTACAAGAAGCCGCTTACACCAGAAATCGGTGTTTTAATAAGCACACAGGCACCACCCTGTATACAGCACTGACAGGAAAAAAGTGTGATCTAGCCAGAATGCACAAATTTGGGTCAGTGTGTTATGCTTACCAACAGGACAATGGAAAGCTTGAGGCCAGGTGTGAAAAAGGACTCTTTGTAGGGCACGACAACGGAAGCTCCACTTTTCTAGTCTACTATCCCGGTAAAGGGAAAGTGCAAAAACACAGGCTAGTCAAATTTGTCACAAAGACAACATGTGAGAACGAGACACAGACAGAGGAGCCAGAGCTGGACTCCAGAGTAGGGTGTGAAGAAAGAGAGACACCACAGCCTAGTGTACTGAGCACAGACGTGCAGACAAACCCCCAGAGGATGATGACGGGAAGCACCCGAGGGTGACGTCACATGCCTCATGCAGTGGGAGGTATCCCTCACGGGAACACAAACCCCCAAAGTATCTGAAAGACTATGCCCAGAGAGAAAGTGACGAGGATGACAGTACACTTACCAGCATTGATTACTGCTACAGAGTAGTGAGTGGAGTACCTCAGACCTTTAAAGAGGCCATGGTGTCCCCTGAGTCAAGAAAATGGGAGAGAGCAATGGATGAGGAGATGAGCTCCCTAGAGGACAACCACACCTTTACTCTAACCAAGTTACCAGAGGGTAGACAGACAGTGGGAGGAAAATGGGTGTACTCAATCAAGGAGGGTATTGAAGGCCACGACAAGTACAAGGCCAGGTTTGTAGCTAAAGGTTACAGTCAGAGGGAGGGGATAGACTACGGTGAAACATTCTCCCCTACAGCCAATCTGACCAGTGTACGGGTAGTGATGCAGAAAGCAGCTGAGGACAGTTTGATTTTACACCAGATGGATGTGAAGACAGCCTACCTGCACGCACCCATTGATAGGGAGATATATATGGAACAACCTGAAGGTTACGAGAAGAAAGGAGAGAAGCTAGTGTGTAAGCTAGAAAAATCCATTTACGGCCTGAAACAGTCTGGGCGAAATTGGAACGAGATGCTTCATACATGTCTAATTGAAGATCACTTCATACAGAACCCAGTAGACCCCTGTGTCAAAAGAGTCAGGAAAAGTGATAATTGTGATTTGGGTGGATGATTTAATCATCGCAGCAGACAACACTAGAAACCTAGAGCAGGTGAAAAGTATGCTCTCCACCAGATTCAAAATGAAAGACCTAGGTAGGTTAAAGCAGGGCTATTCAACTAAATTGTTCAGGGGGCCACATTGTCAGAAACCCAAGGGGCCAGGGGCCGGACTGCCACAGTGCCTCCCCATGCTATGAATATATGTACACTTGACACAACACGCAACCACATTTTCACAACTTTTATTTAACTACATTGCAAAAGTAGAATACTTAAAAAAAGTGCTTCATTTAGGTGCCACATCTGCAATATCTCCTGCAAAAAGTGCTTCATTTATGACTGTGCAACAACTACAACATCTCCTCTTCAACATTTCAATATAAAAATAAAATAAAAAACAAACAAGTGCATGATGTGCATCTGAACATTCTAACAACAACACTTGAACAAAAAAACACATTTATAGTGCAGCTGAGCTTATGAAAAAGTGCTTCATGTCTGTGCAACAACAGCAAATCACAGCATCTTATTAGCACTTATTGTCCACTCTTAACTCTCAAACATCAGGGGGGGTGGGGGGCAGACAGGCCTAGCATACATACACACATCTAATGAGAGAGATTGCACTTCTTTGACTGGGCAATGGCAGAGAAAGAGGGTTCCTAGGAAGTGAGGGCTACCCGCAAACAGTGATACAAATGCTCATTTGTCAAGGAGGCACGGTTGCTTGTTTTAATGGCATTCATGTGAGAGAAACTGGATTCACAGGTGTATGTTGAGCCAAACATTGTTAGCACAGATATTGCCAGCGTTTTTATTTTGGGGAATGTGTTGACATGAATACACTTTATCCAAAATGTTGTGGTGGATTAATTCTCAAGTGCCTGCTTCAGAGCAGATGATGCTTGCATGTCGATTATTTCAAGTTGCAGGAGACCTTCATCAATGTGAAGTGATGCAAGGAACTCTTGTCCTTTTGTGGAAATAGCAGCTACATTGGCAAATGGGTTGCTCACAAAATGCATCAATTCTCTGGGCATGTCAAATTCATCAAATCGACTTGCAAAGGATTTGGCCCGCGGGCCGCCAGTTGAATAGCCCTGCGTTAAAGCATTTTCTAGGCATGGACTTCGAACAGTCTGCCAGTTGTTTAAAAATATCCCAGAAGAGATATGTGGAAAATATCCTGAAACGTTTTGACATGCAAGAATGTAGAACAAGGGAAACACCATGTGATCAAAAACTAGACTACCAAGAGGATGCTCAGAAATTGACAGATGTAAAAATGTACAGAGAAGCTGTAGGTAGCCTCATTTATTTGACAACATGTACTCACCCTGACCTATGTTTTGTAGTGAGTAAATTATCACAGCATTTTGCTGAACCCACGGAAGAGCACTGGATTACAGCAAAACATGTTTTTCGCTATCTCAAAGGCACAGCAGATAAACAGCTTTGTTTTAGAAAGAGCAGCGAGGGCTTAGGGCTTAAAGCCTACAGTGATGCAGATTAGGCGGCAGACGCCACAGACAGAAGAAGTACCACAGGGTATTGTGTGAGTTTCGGTACAGACAGCTCACTGGTTTCATGGAAAACAAAGAAACAGCCCACAGTGGCACTATCAATTTTTTTTTTTATATATATTTTATTTTTTTTATAATTTTTTTAAACATAACAACAAATTAGACACACAAGCATTAACCGTAAACATCCAATGAAATCAACATTTGAATCATTATAAATGTAGTTTACGAGATATATACCTAATACTTGCTATATACCATACAAACATATGCTCCTGCTCGCTCCCCCCCCCCGGACCCCCACTTGGATAATCCATCCATTTCATTCGTTTCTAACCAGGCACTACACTTCATATGCTAGCTTTTATTCTCTCCACCACTTCTAACCAGATTGCAATGTTGGTTTCACTGACACCTAAAATTCTTGCTGTAGATATTTCTAGATAAATCACATCGAGATAGGTAAGAACCCATTCCTTCTGGCACATTTTTTCCGGTTGAATCCATCGTGATGCTATCAGCTTTTTAGCAGCTGTGAGACCGGATAAAACTAGTCTCTTTAGCTTTATAGGGGCTGCAAACTGAAATACATCATTCAACAGCAATACAGAGGGATGTACAGGTATGTTCAGAAATAAGAATACTGATAATTGCTGGGACACTTCTTTCCAGAATATCTTAACCGGTGGGCAATCCCAATACATGTGCATAAATGTACCCTCATCCCCATTTGTACATAAAGAACATAGGGAGTCTTGTTTAAGTCCCATTCTGTTCAATCTTATAGGAGTCAGGTACAGATGTGGGACTGAAAAACGAGGACTCTCCCGGCGGTATCCAGCTTGATGCCGCTGGTTGATGCCAGTTGACGGCTGCTGATGCTGCTCTGCCTGGTTCAACCAGTAGGGGGAGTCGAGTTACACGGTGGAGAGAGGGAACTATCCTACAGTGTGTGTGTGTGTGTGTGTGCATGCGACACTAGTCTTGGACATATTATTTTGCAATGTAATGCTTTTCTGTTGATTATTTGACTGTCATTGTTACAGTAATGGTGTGGTATTTTTCGATTTTCGATTAACGTGCATTTTTTATGGATAATCAGCTAAGATGTACAGTATTATTCTTTACGTTGAGACAACCGAACTGCTGGCACCGAAGACCCGCCCCTACTCTGCCTCTGATTTGCAGACTGTGGCTCTAGTTAGGCTCTGGTTGGAGGAAAATGTAACCTGGACCGTCGACTCTTGTGATCAGTGTGTGGCCGTGGGTCCTGTAAACTTAGGTTTAACGTTAGTTTGTTTACTGCAGTTATGTCAGAACGACAATCAACTAAGGTAACGTTACACTAGCAACTGCTCAAATAAAGCATATCCACATTTGCTGTCAAGTTAACGTTATGGTCCTTGCGGTCCTTCGACCGCAAGGCGTTTCAACACTGGCCGTAACCAGGGCCGCCTCAGGGGGTGTGCGAGCAGTGCGGTCGCACAGGGCCTCGCGGGAAGGGGGGCCTCGCACAAAAAAATAAAAAATACATTTTTTTTTTTTTTTTTGCGAGACCCCCCTTCCCGCGAGGCCCTTTTTCATCACAGACCTAAAATCTAGTTTTGCTTATATGCTTATATATTTCACATTAGACACGTTCCTGGCTCTGAGGCTCTGCAGGCAGCAGAATTGGTTTCAATGAGGGGAGGGGTTACAGCCAGGAGCATCTGTTGAGTTCATTGTGTGTGTCTGTGTGCGTGCCGGGGGGCTATTCGACTCACGCTCACGGCAATGAATCGGCTCTTATGAACGAGTCGCTCATGACCGACCCATCACTAGCGTCTGACTATTTCGCGCGTGCAGCATTGGAGCTTATGCCAGCCAAGATGAAGAGGACATCGTTCGGCAGATGGACTGAAGATGAAAGTTGTTGCATGTTAGACAGTTCAGTCAGGCTAGCCATCCCGGCTAAAGACAGGGACAGCTAGTTAGCTTTAGCTACGTTATAATATTAAGTGTGGTTCAGTCGGGATATAGCCATGATGATGTCGGCTAGTAGCTAGCTTAGCTAAATGCTAACTGGCGTTAGCTAACCTAGAGACAGCGCGTGCAGCCAAGATGAAGAGGATGGTCGTTCGGCAGATGAACTTCGTCAACTCCACGCGGTTGTCTCCATCCTCTTGGACGTTTGGTGAGTTTTTAATGCACTCTATTCTATTCCCGCCGTGGATCTCTCTCTCTCTCTCTCTGGAGCCAAACTGGCCGACTAGCTGTTGTAGTACTAGTAGCTAACGGTGTGTGGCCTGATGTCAGCACCTGTATTGCTTTTCTCATGTTGTACAGTTTTTCAGTGGTAGCCGCATAGCTTGCTTCTGCGTTAGCTAATGGTTAGCGATAGCCGGGTTGAGCTAACTGTTAGCCAGTTAGCTGTTTAGCTACGACGTTAGCTGCCGGCTGCGCACGTTAGTTTGATGCTATCAGTTAGCCTAGAGTTAGCTGTTAGCTTGTGCTACGCCCATTGACATTAGCCGTGAGAATAGCAGGGGGTTCTGGCACTCTGACTACGATATCATCTTTGACAGAAGATGTAGTCGGGCCTGCACCATGACAAGGCACCGGCCATAGCTTCTTTTTGTCTCGCCAGCGAGAGGCCTTTCGTCAACGTGGAGACCTGTGTTGCGGCCTTTCGCCCTGCGTTCCTTGGTGCAGGTAAGATGAATGAAAATGTAATGACATTACCCCACTCTTCCTTCCTTCCCCTCCCGAATGTTTTGTTAATAACGATGTTTTTTTCCAGGCAAAACATATGTTACTTCACAACATTTGGAGATACGACAGGTGCTGTGTGTGAATTGTCTTGGTCGTTTGTGTAGCTTGGGTAGCGTTGGGCCGTTGGCCAAAGCTGTGTGTGGCCTGGTGTCAGTGAGTACCTGGCTAGCCTATTTAGCTGATGTCGGCCATTGGCTCCTTGCTGCTTTGTTTTCTCTGGTATAGACCCTCTTCTCTTTGGATTTAAGTGTTGATCTTTGTCCTTTTGGATCTATGTATATTCATGTTGCCTTTGTGAAGTTATCTTTTCCTTCTGTTTTGTTCTTCCATTAAAAGTTGAATATCTTTGCTTATCTCTCTCATACATGCTCTCTCTCTAACACACACACACACGACAAACACACATGCTCTCTCTCTCTCTCTCTCTCTTTCTAACACACACAGTCTGCCTATGGCGGCCTTTCTCGATGGCTAGGCTGTGGGGGGGGGGGGGGGCTCGCGTTTAAATCTCGCACAGGGCCTCGCATTTCTCCCAGGCGGCCCTGGCCGTAACATTAGCTAACGTTCATTTAGCAGTATGTAATGTGTAACGTTTAGAATCAACGTGAAATGGCCCTGAATATATCAAATAATGTATTTCCCAGCTGCTAAAGATTGTAAGTCTATGACCAAAAATATATATCACTATGAATTGAAAATGGGGGACCCTGATGTAAACAAGACGAAAGTCTTTCTCTGGTCTGCATCCCCTTAACAATTGTGTGTA
The DNA here is from genome assembly GCF_963971535.1 of Notolepis coatsorum. NCBI lineage: Eukaryota > Metazoa > Chordata > Actinopteri > Aulopiformes > Paralepididae > Notolepis > Notolepis coatsorum. Next base: position 108,039,349 of record NC_140171.1, read on the forward strand.
TTGAGCTGTACTGTATTGTACCCATTCTGCAATCTGTTAATAACATTTACATATCTGTAGATACTATAATATATCTATATCTGTACATCCCTTACCTACTCTTACTAGTTACGCCTACTGGCCAGTATGACCACTACTATAGTGTCTTTATACCTGTATCACTGTACATAATAATACTACAACTCTGTAGACTACATACATCTGATTAGCATTATTACTCAGTAGTACTGATTTATAAATATATTTTAAACAATAATGAATTAAAGTTTTGTTTTATTTGTCACATATAAGGTACATGTACATTACAGTGAAACACTTGGTTATGTATGAGCTTCCTGAGATTGTGCTTCATACTGTTACATTTAAATTTGTTTCTTGTTTGCAGGCATGACGACTGACAACCCAATAAGGATTCAGAAACGGGAATTAACGACCCCAACATTTTGCCATCCTTCCTCTGCAGAGTTCAAATAAACACACTTTTTATATTCTGTTACCCAAAAGCAAACCAATTATTTTTGGAGTCTGTTACAGGCCACCAGATCAGGGCAACTTTTATGATGTTCTAGAGAGGAGATATGCTCCAAGAGCACAGATTTTGAGAAATCTGAAGTTGTTGTCATGGGACATTTCAACACGGATTTACTTAAACAGAGCTCTGGATTAAAGTCCCTTCTGAACTATAGTAAATTGTTTGACCTGCACCAGCTCATCACTGAACCTACCAGAGTTACCTCCCTTTCTCAGACCATAATCGACTTAATACTGGTCTCTGATAAACAAAGGATAACAAACAGCGGCATTGGACAGACCAGGCTTTCCTAGATTCCTAAGGTACATGTACATTACAGTGAATGATGAAGAGGGACATCCCAACAGGCCACCTTGTTTATGGTTTGATTCAGTTTTAAATAGACAATAATAAAAATAGTAAGATAAAATAGACAGAGTAAAATAGTGCAGTGCAATAAAATAGTAGAATAGAATAGATAAAACGTATTTTTTTACAGTGACAATTTTATTAACAGATTGCAGAATGGGTACAATACAGTAGGCTACGGCTCAATGTGGCTTGATATTCTGTAGAATAGATAAAAAAAATGTACAGTGAAAAAAAATAGTGATGAATGAAAAAATGAAATTTTTATTTAACATATTGCAGAATGGGTACAATACAGTACGACTCAATACACACAATTAAAACTCACAAACTGCTCCGTTTTACATTACAGTGAAGTTTTCATTCATTTATTCATTCATGGCCCATATACTGTATGCCTCCAAATTCACACTAAAATGTGAGAATAATTAAATCACAAGGGACTTCTTCCTGGGATCTTCTGTCCGTGGCGTTCGTAAACGCTCATTGATCCGATCACGAACTGCTCCATACTCAAAACTTAGTGCATTTGTTTCTTAGTGTCCTATACCGATTCCAATCTAATGGAATATTCGATTTCTTTGCTTTAGCCCAGGCTAAATATATATGACATTCATGACATACAGATAGACAGTACTGCTACATCTATACAACAACTAACCCACTTGCTAGGTTAGCTTATCTTCAGTTTGATAAGACACCCCTTCCACAATCCCAGATATACTGTGTAACAGAGGAAATTCCAGTGAGATATATTCTCTGTGTTACTGATCTCTCCACACAATGCCAACCCCCCACCCAACATTGATTGATAAGGTGTTAATAGGTGGGTACTGTAGGTGGGGTGGGGTTGGGTGGGTGGGTGGGTGGGGGGGGGGGGGCTGTACATTGGAGGTGGGGGGTTGTCTCAGGTTTGGCATCCAACCAGAGTGCAAATGTACTGTTGTGGAGCCTGATGGGAGGGTCATCGAAGAGAAGTCTCCTATTCTCAGTCCTTGGGGGTTGGGAAGTCTGCCTGAATGTTCAGGGACTTGTGGGTGGGTGCTGTACTTTGGAGGTGTGGGGGGGGGGGGGACACTGTACACTGTACATTGGAATACTGACTAAGCCATACTTGGTAATTTACTGTGCAACTGGGTTAGGACATTTTATGTCTATCTTACTGTATATCTTACTGTCTATGTACCTATGTAAACTAGATGAAAGTTAAGTTGAAAATGGGGGATCTATGTAAACGAGACAAAAGTTAAGTTGAAAATGGGGGACCCTGATGTAAACGAGAAGAAAGTTAAGTTGTGTATGTGTGTCGTAAACGAGAGAGGGAGCGAGAGGGAGCGAGCGAGAGAGCGCCACCCCCCCCCCCCCCCTCATCCGCATGCGCAGTAGTGCAAATACTTGTTCAGGCCACTAGTACTGAGTAGCCTCCAGCTGCAGCCCCGGAGATGTTCTCTCACGGGCAACTTCCGCCAGCCACATGACATTTCTGCCGCTGACAGGACACGCGCTGATTGGCGGAAAGTACGGAAGTATCTCGAAGTACGTCTGACGTATCTCGAAGTACGTCTGACGTTTCTCTACGTTAGAGAACGTTAATTGAACGTCAAAAGCAAACTACTTTAACAAAGATGGAGAAATGCAATTACAATTATTATTACCTTGTATTCATAAGATAAGATAAATTCAGCAGCATGGGGAGGGGGGAGGGGAGGTACAGGTAGTAGAAGACATAGAGGTACATGTCACATAATTATTGTACAGCATGGGGAGGGGGAGGGGAGGTACAGGTAGTAGAAGACATAGAGGTACAGGTCACATAATTATAGTACAGTGGAGAAGTAAAAATAGAATAAAAAGGCAGTGTAAACAATATACAATATTATTAACTCTGGACATACAACTGGACACCCTGTGCAAAGTGACTGTTTATGTCTTTTTGTTAGATTTTCTATGTCAGTAATGCATATGTAGCATGGTTTTTGTGTCTGGGTGATTATCTGCAACATAAATATTACTTGTCCTATTATTGTCCCTTATTTGAAGAGATTAATGCACAAGAGCTGTACTGGCCTAACAGAAATTATGTTTGTGCTTTCTTCTAGATAACGCCTTCAACCATCATTTGGCCATGGGACTGGTTCTCGGCAATGGAAATAAATTTTTTTTTACAAATTGCTAAAAACACTGTCGACTGATTTCTTCTGCAGTTTATTATTGCATTTACATGTTGAAATAACCATCGCTTAGATCAATAACACTTGTGTTACCTAAAAGCTGTAAATAGTTATGTAATGCCATTAGATTTGAAACGCATTTTAGCATTACAACCCAATAACTGAACTATGTTTGTATTTGTTACACCTTATCCTCAGTATTTTGAGAAATATCTAGGGACATCTATGGATCTCAGGTATGGACAAATCCATTATTGGAATACAGGTAGGTACAGAGCAAACGCTGTCTGATTGACAGGACTCCCTGGAAGAAGAGATCTTGTATCTCAATGGGACATTCCTGGATAAATAAAGGATAAATAAATTGATTGATTGAAAACTTTGTTAACAGATTGCAGAATGGGTACAGTACAGTACAGCTCAATACATACAATTGTTAAGGGGATGCAGACCAGAGAAAGACTTTCATCTTGTTTACATCAGGGTCCCCCATTTTCAATTCATCATAATAACATATATGACATACACAACATACAGATAGACAGTACTGCTACATCTATACATTTATGACATACCAGATTTGCAAATACAGTATTGTTTGTGATACAAAAAGAGTCCAGAAAAGAGAGTATATACATTTGACGTAGAAACTGTACATTGGAGGAGGTTGGGTAGGTGGGGGGGGGGGACTGTACATTGGAGGTGGTTGGGGGGGGGGGGGGGTCGGGTAGGAGGGGTGGGTGGGTGGGAGACACTGTACCACTGTACAAGCAAAACTGTACATTGGAATATTGACAAAACCATACTTGGTCATTTACTGTACATTGGAGGGGGTTGGGTTACAACACAGGAGCAGAGTATAAACAGTACAGGAATGATAAACAGTCTAAATGGGTTTTAACATTTTAGTTTATTTCATGCGGATATGATCTGTAATACCTGATCGGTACAATATCTACTAACCTGATCAATACAAGTCCCCCCCCCCCCCCCCCCCCCCCCCTCTCATGGAACAAGGAACTCTTCCTTCAATCACTCTCAACAACCGCACGTCAGCGCAGACGTACTTGCTTTTGACGTTCAATTAACGTTCGCTAACGGACGCAGAGAAACGTCAGATGTACTTCGAGATACGTCAGACGTACTTAGAGATACTTCCGTACTTTCCGCAAATCAGCGCGTGTCCTGTCAGCGGCAGAAATGTCGTGTGGCTGGCGGAAGTAGCCCGTGAGAGAACATCTCCGGGGCTGCAGCTGGACCCTATTGCTAATACTTGTCTACGCCACGAAGCCCCGCCTCAAACCCGTGAATGGCCCATCTGTATCAGACCAATCAGATCAATCCACTACTGTACTACTGTATATATAAAGTGTTATAGTATAGTACAGTGTCATGTTGTGTTGCTGCCCAAAATGACTAAAATTTGCAAACAACACTCGAGAGATGTGCGCAGACTTCGATCTCAAGGCATGTCTACAAAACGAATTCAGCAACATCTTGCATCGGTCGGAATCCACGTTACACAGAACACAGTTTGGACGCATTACAAAAGGAAAGAACCACGACCTCGAGCGCCACCTAAATTGTCTGAGTAAGTATTTGTTCTATCGATATTACAGTAGCACATACTGTGTACAGTAGTGAAATAATGTTGCCATTTTCATTTACTTATTTTTTAAAGCATCTTCATGGTTTAATAATGCAAACATATGTTGCAGGGACTTATTATAATCATCATATTGGCGTGACTGTATGCATCAATTGATGTCCTCTTTTTTTCTTTCTCTATAGCAATGTCATGGCTGCTATCGACGAGATGACCAAGGCCCGCGACTGCATGGTTGCAAGACAAGTCCAGAAACAGCTGGATGACCTGTTTGGTGTCCGTGTCGGACTGAGTGCGATACGGGGAGCGCGTAGACGTCTTGGCTGGAAATATGGCCAGACAGAATTCTGGCCAATGATTCGGGAACAGAATAAAGAATTACGACTTGCACAAGCTCACCTATGGCTTGACACATGTGAAACGTGGCATGACGTCATTTTCACAGACAAAAGCACTGTGTCACTAGAACATTTTGCTAGACAGTGCTTCTCCAAGAAAGGCCATCGAATGGTTAAACCAGCCCCAAAACACCCATTGAAACTGCATGTTTGGGGAGCGATTTCCAGAATGGGCAGGGGCCCTCTGGTCATTTTTGATGGGATCATGGACAGGATGTTTTTTGAGGAATCCATCATCAAGGCAGCGGCCGGCCTCTACATACGTGCAACATTTGGGAGACGACACCAACAATGACCCAAAACACACTGCTGCACGACTTTGCATTGAAGCAGAGGGGATTAATTGGGTCAAAACGCCCGCTGAATCTCCAGATCTGAACCCCATTGAAATTGTTTGGCACATGCTGAAAGATTTCATTCGAAGAGAGGCGAAACCGCTCACAAAGGAGGCTTTGGTGGATGCCATCAACTTTTTTTGGGCAAATAAACTCACAATAGAAACATGCAACAACCTCATAACTGGTTTGGTAAAGGTTTTGCCATTAATTATAGAAGATAATGGAGGTCAAAGCGGAAAATAGAATAATGAAAGAAGAAAGGGGGACCCTGATGTAAACAAGACAAACGTCTTTCTCTGTTCTGCATCCCCTTAACAATTGTGTGTATTGAGCCATAGCCTACTGTATTGTACCCATTCTGCAATCTGTTAATAAAATTGTCACTGTAAAAAAATAAGTTTTATCTATTCTATTCTACTATTTTATTGCACTGCACTATTTTACTCTGTCTATTTTATCTTACTATTTTTATTATTGTCTATTTAAAACTGAATCAAACCATAAACAAGGTGGCCTGTTGGGATGTCCCTCTTCATCATTCACTGTAATGTACATGTACCATAGGAATCTAGGAAAGCCTGGTCTGTCCAATGCCGCTGTTTGTTATCCTTTGTTTATCAGAGACCAGTATTAAGTCGATTATGGTCTGAGAAAGGGAGGTAACTCTGGTAGGTTCAGTGATGAGCTGGTGCAGGTCAAACAATTTACTATAGTTCAGAAGGGACTTTAATCCAGAGCTCTGTTTAAGTAAATCCGTGTTGAAATGTCCCATGACAACAACTTCAGATTTCTCAAAATCTGTGCACTTGGAGCATATCTCCTCTCTAGAACATCATAAAAGTTGCCCCGATCTGGTGGCCTGTAACAGACTCCAAAAATAATTGGTTTGCTTTTGGGTAACAGAATATAAAAAGTGTGTTTATTTGAACTCTGCAGAGGAAGGATGGCAAAATGTTGGGGTCCTTAATTCCCGTTTTTCAGAATCCTTATTGGGTTGTCAGTCGTCATGCCTGCAAACAAGAAAAAAAATTAAATGTACAGTATGAAGCACAATCTCAGGAAGCTCATACATAACCAAGTGTTTCACTGTAATGTACATGTACCTTATATGTGACAAATAAAACAAATCTTTAATTCCATACGAAGACGTTAGTAAGTGATGATAAAAAATCAGATACGAAGCCTCTCGATGTCTCTCTTTCATAGAAGAATTTGTGATATCTGTGGTGCTCAATTGGTATCCTTAATGGGACTCCATGAGCCTTCAAACAATCCAATAACTGTGTAAAAATAATATGTGGAACTGGTGAGGTTAGATTTTGTATGTATATCTTGATAGCTACAAAAACCCCGTTTGTTGAAAACATCTCCCAATGTGTGTATGCCCTGCTTTTCCCATTTGGGGTATCTTATAGGTCGTTTTCCAATAAGGAGTGCATTGTTATTGAATAGGTGAGTATGGCTATGCCATTTATGTCGGTTCGAATATTTTTTTTGTGTTTCACGCCATATCCGGATCACATGTGTAATAAGGGGGCCAAATTTCAATTCGCATTGCTTAATTGATAATATGGTGTATACTATGTCCTGCAGTCTATGTGGTGCTACTATATTTTCTTCTAAGTTTCTCCAGGATACAGATGCTTGGGAGTCAAACCAGGTTGTCAGTGGTCTTAAAGAGTACGCTTTAAAATAGTGGTAAAAGTCTGGAAATGCCAAACCTCCGTCGGCTTTGTTTCTCTGTGCGGTGGATCCTTTTATTCGTGGAGGTTTGTTATTCCAAATAAATTGATATACGGTGGAGTGTAATTTTTTCCAGTAACCATCAGGAGGGGGTAACGGTAACATTGAGCTAATGAAGTTGATTCTAGGTAAAACATCCATCTTAACTATTGATACTCGTGCCTGTACTGAGTTTTTAAGTTTGGACCACCTGTCAAAGTCATATTTGATCTTATCTTGGAATTTTGTGTAATTGTACTTCACCGTTTGGCTTATAGTAGGGAATACCTCAATTCCTAAACATCTGAAGTGTTTAACCAATGGTATTTTTTCTGGAAGGAGTATATTCTTTGCAGGGGCATTAAGTGGAAGGAAGGCCGACTTTAGCCAATTTATCCTAAATCCCCATAGATTGCCAAAGTCATCAATCAACTTGAGAAGATGAGGCATTGAGGTGTTAGGGTTTTGCATGAACAATATTACATTGTCCGCATATAAACTAATATGATGTTGTGTGCCCTTAATTGCGATTGGTTATATGGATTGGGATTGTCTTATATATTGTGCTAAAGGCTCTAATGATATAGCGAATAGTCCGGGACTAAGAGGGCAACCCTGTCTGGAAGAGCGCGATACCGGAAAGATTTCGGAGGTGATTATACCTGTTGTAATCATGGCCGATGGGTCTTTGTATAATACTTTAATCATATCAATGAATCCTTTTCCTAACCCCATCCTTTCTAGTACTGCCCATAAATAAGACCATTCCAACCTATCAAAGGCTTTCATTGCATCCAGGGACAGCATCGCTATAGGTGGGGTGTCATCCTTGCTGGCATCTAGCACATGTAATAACCGTCTTATATTATCCGTGATCAAGCGGCCTCTTATGAAGCCAGTCTGATCAGGATGAACTAAAGACGTCATATGCTTTTGAAGTCTGATGGCTAATACCTTGGAATACAGCTTGTTATCGGTTCCGAGGAGGCTCAAGGGTCTATAACTACCGCAATCGGTGGGGTCTTTGTCTTTTTTAAGGAGGACTGTTATGAGTGCAATATTGTCGATCTTATGGAAGTTCCCCTCCTTGATTGAGTATAAAATCATATTAAGTAATAGGGATCCAATTACATCCCAGCATGAGAGGTACATTTCTGGTGGGATACCGTCCCTTCCAGGAGCCTTACCACTTTGCATTTCAGATATGGCCTCCCTAAGTTCATCTAGTGTGATGGGTGTTTCTAACTGTTTAGCGTCATCCTCTGATAGTTTAGGAAGGTTAATTTGATTAAGATATATGTCCATTTTGTTTTGATCAAAGGCCATTTCTGATTTGTACAAGTTGGAGTAAAACTCTTTGAATGTCTCGTTGATTTTTTTAGGGTCTGTAACAAGTCCTTGCTGTGCCTTAAAGGAAAACTCCAACATTTTGGGAAATTAGCTTATTTAACATCTTCCCTGGAGTTAGACAAGAAGATACATAGGCCTACCTTTTTTGTCTCTGTGCGTGCATTTAGCTTAGGGAACAGTCGCTCCGTTAGCATAGCTTAGCTTCATCACTGGAAGTGAGGCAGATCCGGAGCCTTACAGTGTATAGTTTGATTGATTGATTGAAAAGTTTATTAACAGATTGCAGAATACACTCCAAATACAACTCCAAAACGTTCATGTAAACATGTTGTGACCTGTGTATTCACCACGTGGAGAAATAAAAAATAATTGAATTAGACAATTACGTTTTATAAGCAAATATACTCGGAACAATTTTTTTGCCCAACCACTACTCTATGAGCGCAGCCAGTGATTTCAACATGACGCCGTGTTTGTTTACATTCTCATTCATTCAAAAGATCCGAACCGATTGAAGTTTATGGATACCATGACTTGAAATCCTCTTACCTTGACGATTAAAAGCCTCCCCAATTTAGAAAACAGTAATCCAATGGCTGGTATTGTTATATACCGGACGCTCTGAGCTAACCGGAGCTAACACAGACCAGGATCGTAAAGCATATATAATGACTTCCTTTCTGGGGTTGTCAAAATAAAAGTGCGACGTTTATAGCAGCGGAAAACGTTTATTTTGTACATTATCTAACGTTAACACGAACCTAAACTAACTTTAGGTTAGTTGTAATGTTAGTTTAGGTTCGTGTTAAGTTCGTGTTAAGTATAATTTCTGGGTACCCAGGTGGCCAGCATACTCTGCCCAATTCCGGCTACCGGTCGGCACACTCGGCATATGTCCGGCACGGCACGCCAACGATGAGCCGGATCTGGCTCGGTAATGGTTGCCGGGGCAGAGCCGACTCGGGCTCGCCAAAGATAAACCGGCTCTGGCCCGGCTCTGGTTGCCGGGGCAGAGCCGACTCGGGCTCGCCAAAGCTAAACCGGCTCTGGCCCGGCAATGGTTGCCGTGCCCGAGCCGACTCGGGCTCGCCAAAGATAAACCGGCTCTGGCCCGGCAATGGTTGCCGGGGCAGAGCCGACTCGGGCTCGCCAAAGATAAACCGGCTCTGGCCCGGCTCTGCTTGCCGGGGCAGAGCCGACTCGGGCTCGCCAAAGATAAACCGGCTCTGGCCCGGCTCGGCTTGCCGTGCCAGAGCCGACTCGGGCTCGCCAAAGATAAACCGGCTCTGGCACGGCAATGGTTGCCGGGGCAGAGCCGACTCGGGCTCGCCAAAGATAAACCGGCTCTGGCCCGGCAATGGTTGCCGGGGCAGAGCCGAAGTTTCAGTCAAGCGACGCCGCCCCCACACACAACAGCGGTGTGATTGGCAGAATCGACTGTCAATCAAAATTGTTCCGTTGAGACCACCGCAACAAGTGAATACAGCTGTACTGTACCCACTCTGCAGTCTGTCAATAAAGCTTTCAATCAATCAATCAATCAATCAGACAAATGCATAGAAAAGCCCTTATTATAACCAAATAACAAAAGATTATATTATTGTTTATGAAAATGTTTTAGCCCTATTATTTTAATGGCAACAAATAAAATTATAATAATAAAATTAATAAATAAAATGTTAGAGGAGTGGAGGGGGGGGGGGGCAGAGCGAGGTGGGTGTTATAGGAGTGGAGGGGGGGGGGGGGCAGAGCCTCATAAAGCTAACATTAGCTGCACTCATAGGAGCCTGCATGTTGATGTAGCCTCATAAAGCTAACATTATAGCTGCACTCATAGGATGTTGATGTAGCCTTATAAAGCTGCATATGCTGCACTCATAGGAGCGTGTTGATGTAGCCTCATAAAGCTAACAAGAGTATATGTAATACTGTGGTTATGGCCTCTATAGTTAGCAGCTCATAGCTAACATAATACTGTGGTTAAGGCCTGCAGCAGCTCAGTAGCTAACATAACAACACTGTAGTTAAGGCCTTTAACCAGCAGCTCAGTAGCTAACATAACAACTGTGGGTAAGGCCTTTAAATAGCTGCACTCATAGGAGCCTGCATGTTGATGTAGCCTCATAATAAAGCTAATATTATAGCTGCACTCATAGGATGTTGATGTAGCCTCATAAAGCTGCATATGCTGCACTCATAGGAGCGTGTTGATGTAGCCTCATAAAGCTAACAAGAGTATATGTAATACTGTGGTTATGGCCTCTATAGTTAGCAGCTCATAGCTAACATAATACTGTGGTTAAGGCCTGCAGCAGCTCAGTAGCTAACATAACAACACTGTAGTTAAGGCCTTTAACCAGCAGCTCAGTAGCTAACATAACTGTGGTTAAGGCCTTTAAATAGCTGCACTCATAGGAGCCTGCATGTTAATGTAGCCTCATAAAGCTAACATTATAGCTGCACTCATAGGATGTTGATGTAGCCTCATAAAGCTGCATATGCTGCACTCATAGGAGCGTGTTGATGTAGCCTCATAAAGCTAACAAGAGTATATGTAATACTGTGGTTATGGCCTCTATAGTTAGCAGCTCATAGCTAACATAATACTGTGGTTAAGGCCTGCAGCAGCTCAGTAGCTAACATAACAACACTGTAGTTAAGGCCTTTAACCAGCAGCTCAGTAGCTAACATAACAACACTGTAGTTAAGGCCTTTAACCAGCAGCTCAGTAGCTAACATAACAACTGTGGTTAAGGCCTTTAAATAGCTGCACTCATAGGAGCCTGCATGTTGATGTAGCCTCATGAAGCTAATATTATAGCTGCACTCATAGGATGTTGATGTAGCCTCATAAAGCTGCATATGCTGCACTCATAGGAGCGTGTTGATGTAGCCTCATAAAGCTAACAAGAGTATATGTAATACTGTGGTTATGGCCTCTATAGTTAGCAGCTCATAGCTAACATAATACTGTGGTTAAGGCCTGCAGCAGCTCAGTAGCTAACATAACAACACTGTAGTTAAGGCCTTTAACCAGCAGCTCAGTAGCTAACATAACAACTGTGGTTAAGGCCTTTAAATAGCTGCACTCATAGGAGCCTGCATGTTGATGTAGCCTCATAAAGCTAATATTATAGCTGCACTCATAGGATGTTGATGTAGCCTCATAAAGCTGCATATGCTGCACTCATAGGAGCGTGTTGATGTAGCCTCATAAAGCTAACAAGAGTATATGTAATACTGTGGTTATGGCCTCTATAGTTAGCAGCTCATAGCTAACATAATACTGTGGTTAAGGCCTGCAGCAGCTCAGTAGCTAACATAACAACACTGTAGTTAAGGCCTTTAACCAGCAGCTCAGTAGCTAACATAACAACTGTGGTTAAGGCCTTTAAATAGCTGCACTCATAGGAGCCTGCATGTTGATGTAGCCTCATAAAGCTAACATTATAGCTGCACTCATAGGATGTTGATGTAGCCTCATAAAGCTGCATATGCTGCACTCATAGGAGCGTGTTGATGTAGCCTCATAAAGCTAACAAGAGTATATGTAATACTGTGGTTATGGCCTCTATAGTTAGCAGCTCATAGCTAACATAATACTGTGGTTAAGGCCTGCAGCAGCTCATTAGCTAACATAACAACACTGTAGTTAAGGCCTTTAACCAGCAGCTCAGTAGCTAACATAACAACTGTGGTTAAGGCCTTTAAATAGCTGCACTCATAGGAGCCTGCATGTTGATGTAGCCTCATAAAGCTAATATTATAGCTGCACTCATAGGATGTTGATGTAGCCTCATAAAGCTGCATATGCTGCACTCATAGGAGCGTGTTGATGTAGCCTCATAAAGCTAACAAGAGTATATGTAATACTGTGGTTATGGCCTCTATAGTTAGCAGCTCATAGCTAACATAATACTGTGGTTAAGGCCTGCAGCAGCTCAGTAGCTAACATAACAACACTGTAGTTAAGGCCTTTAACCAGCAGCTCAGTAGCTAACATAACAACTGTGGTTAAGGCCTTTAAATAGCTGCACTCATAGGAGCCTGCATGTTGATGTAGCCTCATAAAGCTAACATTATAGCTGCACTCATAGGATGTTGATGTAGCCTCATAAAGCTGCATATGCTGCACTCATAGGAGCGTGTTGATGTAGCCTCATAAAGCTAACAAGAGTATATGTAATACTGTGGTTATGGCCTCTATAGTTAGCAGCTCATAGCTAACATAATACTGTGGTTAAGGCCTGCAGCAGCTCATTAGCTAACATAACAACACTGTAGTTAAGGCCTTTAACCAGCAGCTCAGTAGCTAACATAACAACTGTGGTTAAGGCCTTTAAATAGCTGCACTCATAGGAGCCTGCATGTTGATGTAGCCTCATAAAGCTAATATTATAGCTGCACTCATAGGATGTTGATGTAGCCTCATAAAGCTGCATATGCTGCACTCATAGGAGCGTGTTGATGTAGCCTCATAAAGCTAACAAGAGTATATGTAATACTGTGGTTATGGCCTCTATAGTTAGCAGCTCATAGCTAACATAATACTGTGGTTAAGGCCTTTAACCAGCAGCTCAGTAGCTAACATAATAACACTGTAGTTAAGGCCTTTAACCAGCAGCTCAGTAGCTAACATAACAACTGTGGTTAAGGCCTTTAAATAGCTGCACTCATAGGAGCCTGCATGTTGATGTAGCCTCATAAAGCTAATATTATAGCTGCACTCATAGGATGTTGATGTAGCCTCATAAAGCTGCATATGCTGCACTCATAGGAGCGTGTTGATGTAGCCTCATAAAGCTAACAAGAGTATATGTAATACTGTGGTTATGGCCTCTATAGTTAGCAGCTCATAGCTAACATAATACTGTGGTTAAGGCCTGCAGCAGCTCAGTAGCTAACATAACAACTGTGGTTAAGGCCTTTAACCTGTGGTTAAGGCCTTTAACCGCAGCTCAGTACGCTAACATAACAATACTGGTTACTGATTTATTATTTACATTGAAAAGATACAGAGATAATTTGTTAAAGCTGGACCAGCACACTAGGTTAGTAAATCCTAGGCCCCAGATTCAGATTCCTTTATTTAGCCATTTGTGTAAAACACATTGGTAATTGTTGCAGCAATACAGTGTATGCATTTCCTTTCTTTTTTCACAGAAAACAACACCAACACAGACAAGAAACGAAACAGTGCAGTGGGGGATTAATCAATAAATACATATATATATATAAAGTGAAGAGTGCAGGGATCCAGTACGGACTAGTGCAGTGCAGTCAGTGTCATTGTGCCAGTGTCACTTGGGGGCAGAGGGGGGAGGGGGGGGGGGGGGGGTACCGAGGGGGGGGGGGACCTGAGGCATTGATCAGCCTGGCGGCTGAGGGGAAGAAGCTCAGTCTGTGTCGAGCTTTCACAGCCTTTGGGATCCTCAGCCTTCTCCCAGAGGGGAGCAGGGTGAAGAGGCTGTGACCCTCTGCTAAAGCTCCACTCCTGCACTAAAGTCGGGGATTCAGTTGGACTCAGATCTGCTGCGTTCCCCCCTACCTGGTGACAGTGTACATCTCATAAAGTAGGGATAATCCACCCTGCTACACAAACATCTCAAAACAAACTGGTCAGACTACTGCTTGACCTTACTTCTAGAACCCACCTCGCCCCTGCCCATGTGACAACCTAGGATGGCTTAGAGTAGACGACAGAGTACAGCAACTTGCAATGGGCCTGTCTACAAGATACATACACGACCAAGGTATATGTGTACATGTCAAAATACTTCCCAAAGGTCAGTGAATACCACGACCACAACACCATGGGAGCTCCACAAATCATGTTAAACCCAGATTCGGCTCAAACAGGGACTAAACACATTTCGCAATTATGCCACATCAATGTGGAACGCCCTACCCAAAGATGTAAAGGAATGTGAATCACTACCCACTTTCAAAACACTCTCAAAGAACACCTACGGGAGACTGCAATTCGAAACTGGCCCCTGTAAATTTCCTAACCCAACCCCCTCCAATGTACAGTAAAGTACCAAACATGGTTTTGTCAATATTCCAATGTACAGTTGTGCTTGTGCAGTTGTACAGTGCCCCCCCCCCACCCCTCCTACCCCCCCCCCCCACCTATAATGTACGGTTCTACGTCAAATATATACTCTCTTTTCTAGACTCTTTTTGTATCACAAACAGTAGGCCTACTGTATTTGCAAATCTGGTATGTCATAAATGTATAGAAGTGTCTATCTGTATGTCACAGATACTCCGCATCCCACAGAACCCTATTCACTCGCTGGAGCGACACAGAGAAACCAGTCTACAGTATCCCTGGGGTGTCCGTGGGTATGATGCAGCTCATCATAGAGTACGCCTACACACGCTTTGTGCCGGTGACAGCAGAGAACATGGAAGAGCTTCTGGTGGCTGCAGACCAGCTTCTTGTCACTGGCATAGTATGAGCGTGCTCTGACTTCCAAGAGGGCCAGCTGTCTCTGGAAAACTGTGTCGGCATCTGGAGGTTTGCGGACATCTACTGCTGCCCTGACCTGAGGCGCAAGGCCCATCTCTTCATCGTGTGCCACTTTGAGGAGATACTGCACGTCTCACAGCAACTTGTGGACATCATCGAGAGGGATGACCTGAACGTGAAGAACGAGGAGACGGTGTTTGAGGCCATCCTCCGTTGGATCTACCACTCCTGTGAGGAGCGTAAAACACACATCCCTTTGCTGCTTCCCAAGGTAACTAATTGTATCACTGTATATCTGTATGTCATGTGTGTCATGAATGTCATTATGAATTGAAAATGGGGGTCCCTGATGTAAACAAGACGAACGTCTTTCTCTGGTCTGCATGCCCTTAACAATTGTATGTATTGAGCTGTACTGTATTGTACCCATTCTGCAATCTGTTAATAAAGTTTTCAATCAATCAATCAATCAATCAATCAATCAATCAATCAATCAATCAATCAATCAATCAAAACCAACATTTTCACTGTAAAGTATATAAAAACGAAGTTATTGAACTTTAAACTTGAAACAAATACTATACTGCCTATAATTTGTTAAAGATGTATTAATTCGAACATTATTTCATATTATTTTACTTGAAAAGAGAGCTATTATTATTATTATTATTATTATTATTATTATTATTATTATTATTATTATTATTATTATTATTATTATTATTATTATTATTATTATTATTATTATTATTATTATTATTATTATTATTATTATTATTATTATTATTATTATTATTATTATTATTATTATTATTATTATTATTATTATTATTATTATTATTATTATTATTATTATTATTATTATTATTATTATTATTATTATTATTATTATTATTATTATTATTATTATTATTATTATTATAAGTATTATTTTAAGTTATTCTTGTGCCATTGAGATTTGTCAGAGAGATTGTAGGCATAAAGCAAGTTGATTGAGTAACTGTTATATAAAATAATATAAATAATAATTGTCATTTGGCAACACTGACTAACAGCTGCGTTGCATTGTGGGGGGGGGGGGATCCCCACAATGCATTGTGGTTTTTGAAATTTTGAATTGACGCGCGTCGCGCACGGCACAGTCAGACCAGACCAGTATGACACGGTTGCATTTCTTCTCATCGCAGGTAATTTATGCAGATATTTTTGATTATTTATAAGTAATACCGCTAATATAAATGAGTGCTGTTTAGTCTGTGTTTCAGTGAGTGTAGCGCGAGCTCACGTTAGCTACTAGCTCTACATACACTGAGTGTAGCGCGAGGCCGCGAGCTCACGTTAGCTATATAGGCTACATACACTGAGTGTAGCGCGAGCTCACGTTAGCTACTAGCTCTACATACACTGAGTGTAGCGCGAGGCCGCGAGCTCACGTTAGCTATATAGGCTACATACCATAGATATCTATAGAACACAGATATCTATAGATATCTATGCTACATACACTGAGTGTAGCGCGAGCTCACGTTAGCTATATAGGCTACATACACTGCTACAGGCAGAGCCTCACGTTGTCACCAACTGTTCTCATCTCAGGTAATTGTGCAACACATATATAGGCTACATACACTGCTACAGGCAGAGCCTCACGTTGTCACCAACTGTTCTCATCTCGGGTAATTGTGCAACACATATATTTTATTATTTATAAGTAATGCGTGCTGCTGATATAAATGCTGTTTAGTCTGTGTTTCAGTGACTAGTCTACTGTAAAGTTATTTGCTCGATATTATGAAACTGGCGGGATCTGTAATACAAGCACTACTGCTAGCAGGCCTAGACTGTAGAATACTGACGTTAGCTAACCAATGCATATCACGCAGATCTTTCATGGTTTAATTTAATTATAAAATATATAATTTCATTGTTAATGTAGCAAATACTGTTACAGTGCTGTCTCTCAACAACGACATGAAAGCAGAAGACAGCTCAATAACAACTACCCGTATACTTCAAGTGGTTGTGGTTTTTATTGTGTGTGTGACTGTGTATATATAATATATACTTTTTAATCTGGGACATCATTTTCAAAGAGTCATCCTGTAATGCCTTCTCTCTCTCTCTCCCAAGACGGTCAAGATCTACCAAGTCTTCAAGATCTTCAAGTGGTCATGCTTGTAAGTGATGTATACAATGTTTTATTGTGTGTGTGACTGTGTATATATATACTTTTCAATCTGGGACTTTCATTTCAACAGCTGGAAAGGGTCATCCTGTGTTGATGGATGCTACAGTATGTAGATGTGCATGACATGGACTAAATTAGAGGTCCTAGATATGCAAAATAATATTGAGAATCACTGGCCTTAGACTATCTACTAACGTATTCTCGCTCTCTCTAGGTTCATGGCCACTAATGACTTCAGACCTTCAGAAGGACAGTATGCTGGATGAGGAAGGTCTTGGCCATACTGCGATGGCTCCTAGAAGACAAGAACGGAGAGGTGCTGGACCTGGCTGTCAAATGGTTTGTAATGCTAGAGTATATTTTATGTAGATGTGCATGACATGGACTAAATTAGAGGTCCTAGATATGCAAAATAATATTGAGAATCACTGGCCTTAGACTATCTACTAACGTATTCTCGCTCTCTCTAGGTTCATGGCCACTAATGACTTCAGACCTTCAGAAGGACAGTATGCTGGATGAGGAAGGTCTTGGCCATGCTGCGATGGCTCCTAGAAGACAAGAACGGAGAGGTGCTGGACCTGGCTGTCAAATGGTTTGTAATGCTAGAGTATATTTTATGTAGATGTGCATGACATGGACTAAATTAGAGGTCCTAGATATGCAAAATAATATTGAGAATCACTGGCCTTAGACTATCTACTAACGTATTCTCGCTCTCTCTAGGTTCATGGCCACTAATGACTTCAGACCTTCAGAAGGACAGTATGCTGGATGAGGAAGGTCTTGGCCATGCTGCGATGGCTCCTAGAAGACAAGAACGGAGAGGTGCTGGACCTGGCTGTCAAATGGTTTGTAATGCTAGAGTATATTTTATGTAGATGTGCATGACATGGACTAAATTAGAGGTCCTAGATATGCAAAATAATATTGAGAATCACTGGCCTTAGACTATCTACTAACGTATTCTCGCTCTCTCTAGGTTCATGGCCACTAATGACTTCAGACCTTCAGAAGGACAGTATGCTGGATGAGGAAGGTCTTGGCCATGCTGCGATGGCTCCTAGAAGACAAGAACGGAGAGGTGCTGGAGTCGGACCTGGCTGTCAAATGGTTTGTAATGCTAGAGTATATTTTATGTAGATGTGCATGACATGGACTAAATTAGAGGTCCTAGATATGCAAAATAATATTGAGAATCACTGGCCTTAGACTATCTACTAACGTATTCTCGCTCTCTCTAGGTTCATGGCCACTAATGACTTCAGACCTTCAGAAGGACAGTATGCTGGATGAGGAAGGTCTTGGCCATGCTGCGATGGCTCCTAGAAGACAAGAACGGAGAGGTGCTGGACCTGGCTGTCAAATGGTTTGTAATGCTAGAGTATATTTTATGTATATGTGCATGACATGGACTAAATTAGAGGTGCTAGATATGCAAAATAATATTGAGAATCACTGGCCTTAGACTATCTACTAACGTATTCTCGCTCTCTCTCTTTAGGTTCATGGCCACTAATGACTTCAGAGCTTCAGAAGGACAGTATGCGTGTAGCTTATTGCCAGCGGAAGAGTGCAAGAATGCTTCCGCATTCGTCACCGCACGCCAGTACGGTAATGCGCCTTTCCTTTCGCCCCGCTCAGACAAATGCATGTAGTACATTGCAACACAACGCAGCATTTCCGCGTACATTGCAACGAATCACTTGGAGTTTGAAAGTGATATCAGAAGAAACTACTCAACCTCGGCTGTCTTTAACTAGCAGGACGCTAGTGGGCTAGTCGCTAAAATATATATCGTTTTATATATAATTGTACCAACACAGATATTAGGCAGTACACACATTGTCCTGCAATACATACAGTGAATGCACAGCTACATTCGCCATATATTTCTATCGCTGCTGCGGTCTACAGTGAAATGCAATATTATTATTATTATTATTATTGTAAAGATTATTGTGGTAAATTCCCAAACATAGACTCATGATTAACTAATGTGTGGAAATACTTGGCTCTCAAAACAATAATTCATAGATTGTGTGTGTGTTTACATAGACTGATTGCCATTGTCACCCCAGGAGGGCATTTGCACATAGTGGCAGCTGGGGTAAGACTTACTTCCCTTTAGGGGGTGGGTCAGAACAAAGGGCAGGAAATTCTAGAGAAACATGTCTCCTTTTAGGAGACATCAAAGAGCCAACTGGTCTGCCAAAGACAAAAGGTCACGTAGACATGTTATCTCGCTGGAGTTTCCTGTCACACACACACACACATTCACACACACATTCACACACACACACACACTCACACACACACATTTTCAAATACACACACACACATAGACACACACACACACACTCACACACACACATTTTCAAATACAAATACACACACACACACAGACAGACACACACACACACACACACAGACAGACACACACACACACACACACACTCACACACACACATTTTCAAATACACACACACACATAGACACACACACATAGTCACTCACATACACACACATAAACACACACACACACACACACATAGTCACACACACAGACACACACACACTCACACACACACACATTTTCAAATACACATCCACACACACACACCCAGAGAAGATCACTATTGAAATCCTGGTATATTGTACTTATAATCTTGAATTAAGTCATTGAAGTAAGTTAAAATATAATTAGGTTTGGTCATACTTAAATGTCTACAATTAGTTAATGTGTCTGTGCTGTTTTCATTTATGTTCAATATGATTAATTGATTGTTATGGTATTGATTTGTATTCTATTAAGCTAAATGATTAGATTTGTTAGATATTTTCTGAAAGTCAGTAGACTTAGTGATAAAGAAATATATCTGTGTTTATGTGGGCAATTGTAATTCAAATATAAATATTAGTAAATGAGAATGATGCAATGTTTAAATGAGAATGATGCAATGTTTAAATGAAAATGATGCAATGTTGAAATGAAAATAATGCAATGTTTAAGGTAGATGGTTTGGGACAGCCTCTGTTAGTATTATGTGAAGGGGGTTGGGCTATTAAGCCAAACCCCTATTTTTCAAATACAAGCTTAGCAGGCTTGTGATTGGGGCAATAATGTGATGATGTCATCAACTCCGAGACACTGGGCCTTGGGCTATAAGAATGGGTGTGTGATGGGGGGAGAGGGACTCTGAACCAACCAACCCAACAGGACAGACCTCTCTCACCATCTCACCCATCCACAAGGCAAGGCAGCAGGCAACGAGAACAAAGGACTTTTTGGAGGGAAAATCAACTCTTTGTTCACTAGCCAAGGGAACAAAGATCATCAACAACTTATCAACTATCATTCTTTATACTGTAATATTAGTCTGGTTGTTATCACTTACGGCATAGTGTTCGTGATCACAACCATAGCAGTTTCTTATTGTAATTTGTATACACTCTTAAACTTTGATTAAACAACTGTTATACTACTTTCCTCCTAATTCCTTCTGCCTTTCTGCCTGCAACGCACAGTTTGAACAGAAGTGATTCCCAGAGCTTTAAAGGTATTGAATCACAACGCAGAGTACCACCAGCAAACAGGTTCTGATCAGAGCAGAACCGAGACAGCTTGGGAATCCACTTCATTTTGGTGCCGGACTTCAGTGAATTAGGGCGCTCGTGTTATCACCCAACAAAAGAATTTTTTTTTCTCTACACGCCGGTCGACGAGAGGAACAACTGATCGATCGATCGTCTTCAAAGTAACTAGGAGGTTACTGAGAGGTGAGTGTGATAATGTTTGGGTGCTCTATTCGAACCACGGAGGGGGTTGCTAAGAATTTAACCTCGTGTAAGCATGATGTAAGGGTAAATTGAAATTGAATGTTCTGACTAAAGGATGGCGGCTCTAGGTTCTGTGTGCGTTGTACGTTCTGAAAGCAGGATTTTAAGCACACCGTGCGTCCTGTGCCTTGAGGTCACATCGTGCGTAGTATATTTTAAAGTAAAATGTTAGCACAATAAACGGGACGCCGCACATCGTGCGTAGTATATTTTAAAGTAAAATTTTAGCACAATAAACGGGACGCCACTGGCAGTCGGAACATTCAGAAAGGTTTAGACGGCGTTAGGCTGTAACAAAAATAGTGCTTAATGAAAGGTTTACCGGTCGCGCCGCTGTGCGGCGTTCGAGAGACGGTAATGTGCGTGAATGCTGATTTTTTTATTAATTGTGTTAGGAAGCGTGTATGAATGTATGGTTGGCGAATGTTTATGGTTAGGAGTGATTGGTGGGACGTGTGAGAGTATAGTTGTGTTATTATGTAATTTAAGTCACCGATTGGCCGTGGGGAAGTTTAATGGTGAACGCCGGTTTTCCGAGGCCCGTCGAACGCAGCAGCGGTTAGCTGCTGTATTAGCCTCTGGGGCACCGGAGGATACGGGGGGAAAAGTAGACGGAATTCAAATGTATAGGGTCGATCGATAGTGTCTTGAGATTACGGGGATGTGTAATGCACTTAAAAGTTTTCATATTCGTGGCGGATAAAATAGTTATGTAATGTTTAAGGTGATCGGGATTATCTAGAACCCGACCCGGAAGTCGTTCTAAGCTCGCCGGTAGTGACGACGGAGGGGTCAAACTAGTGTTTTGCTATTATGTTTTTATAGTTCTGTTTAGATCACTACACTGGCGTTTTGAGGGAAATAGGATTCTGTTGTGGGGTATGTGGTGTTATATTAACGTTGCGAGGGGACGGCCCGCGTGGCGGAACGGGTCGTTGGGGAACGTTTTTATGGGATCATGGGTTAAGCTAAGCTAATGCTACCTAGCCGCGCTAAACGGCTAAAGCGGTCGCCGGATGTGACGTCATAAGGGTGCGCGGTCTGACGGCCTACGCGCGCTAGGTTGAAGCTAACGAAGCTAATATGCTAAGCTAACTGTGCTGACGTCATGGCATGACGGGACTCTCGGTATGTCTCGCGAGGGGGCGTCCATCTTAGAAGGGGCGCCGAGCGTCCATCTTAGAAGGGGCGCCGAGCGTCCATCTTGGGAGGGTACCGAGCGTCCATCTTGGGAGGGCGCCGGCGTCCATCTTGGGAGGGCACCAAGCGTCCATTGTTAAGGGGAAGGTGGAGTTTATTTAGGAATACAGCAGGGGCAGAAGTGGACAGAGGAATATGTTTGGATTCTGCTCACAGAACGTTTTCATTGTACACTCTCTCTCCCCCTCTCTTCTCTTTCTCCCCCTCTCTCTCTCCCCCTCTCTCTCTCTCTCTCTCTCTCTCTCTCTCTTTTCTCTCTCTCTCTCTCTCTCCCCTCTCACCTTCCCTCTCTCTCTCTCTTTCTCTTTCTCTTTCATCCCCCTCTCTTTCTTTCCCTCTCACCTCTCCTCCCTCCCTCTCCCTTTTCGCCCCTCTCCCTCACCTCCTCCCCCTCTCTCTCTCCCCCTCTCTCTCTCTCTCTCTTTCTCTCTCTCTCTCTCTCTTTTCTCTCTCTCTCTCTCTCTCCCTCTCACCTTCCCTCCCTCTCTCTCTTTCTCTTTCTCTTTCATCCCCCTCTCTTTCTTTCCCTCTCACCTCTCCTCCCTCCCTCCCCCCTCTCTCCTCCCTCTCACCTCCCCCCCTCTTCCCCTCCTCTCCCTCTCTCTCTTTCTCTTTCTACCCCCCTCTCTTTCTTTCCTTCTCTCACCCTCCCCCTCCCTCTCCCTTTCACCTCTCTCCCTCTCCCTCTCACCTCCCCCCCTCTTCCCTCTCCCTCCCTCTCTCTCTCTCTCTTACCCCCCCTCTCGCTCACTCCCCTCATTCCCACACCACCTCTCTTCCATATGTTTCCCCCCCTCGGCCCCCCGAAACGCTTCTCTTTCTCTCCTAGTTTAGGGCCTATATATAGAGTTTTTTTATGGGTTTCAAACGCGTGTAGTGCTAGGTATATGTTTATTGCTGTTTACTGTAAGGTTTCAAAGGCGGTAGGCTGAGTTTGGGACTTATTATGCGTATGTGTTGTTCCATATTCAGTTTATTGTTGTTTTTAGGGAATTTCTAGTGCTGGCAGTGGTATTGCCTGCGTTGGCGCTACGCTTTGTTCGACAAGGCGCTCGTACTTCTTTCCTTACATTTGGACGGGCCCGGCTGGGGCTCCATTTCAGTTCATGTTGGTGGGCCGTAAGTCGGAGCATAAATACTTCTACTCGGCTGCGCCTGCGATGGGGGTGTGGGTAGACAGTTCGTCGTGGCTCACTGTCTGCCTCCACGCTTTGTGCGCTGTGTGCGACTCGTCGGTGCTCGTTGTCACACTGCGCACATTTTTCATTTTACCAGGGGTACGGGGACTGCTAAACGTCGTGGCGGGGGTGGGCTCGCTGTCTGCCACCGCGCATTAACGGGGGTGCGCTATGCGTGCACTCGTCAGAGGCTCGTGCCACACACGCGCGTCGTATATTATGTGTGAGTGTGGTGATGGGTGTGGTGTCAGGGGTGCTGTATGTGTGTGGCAGTGGTTGTGAGTGGAATGATCTTTGAATATCCTTGAGTAGGGGCCCGGGTTTCGCATTCCAGGTTGCAAACTGGGGGTGATGCTGTGGGCCACTGGACGAGTTGGCCAGTGGATGTCATTGGTCGGCAGGATTTTCAATGTGGGGATGGTGTCGCCGCCTGTGGTTATGAACGGGTTGTGTGACACTGTTCTAAATGCACGGGGACTTCAGTGACATAAGGCACTGAAAATTGATTTCTGTTCCCGTGAGGAGCGTTATTTTTAACACCTAAAGGGTTAGGTGTTACGGGGGATATATAATAACTGTGTGAGAGGTTATGAATGGAAAATATGTATGTTACTGATATGTATAATGTAATATGAGCGAAATACATACTAGGCTTTCACGGACAGAAATAAATATAGTTACACATACACATAGTCATTTGCAAAGAACGATTAGAGTAAAAGTGAGAATTATTCACCTAAATTACCATGTCCGATACAGATGTTTAGAAATGATAGGCTGTAAATAACGAATTTCTGATTGACCAACAGAAGGGAACAGCTGGTGCAAAATGAGTTCCCCGGAGTGGTATTAAGGAGGATCTTGACAACAGGATTGAGAGTCTGGGTTTCCAATGGGGACAACTGGAAAAAGATTAAGGCTGTGTCATTGATAAATCAAAAACGAAAATTGCACAAATGCTCTCACGTGATCATAGTCTAGGAGATGCCCGACATTCCATGCTTAAAGACAAATGATGGATTGTGAATGGGAAATATCACTGATAATTAAGTGTATTTTTTGCTTCTCTTTTCACAGCTGCTCCAGGACGGATGGCCAGCGCTGACAATTCCGAACCCCAACAGGGAAATCAAAGAGACTGTTGACAGTCAGGGGGTATAGTATCACAAGACCGAGATTATCAATTCCTGTTTACACCAATATAGAAGTGTGAGTGAAATTAACTCAAGTTTGGTAAAAATAGTTTGAATACAGAGAAACTTGCTTTCCAAACGGTGACGTTACGAGTGATTGAAGAAAAGGTGAGAATGGAAAATACACAGATAGGAGCAACCGGAGGGTTAGATGCACTGACCATAGGAAGGGTAGACAATCTGTCTATTTCAACGACTGGAGATGTCACAATAAAAGTGACGAAAAGATGGCCAAAGATATTCAGGCCATTACAGAACCTTGTAGTTAAAGGAGGCCGGTATAGAATGCGTACCCAAATCAAGATAATGCCGATGACCTCTGCAGACATTACATTGACCGAATTGGACGTTAACTTGATTGACTGGAATTTGATCGACTCCCCTCTAGTGTCCAGTGAGACGGAGGGACTGGAAATAATGTCTTTTACTCCGCCACAGGGAGTCGTTGCAGCAAGCGACCCAGAGACAGCTGTATTACCCGAGTCAATCCACGCTGAAGTGTCCGTTGCAGATGACTGCCAGTTACAGACGTGCCTCCCTCTCGAAGAACAGCTAGCCGAGGCTAGACGGGTAGTGGACTATCTCCAAGGCCTACTCCAGTCCACACAGCCCGGAGGGGAGACAGGTTCCAATCACCTCTCTCCCTCTCCCTCTGGAGAACCAGATGGCCAGAGACGGGCTCAGTTGGGGCCACAAGGGGGTCCCGTGCCGGAACAACACAAACTCCAATAAGACCACCCACGAGGTGGCAACCACGACATAAAGGTGGAGGCAGAGGCAGGAATCCGAATGGCTACCGTGTGCGGCAGGTGCATTGTTGGACGTGTGGGACCCTCGGACACATTTCTCGGGACTGTGCAGAGCAGGACCATCTATCCCCAACAGGGCGTGTTTGTACAGAAACAGGTGGCGGGCCCCTCCCAACCACGGGCCCCTCTCAAGGAACTGTGACTGGACCAAATAGGTACGTGGCTTTCTCCTCCGAACAGGCTCCAGGGAACCATGGCGATGATGGCATACCACCAGGACATGTTCTGGGCCCGATGACCCCAGGGTCATCCGGTCACAGGCAACTGACCCACCGGGTCCCGCAACCCGGGGGAGACCGCCAGTGTTGTTGGGGCTGTGGTGTGAAAGGTCATTTTCAAAGGTCATGTCTGCAGAGGCCACCGGCAGAATAAAAATATATGCAACTGACTAGGGTAGAGGTGGGATATATTGAATGATAAAATATGCTCCTAATTAGATTAGAATAAAAAATAAAAAATAGATAGAGGTGTTAGGTGATTAGATTATGAATGAAAGTTACTAAAAACGGATGTATGGGTGACTGACAAATGCATGAACTAATCAGACTAACAAGAGGATCAAATTATGTTAAACTGTTAATCAATATTAGACAGTGTGATGATGTGACACTGCGGCAGCTAGTGATCAGTAAATTATCCATGCTTGGTCGACATTCGGATTGATCAAGAGGTGGACTGCATGATTAGGGAATTAAAAAGACTCATAGTTGTTTCTAGTATTTTATAGTATTGATAGAAGCGTATTAACAGTTATGAGCAATAGGATAGATGTTTATTTACTTGTATTTTTGCTTCTCTTTTCTAGTGTGGTACGAGCAATTCCTGACTTAGGCCGGGAGCGTACAGTTTGTTTATTCATTTGATTTCCCTTTTTGTTTCTTAGTTAAAAATGAGCTCAGAAGAAAAAAGAAGAAGCTCACGTTTGGTTTATTTTTTATTTATTGGTTTGGCAGCGTTTTCTTTGTGTTTTGTTTTCTGTTTTCTTTCTTTCTGTGTGTTTTTTTCTTAGGGTACCTGGCAAGCTGGGAGTGATCTCGACACATCAGGACGGGGTAGTATATGTCTGTAAAATGGACTGGGAACAAAGTGAAGGAACATGAGCTAGTTATGGATTTTTGTTCTCCGCCCATTGAATACCCAGTTTTAGGGGCTGGGGGTGTGTCGTGGTTGGTGATAGTGTTGGGAAGCATGATTCTCTGTACATTAATGAAGCTCAATAGATTTGGTCGCTATTGGCCAAATTAGTCTTGTGTAGGGTGTGAACCTGTGCAATTGATAATTGGCTTGTAATGTGGAAGATGTGTGTTTAAGGCGGACTGTGAATTGTTGCCATACACACAGGTTACTGGGAGAATGGATGTGTCAGTGCTGAACGTCCGGTCCGGGGTGCAGCTGTCCAAAACCAGAGGAAGACGGTAACGATGTTTGAATGTGTATTCCACATCGAGAGGTGGAGGAGTATACTGTTTTGACAGCATAATATAATGAGAGCCATGTGAATTTTTCAGAATTTTGAAATTTAATGATCTAGAAGCCATGAAATATATAGATAAATGATTTGGAAAAGAAAGTTGTCAAAGCTCAGACCAGTAAAGAGAGTCTGAGGGAGGAAAATTATGGATTCTCAATCAATTGTTGTGGTAGAAGTGATCCCCACTGTCCCCCGAAGCGATATGTATTTACTGCAGGACACGGATGGGAGAGGACACTGGCTAGTGTCTACCCAGCGGTTCCATGGGGAACCACAACACTGCGGAGAACCAGGAGACGCCTACCTCTCGGGCCGGGAGAGTCTTGGCCAACGCAGTGACCGAGTCTTGAGGCTTCAGAGGGGAACGACAGACAACCAACGAGGAGACAGCAACAACTCCGGCTGTCAACAGAAGCAAGGCCTCAACTATTGACCAGGGGGTCAACAAGCGAGGGGGGGGAGCTGCTATCGCCCCTATCGACGACCAGGCGGAGGGGAGGAGAAACAAACCTCTTCCACTAATCCGAGGGTCAACGAGGGTCGAGCAGCAAGCGACGACCTCCCCACCGCTGTGACAGCAATAGAAGATACAGCAGGGGGCTCTACCCCCTAAGAGAGGTCAACACGAGTCAAGATGTGCTTGACAGAAGATGGGGTGTATTAGAAAGGCAATTTGCTTTCTGAGTTGCACCCAGCAGTCGTGATATTGCACCAGCTCTGAGCAATAAAGAGGAGGCAGGGTCAAATCTAGAAAACATGGACCCCCCTCCTCAAATGCTCCATTGATCTTGGTACGAGAACAAGTTATTAAAGACTGTGCACATGATCACAAAAACTGAAATGGCTAATTTGAATTTTAGGATCTGAGTGTGGCAAACCATATATATGTTATCCTAATATGATTTAAAATGTCTTAAGTGTTATCTAGATAGTAGTGTGTAGAGATTGATATCTATGTTTGACATATTAAGGATAGGTAAACTATCCAAGTGGGGAACTGTGGTAAATTCCCAAACATAGACTCATGATTAACTAATGTGTGGAAATACTTGGCTCTCAAAACAATAATTCATAGATTGTGTGTGTGTTTACATAGACTGATTGCCATTGTCACCCCAGGAGGGCATTTGCACATAGTGGCAGCTGGGGTAAGACTTACTTCCCTTTAGGGGGTGGGTCAGAACAAAGGGCAGGAAATTCTAGAGAAACATGTCTCCTTTTAGGAGACATCAAAGAGCCAACTGGTCTGCCAAAGACAAAAGGTCACGTAGACATGTTATCTCGCTGGAGTTTCCTGTCACACACACACACACATTCACACACACATTCACACACACACACACACTCACACACACACATTTTCAAATACACACACACACATAGACACACACACACACACTCACACACACACATTTTCAAATACAAATACACACACACACACACAGACAGACACACACACACACACACACAGACAGACACACACACACACACACACACTCACACACACACATTTTCAAATACACACACACACATAGACACACACACATAGTCACTCACATACACACACATAAACACACACACACACACACACATAGTCACACACACAGACACACACACACTCACACACACACACATTTTCAAATACACATCCACACACACACACCCAGAGAAGATCACTATTGAAATCCTGGTATATTGTACTTATAATCTTGAATTAAGTCATTGAAGTAAGTTAAAATATAATTAGGTTTGGTCATACTTAAATGTCTACAATTAGTTAATGTGTCTGTGCTGTTTTCATTTATGTTCAATATGATTAATTGATTGTTATGGTATTGATTTGTATTCTATTAAGCTAAATGATTAGATTTGTTAGATATTTTCTGAAAGTCAGTAGACTTAGTGATAAAGAAATATATCTGTGTTTATGTGGGCAAAGTAAATGAGAATGATGCAATGTTTAAATGAGAATGATGCAATGTTTAAATGAAAATGATGCAATGTTGAAATGAAAATAATGCAATGTTTAAGGTAGATGGTTTGGGACAGCCTCTGTTAGTATTATGTGAAGGGGGTTGGGCTATTAAGCCAAACCCCTATTTTTCAAATACAAGCTTAGCAGGCTTGTGATTGGGGCAATAATGTGATGATGTCATCAACTCCGAGACACTGGGCCTTGGGCTATAAGAATGGGTGTGTGATGGGGGGAGAGGGACTCTGAACCAACCAACCCAACAGGACAGACCTCTCTCACCATCTCACCCATCCACAAGGCAAGGCAGCAGGCAACGAGAACAAAGGACTTTTTGGAGGGAAAATCAACTCTTTGTTCACTAGCCAAGGGAACAAAGATCATCAACAACTTATCAACTATCATTCTTTATACTGTAATATTAGTCTGGTTGTTATCACTTACGGCATAGTGTTCGTGATCACAACCATAGCAGTTTCTTATTGTAATTTGTATACACTCTTAAACTTTGATTAAACAACTGTTATACTACTTTCCTCCTAATTCCTTCTGCCTTTCTGCCTGCAACGCACAGTTTGAACAGAAGTGATTCCCAGAGCTTTAAAGGTATTGAATCACAACGCAGAGTACCACCAGCAAACTGGTTCTGATCAGAGCAGAACCGAGACAGCTTGGGAATCCACTTCATTATCATTACAATCGCAGCCTGGAGAGGCAATGTTACAAGTGTACGAGGGTTGTGTGCAAAGAGCACAGCCTCTCAATTTTCACAACGTGCACAAAATAATAATTGTAATGATCTTTACAATAATAATAATATTGCATTTCACTGTAGACCGCAGCAGCGATAGAAATATATGGCGAATGTAGCTGTGCATTCACTGTACATGTATTGCAGGACAATGTGTGTACTGCCTAATATCTGTGTTGGTACAATTATATATAAAACGATATATATTTGAGCGACTAGCCCACTAGCGTGAAGGGGCTCCTTTCCTCAGAGCAGCCCGCTTGTATCACCACGCTCGGCGCTGCTGCGATGGTGCAGGAGGTTGCCTCGCTAGTGGGCTAGTCGCTCAAATATATATATCGTTTTATATATAATTGTACCAACACAGATATTAGGCAGTACACACATTGTCCTGCAATACATGTACAGTGAATGCACAGCTACATTCGCCATATATTTCTATCGCTGCTGCGGTCTACAGTGAAATGCAATATTATTATTATTGTAAAGATCATTACAATTATTATTTTGTGCACGTTGTGCAAATTGAGAGGCTGTGCTCTTTGCACACAACCCTCGTACACTTGTAACATTGCCTCCAGGCTGCGATTGTAATGATAATCTTTACAATAATAATAATAATATTGCATTTCACTATAGACCGCAGCAGCGATAGAAATATATGGCGAATGTAGCTGTGCATTCACTGTACATGTATTGCAGGACAATGTGTGTACTGCCTAATATCTGTGTTGGTACAATTATATATTTTAGCGACTAGCCCACTAGCGTCCTGCTAGTTAAAGACAGCCGCGGAAATGCTGCGTTGTGTTGCAATGTACTACATGCATTTGTCTGAGCGGGGCGAAAGGAAAGGCGCATTACCGTACTGGCGTGCGGTGACGAATGCGGAAGCATTCTTGCACTCTTCCGCTGGCAATAAGTTACACCCGGACAGTATGCTGGATGAGGAAGGTCTTGGCCATGCTGCGATGGCTCCTAGAGGACAAGAACGGAGGTGCAGGACCTGGCTGTCAAATGGTTTGTAATGCTACAGTATAAATTATTGTATTACATCACACTCACCATCAATGACTCCACCATCACCCCCTCCCCCCTAGTCCGCAACCTCTGTGTCATCCTCGACCCCACCCTCTCATTTGACCCCATGTCCGCTCCATTGTCAAAACTTCATATTTTCACCTCCGCAACATTGCCAAAATCCGTCACTGCCTCTACCCCCTGCTGCTGAATCCCTCATACACGCCTTCATCTTTTCCCTCCTGGACTACTGTAACTCCCTCCTCACTGGCATCACCTCCCGCTCCCTCCATAAACTGCAGATGGTCCAAAACTCAGTTGCCCGCCTCCTCACTAACACCCGGTCCCGCGAACACATCACTCCTGTCCTCCACTCCCTCCACTGGCTCCCGATCAAGGAACGCATTAACTTCAAAACACTACTCCTCACCTTCAAAGCCATCCATAGCCTGGCCTCACCCTGGTCTTAAACTTTTTACACCAAGAGAACGGTGGGGAGAGAATATATACATATGATGGGGAGAGAATATATACATACAGTGGGGAGGAGACTGTACATTAGGAGGGGGTGGTTGGGAGAGAAATATACATATAATAGACAGTCTCCTCCCCACCGTATGTATATATTCTCTCCCCACCATATGTATATTTCTCTCCCACCCACCCACCCCCTCCTAATGTACAGTCTCCTCCCCACCGTATGTATATATTCTCTCCCCACCATATGTATATATTCTCTCCCCACCATATGTATATTTCTCTCCCACCCCCTCCTAATGTACAGTCTTCTCCCCACCGTATGTATATATTCTCTCCCCACCATATGTATTTTCTCTCTCACCCACCCACCCCCTCCTAATGTACAGTCTCCTCCCCACCGTATGTATATATTCTCTCCCCACCATATGTATATATTCTCTCCCCACCATATGTATATTTCTCTCCCACCCCCTCGTAATGTACAGTCTCCTCCCTACCGTATGTATATATTCTCTCCCACCCCCTCCTAATGTACAGTCTCCTCCCCACCGTATGTATATATTCTCTCCCCACCATATGTATATTTCTCTCCCACCCCCTCCTAATATACAGTCTCCTCCCCACCGTATGTATATATTCTCTCCCCACCGTATGTATATTTCTCTCCCACCCCCTCCTAATATACAGTCTCCTCCCCACCATATGTATATATTCTCTCCCCACCGTATGTATATTTCTCTCCCACCCACCCCCTCCTAATGTACAGTCTCCTCCCCACCGTATGTATATATTTTCTCCCACCCCCTCCTAATGTACAGTCTCCTCCCCACCGTATATGTATATATTCTCTCCCCACCATATGTATATTTCTCTCCCACCCCCTCCTAATATACAGTCTCCTCCCCACCGTATGTATATATTCTCTCCCCACCGTATGTATATTTCTCTCCCACCCACCCCCTCCTAATGTACAGTCTCCTCCCCACCGTATGTATATATTTTCTCCCACCCCCTCCTAATGTACAGTCTCCTCCCCACCGTATGTATATATTCTCTCCCCACCATATGTATATTTCTCTCCCACCCACCCCCTCCTAATGTACAGTCTCCTCCCCACTGTATGTATATTCTCCCCCCAACGTATGTATATATACCGCCATCTTTCTCCCGGGTTGGTGTGATCACATGACTGACAAAGCCGTGCAGTGATAGGCCAGAAGTCAATTCGATTGCATCCAGGCGCGATTGCTTATCCTGTCTGGGTAGCCCGGATGATGGTTTTTTACATCGAATTTTATACACTGCAATTATGCATAGAATTTTTTTACATTGAATTTTATTATACATTCGAATTTTTTACATTGAATTTTTATTTCACATAGGTAAATTCGGAGCAAAAAAATTCAGATACATGATTTTCAAAGTAATTATTTTCAATGCTATAAATTCGGTGTCTGAAAAAATTCAGATACATTTTTCAAAGTAATTATTTTCAATGCTATAAATTCGGTGTCTGAAAAAATTCAGATACATGTTTTCAAAGTAATTATTTTCAATGCTATAAATTCGGTGTCTGAAAAAATTCAGATACATGTTTTCAAAGTAATTATTTTCAATGCTATAAATTCGGTGTCTGATAAAATTCAAAAATCAGATACATGTTTTCAAAGTAATTATTTTCAATGCTTTAAATTTGGTGTCTGAAAAAATTCAGATACATGTTTTCAAAGTAATTATTTTCAATGCTATAAATTCAATTCAGATACATGTTTTCAAAGTAATTATTTTCAATGCTATAAATTCGGTGTCTGATCAAATTCAAATACTTCTGTCACTCATTTGCTTCCATACTGGCTCTTGTTGTATTTTGTTATCTTGCTTTCCTTCTCTCTCTTCTCTCTCTCTTCTCTCTCTCTCTTCTCTCTCTCTATCTCATCCTCTTCTCTTCTGTCGTTGAATTTGTGGTTCGTTCTTTTTATTTGCCTTTTTCACTTTTCGTGTAGGGCAGTGAGTGGAAGTCCCGTCCCCTCCACGTCGGGGACCAGCACGCCTCGCCGGGGCCGGCGACAGCTCCCCCAGACCCCCGCCACGCTACGCCCCCACGTCACCTATTCCCCCGTGGTCCGTAAGGCTATGCCCACGCCTCCCGGGGTGCCCCAGGGGCGCCTCCCGGCCCGGCCCCCTGGCGCTTTTCTCCGGAGCCCCCCCCAGGGGCCTCCCCCTGCCGGCCCCCCGTCACCCCACCATGGCTCACCTCGTCAGGGTCGCCACCCACCACCTCGCTGGGGTGACGCGGGAGGAGGGGGGTCTCCATGGAGGGCGAAGGTTGCTTCTACAACCAGGACTACGAGCCACGCCACGAGCCGCCCGCCTATGAGCAGAGCCCCGCATAACATTGGGGTCTTGTGCTTGGCACTCCGAGCATGGCACTAACACTGTCACGGTTAGGAGTTTGATTCCTGCTGGGGCCACCCGTTGTGAATGATGTATACAGTCATTCCAAAGCACTTTATGTCCTAGTAATAGAGCTGTGCTATAGAGATGCTGTCATTCATTCATAACTAAACCAAAAGACATTTATAAACAACGTCTTACTAAATGCAGGCTTTCATTTACAACTGAACGGCCATATCACTCGTTTTTGTATTAATTCTCCTAAAAAAATTTGCTAAGCTAGACTAACATGAAAGTTTAAGTGAAAGTACACACTTGAGTAAAAGTCAAAGTTTCTACTTTTAAATGTACTTAAGTAGTAAACTGAACTTTTTTTCTGACTGTCTATATTCTTCTGATAGCAGGTGTTTAATCAAAGATCCCCTGTGGGAGAAGCTGTTGCAGGGGAACAATGGGTTAATTTCATTGGAGGCTTTGTCGTTGGGTTCAGAGAGGAGGATGTGATATTTTTTTGTTAATAAATGTTTAAATATCTATTCAAGTTGTCATTTTTAACTGGAAAAAGTAGCATGTATGGGGGTAATTGTTACTTTACTTGATATTTGAGCTTCACTGCAGAATGGTGTATATTGTGTACAATGTGCACATACACTGAGAATATATTTCAGTGAGGTAGGAGACAGCATGTAAACTTCTGAATTGTTCAATGCGGGACATGCCAATACTCCATTGGTAAAGGGAAGGGTCCTTAAATATGTGGCATTGTATTACTAATCAACCATTTCCTACTGTATTTCCGGTAATGTATGGTCATAGGCAGATAGTGGAGTAGCTCTGGCAGAATACTGGGTACACAGTAAATTCCGCAAAGTAAATTTGACTCAAACTGAGTACATTTCACTCAAACTGAGTAAAATGTCTTTACTCAGTTTGAGTCAAATGTACTCTGCGGAATTTACTGTGTAGTACCATTGCATTGGCAGTGTCGGCTAGGCTTCGGGCAACCAAACCTGGCCCAGTGTGTGTGGGTCGCATCTGGGCTGCTTTCGGCAACCCGACGTTCACCGCTTCCGGCAACCCCGGACATGGCCCAGTGTACTCGGGCCGGAATCGGCCAGTCAGTCATTGCCGCCTACTCGGCCGATCCGGACGTTCACCGCTTCCGGCAACCCCGGACCTGGCCCAGTGTACTCGGGCCGGAATCGGCCAGTCAGTCATTGCCGCCTACTTGGCCGACTCTGGCAGCCGGACTTGGGCCGACTAATTTCTTCCGGCCTGCCGGATACAGGCCACCTCGCTGGGGTGACGCGGGAGGAGGGGGGTCTCCATGGAGGGCGAAGGTTGCTTCTACAACCAGGACTACGAGCCACGCCACGAGCCGCCCGCCTATGAGCAGAGCCCCGCATAACATTGGGGTCTTGTGCTTGGCACTCCGAGCATGGCACTAACACTGTCACGGTTAGGAGTTTGATTCCTGCTGGGGCCACCCGTTGTGAATGATGTATACAGTCATTCCAAAGCACTTTATGTCCTAGTAATAGAGCTGTGCTATAGAGATGCTGTCATTCATTCATAACTAAACCAAAAGACATTTATAAACAACGTCTTACTAAATGCAGGCTTTCATTTACAACTGAACGGCCATATCACTCGTTTTTGTATTAATTCTCCTAAAAAAATTTGCTAAGCTAGACTAACATGAAAGTTTAAGTGAAAGTACACACTTGAGTAAAAGTCAAAGTTTCTACTTTTAAATGTACTTAAGTAGTAAACTGAACTTTTTTTCTGACTGTCTATATTCTTCTGATAGCAGGTGTTTAATCAAAGATCCCCTGTGGGAGAAGCTGTTGCAGGGGAACAATGGGTTAATTTCATTGGAGGCTTTGTCGTTGGGTTCAGAGAGGAGGATGTGATATTTTTTTGTTAATAAATGTTTAAATATCTATTCAAGTTGTCATTTTTAACTGGAAAAAGTAGCATGTATGGGGGTAATTGTTACTTTACTTGATATTTGAGCTTCACTGCAGAATGGTGTATATTGTGTACAATGTGCACATACACTGAGAATATATTTCAGTGAGGTAGGAGACAGCATGTAAACTTCTGAATTGTTCAATGCGGGACATGCCAATACTCCATTGGTAAAGGGAAGGGTCCTTAAATATGTGGCATTGTATTACTAATCAACCATTTCCTACTGTATTTCCGGTAATGTATGGTCATAGGCAGATAGTGGAGTAGCTCTGGCAGAATACTGGGTACACAGTAAATTCCGCAAAGTAAATTTGACTCAAACTGAGTACATTTCACTCAAACTGAGTAAAATGTCTTTACTCAGTTTGAGTCAAATGTACTGTGCGGAATTTACTGTGTAGTACCATTGCATTGGCAGTGTCGGCTAGGCTTCGGGCAACCAAACCTGGCCCAGTGTGTGTGGGTCGCATCTGGGCTGCTTTCGGCAACCCGACGTTCACCGCTTCCGGCAACCCCGGACATGGCCCAGTGTACTCGGGCCGGAATCGGCCAGTCAGTCATTGCCGCCTACTCGGCCGATCCGGACGTTCACCGCTTCCGGCAACCCCGGACCTGGCCCAGTGTACTCGGGCCGGAATCGGCCAGTCAGTCATTGCCGCCTACTTGGCCGACTCTGGCAGCCGGACTTGGGCCGACTAATTTCTTCCGGCCTGCCGGATACAGGCCACCTCGCTGGGGTGACGCGGGAGGAGGGGGGTCTCCATGGAGGGCGAAGGTTGCTTCTACAACCAGGACTACGAGCCACGCCACGAGCCGCCCGCCTATGAGCAGAGCCCCGCATAACATTGGGGTCTTGTGCTTGGCACTCCGAGCATGGCACTAACACTGTCACGGTTAGGAGTTTGATTCCTGCTGGGGCCACCCGTTGTGAATGATGTATACAGTCATTCCAAAGCACTTTATGTCCTAGTAATAGAGCTGTGCTATAGAGATGCTGTCATTCATTCATAACTAAACCAAAAGACATTTATAAACAACGTCTTACTAAATGCAGGCTTTCATTTACAACTGAACGGCCATATCACTCGTTTTTGTATTAATTCTCCTAAAAAAATTTGCTAAGCTAGACTAACATGAAAGTTTAAGTGAAAGTACACACTTGAGTAAAAGTCAAAGTTTCTACTTTTAAATGTACTTAAGTAGTAAACTGAACTTTTTTTCTGACTGTCTATATTCTTCTGATAGCAGGTGTTTAATCAAAGATCCCCTGTGGGAGAAGCTGTTGCAGGGGAACAATGGGTTAATTTCATTGGAGGCTTTGTCGTTGGGTTCAGAGAGGAGGATGTGATATTTTTTTGTTAATAAATGTTTAAATATCTATTCAAGTTGTCATTTTTAACTGGAAAAAGTAGCATGTATGGGGGTAATTGTTACTTTACTTGATATTTGAGCTTCACTGCAGAATGGTGTATATTGTGTACAATGTGCACATACACTGAGAATATATTTCAGTGAGGTAGGAGACAGCATGTAAACTTCTGAATTGTTCAATGCGGGACATGCCAATACTCCATTGGTAAAGGGAAGGGTCCTTAAATATGTGGCATTGTATTACTAATCAACCATTTCCTACTGTATTTCCGGTAATGTATGGTCATAGGCAGATAGTGGAGTAGCTCTGGCAGAATACTGGGTACACAGTAAATTCCGCAAAGTAAATTTGACTCAAACTGAGTACATTTCACTCAAACTGAGTAAAATGTCTTTACTCAGTTTGAGTCAAATGTACTGTGCGGAATTTACTGTGTAGTACCATTGCATTGGCAGTGTCGGCTAGGCTTCGGGCAACCAAACCTGGCCCAGTGTGTGTGGGTCGCATCTGGGCTGCTTTCGGCAACCCGACGTTCACCGCTTCCGGCAACCCCGGACATGGCCCAGTGTACTCGGGCCGGAATCGGCCAGTCAGTCATTGCCGCCTACTCGGCCGATCCGGACGTTCACCGCTTCCGGCAACCCCGGACCTGGCCCAGTGTACTCGGGCCGGAATCGGCCAGTCAGTCATTGCCGCCTACTTGGCCGACTCTGGCAGCCGGACTTGGGCCGACTAATTTCTTCCGGCCTGCCGGATACAGGCCATTAATGGGCCGGAACTTTTTGGCCACCTGGGTACTTTATACACCCTTGCTTGTACGTCACAAATGTAACAGTACTGTATATCTGTATGTCATGTATGTCATGAATGTCATGATATATATCTGTATATCTGTATGTTGTGTATGTCATAAATGTCATTATGAATTGAAAATGGGGGACCCTGATGTAAACAAGACGAAAGTCTTTCTCTGGTCTGCATCTCCTTAACAATTGTGTGTATTGAGCTGTACTGTATTGTACCCATTCTGCAATCTGTTAATACAGTTTTCAATCAATCAATCAATCAATCAATCAATCAATCAATCAATCAATCAATCAATTAACAGTCAATGCAATCTTGGCCATCACACCGAGACATCCACCACCTCGGTCAACACCCCTTTCGGCCCTATCTCTGCACGCCACTGCATGTAACTGTTTAGAATCAGTTTTCTTGGCAAGAGCAGTGTCCCCCTCAGCTACCCCAGTTTGTGCAAATGGAGACGTGATTCCTTTCTATTTATAATGGCAGCATAATCAAATCATCCTCTAGTAACAACAACAAAAAGATAATCCTGCTCCATGTTGCCTGGATGAGGGTCCAGCGGAGCAAGCAAGAATACATTCTTCTATTTGTAGAGATCCCATTCTGTTTGTGTCCACTCACTGTTCACCAACGGACTCCTGGGATGTTCTGTCTGTATTTACCCAGGGGCGAAATGTCAGGGGCGAAAATCTTGTTTTTGTCCCTCTCACTTTTTACAGTCCGAAAACTAACATTAAATAATGTTAATGAATATGCAAGACTTTTTCTGTGATGTGTGCGTTTGTGCAATGACATGTCGAGAGGAGTGTGGCTAATGAGAAAAAAGGATGGTTAAATGGAAATCGTCGTGGGTATGATTTGAGCTTCATGTGCGTGCGCTCTTCACATGCATGGAAAAATCAATCGCACGCACGTATTTCCCATCCCATAATAATTGTGCCCCCCCCCCCCCCACTTCTCAAACTAAAGTTTCACCCTTGTATTTACATGATGGAAATAGTTTGAGCTCTCGCCATAGTGTCCTGCAGGGAGGTCTGGAGACTGAAAAGTCCACTTGTACAAAGTATTTTTACTCAAGTATTGTACAATTTCGAGCTACTTGTACTTTATGTGAGTATTTCCATTTTAGGGAACTTTACATTTATCTGAACGCATCAGTTACTTTGAAGATTTTTTTTTGCATAGAAAACATCGTAAAAATGTATGAAGATTATATACTTTCACAGAGGACATAAGCAGAACACCATAACTGGACCACATACACCTTTAACATAACCTATAGATAGGGGTGTCAAAAGTACCCAGAGTATCTGGCTAAAAACACACTTGAGTAAAAGTAAAAAAGTTTCTACTTTTAAATGTACTTAAGTACTAAAAAGTAAAAGTAAAAACTTTTTTTATTGCAAGGGATAGACCACGGGTCTCAAACTCATTCCATCGTGGGCCAAGTTTTCATTTGATATGAAATTATTCTTCTGATATTAGCAGGTGTTTAATCAAAGATCTAGTCTTGCACAAGGACCAATCAGCATGGGTATGGGTGGGTTAATTTTCCATTGATTGGGATTTGATTGGCTGTTTTTAAATAAAGTCCGGCTGCAGGATTAATAACGTTAACGTTAGTTCGGCCAGAGAAACAAATATACGAATTAAAATTGTTGGACCTGCGAGATTTGTACTTTGTACTTTGTAGGTCTGCATTTAAAATGTAAGGAGTAAAAAGTATGTTTTTTTTCTCTGAAATGTAATTGAGTAAAAGTACATGTATACAAACCTAATAATACTAGAGTAAAGTACAAATCCCCAAAAACAGTACTTAAGTATTGTAACAAAGTACAATTACTTAAGTACTTTACACCCCTGTCTACCAATACCAACTACTAGACCAGACCTGGGCAATTTACGGCCTGCGGGCATCCATGTCCGGCACGCGGTCAATCAGAACGGCGTACCAAACTTCTTTGAGCAGGAGCACGCCACAAGTCCACACTCCGGAATGTGTTCCACTCGACACCTGGCTACTTTGCATAACAAACGTTGGAGCCTCGGAGGGGTGTGGTCTGCGTGCGCGAGCGCCTGTCAGCTCAGTGTGTGTCTCTCTCTACAATACTTAACTCTGAGCAGACAACACACCATTAGCGTTGGCAGCAGCTAGCAATCATATTGGAGAATTCTGTGTTCACGGTGAAGAGGACAGATATTAGGCCATTATTATTATTATTATTATTATTATTATTTTGTCTCTGTCTCAATGAAGACTGAGCCGGCGAGCGAGAGTGAATCCAATGATGACTTTAGCTAACCCGCACAGTCCGCTTCCATTTATTGTGCTAAGCTAGGCTAATAATAATAACTGGACTTTGGAGAAGTCAGCCAGATAGCTTTCTACAGAACGAGTCAATGAATGAATCATGCTAGAAATAAATAATACCTACATGCTGGCTGTGTGTCTCTGTGCATTCAGTAGAAAGCTATCTGGTTGCACGTGTGGTAACATTGACTGGAAACTGTGCATTTCATAACTAATGTGTCTGTATGAAGTAACCATAATGCAAAAACATATGTAAAAGCCTTGTGTATCTTTTAGAAGCAGAGTGGTTTTCAGTGCTAAATAAGGAGTGATACTAGAAACAGTTGGGTAACCACAGGAAACCCACCCCCCACGAGACAACTGTAACACCACATTCAAGGGGTGTGAGCATTGAACCAAGGAGCAAGAGGCTAAATGGAACTAAGGGGGCTTTCTAACTCAACATCGGGGTCGAAATCATCTCCGTGCCGTCCTCATTCCGAGTTCCGTGCCGAACTCCCCCCCCCCCCCTCTCCCCCCTCTAGTTTGTGTACACACTTCAGTCTGGGTGCGCTCTGGGTTTTGTTTACGGGTTGCGTTTTGAGCTTGTAAGCTTGCCGTAGTCGATGATGTCACGCTCGAAATGTAAACACAGGATAGTAATGTGTAGAACTGTTTAAATCCATACAATTACAGAATAAGAGACAAGCAGACTGTTGGGTTATCACTTAAACTGCAAATATCTGTTATAATAGTTAATTCAAATAATGCCTTAGTACAAATAGGATACTAGAATGATTAGATCTTTCCACGCTCAGTGTGGGAAACTGTGGACTGTATGCTCAGGCTAACAAGACAATGAAGATGCAAATGTGGACAGCTGGTCACACCTCACTGTGAGCAGATTGTAGCAGAGGACAGCTGGTCTAAATAGAGAGCAGACTAGCACACACTTGCTAAGGAATAATGTACTTACAGTATGTTAGACTGGAACTAAAAACAACTCTATCATATTAATCTAACTGGTTAGATAGATAAAAAGATATTTGAATGTCATTAGAATGTCAACTGTTTATGAAGATAATAGAATATGTCATTTCACTCCTTTTGTAAATCTTTATAGAATGTAAGTCTCAGTAACAAAGTTTCAGTCTGGTAAATACACGTATCATGTTATCCTTAACCACTGTCTGGTATCAAAATATAGACAAAAAGTACACTGTGATAATGCTGGAAATATATAATTAATTTACACTGAAGATAAATCTTAGAAATGTTTAAAGATTCAACTGCCCATACAAGAAAGGACTTTTGAGGAATTAGCTCTCTGCCACAGCACAACAGGGGCCACAGACCCCCCCCCCCCCCCTGGGCTGCAGGAGCAAACCAGCCCATAGAAGGACAAGGAGATCACCTGATTGGAACCCAAGAACAGAAGAACTCCTGTTTTAGAATCAAGAACCTGATTGGAACGACTCCATATTTAGATATAATTGTGATTGGCTAAGGCAGTCTAGAAAATATGACATCATACTGAGTAAAAAAACCAGAACCCATTGTTAGATCAATAGGCCAGATATACCCACCCCAGAGGTCTGGTCTCCACCGCGCCCACCAGAGAAATGTGCCTGGCAAATACACGTGAGTGAACCATGGACCCACTGTTGGTTGTTGTTTAGTGTAAAATGTAAAAGATCCTTATCTTAGACCAGGTTTAACCATGTGTATTGCTCAGTACATTCTCTTTTCATTGACATAACATGACTACTATGTGTGTACAGTTTTGTTTGATGTGTAAGCATCAATAACCATGTATTCATTATGAATGTAATATGATAATAATCCCTGTATGTAAATAACCTGCTTATCCACCTTTTGGGCCCCGCGGCAATAAATCATCTGAATTTGAATTAGAACTTTGTTGTCTGACTGCACGTTTATTCCTTGCTGGCTAAGCCAGAGGGGGGGACCATTCTATCCTTCTATCTATCTTTCTTTCATCCAGTTGGCAAACCTGTGTGCACTGTAACTAACCTAATGTATTGACTTAAGTTACGACACACGTTATTAGCCTAGCTAACCGGCACTATCCGCTTCCATTCATTGTGCTAAGCTAGGCTAACATGCAGCCAAGCTAGGCTAACGTGATACAGCCCAAGACATCACAACTACTGTGAGAGAGAGAGAGAGAGAGAGAGAGAGAGGGGGGAGAGAGAGAGAGAGAGAGAGAGAGAGAGAGAGAGAGAGAGAGAGAGAGAGAGAGAGAGAGAGAGAATTAAGTACATTTGCTGAACTACAGTTGTTCTTAATTTTCTCACTTGCTATGTGAGAATGTTAGTTATTATGTTCTCAATGCCCCTTGCATTGTATG
Organism: Notolepis coatsorum; assembly: GCF_963971535.1. Taxonomy (NCBI): domain Eukaryota; kingdom Metazoa; phylum Chordata; class Actinopteri; order Aulopiformes; family Paralepididae; genus Notolepis; species Notolepis coatsorum. The sequence continues at coordinate 108,081,599 of NC_140171.1, forward strand.
AGTTGTGTGGACGAGTTTGCTAGTTCTAGTGCTACCCCTTTGTACATTGTGGTTGTGTCTGACAAAAGTTAACAATAAATAATGGTATTAGGAATACATTTGCCTCCTGCGTGAACTGTGCATAGCTGAATAGACTTTATTTTAACGTTTGTCATATGGTGGTACTTGGCGAGCCAGCTACGTTCTCAGGTGGTACTTGGTGTAAAAAGGTTGAGAACCACTGGGGGATGTGGATATCAAGCTTAGCATTTGTCCTTTTATACTGTCTGTGTTTTAAAAAAATGCTGTACTGTTTCTACTCTGCTTCTGTATTGGATTAGTTGTAGACACACATTGTTTGCTCTGTACCTGTATTCTGAGCATTATTAGCAGTGAAGTGTAGAAGAGAGGAGACGGAATGCGATGGTTGATCTTCACAATATAATAATGTTTTTATTGTGAATAGCGGATCACTCAGTTGCTCATAGCAAACAAAAAGGGTGAGACCCAAAATCTCCACAAACCCTATATAGCGTAAAGAAAAGGCGAGACAGTACAGTCTCCGCAATATGTGTCTGGTGAACCCACAATTTTTTTTAAACAATGTAGATTTTAAAACAATAAAGCCATAACCATGTATGTAAAAATACTTAACATATGTTAACTTAACTGTTAACTCAATTACAACCAATATAGACAGCAGATTAATTATCAACAAACTGATTTGAATGGTGGTGTGGATAACACGACTTGACACGATCATGTCCCAGAACAGAGCAGGACTCAAGTCGTCAACACAGAGCTGCATGAGAGAGCAGTTCAGCACCTTGGACAGCGTGACAAATGCACCCATTTCATTGGCTGTCACTCTGTTAGACCTATACACAGCTGGCCCTGCAGAGGTAGGTAGAGGTGCGTGTTTCTTTTGACTCACTCGAGTGACACTGACACACTTAATTGGAGCGAGGCATTAAATTAACAACATTAAGAAAAAAGAAAAAAAAATTATAATAATAATAATAATAATAATAATAATAATAATAATAATAATAATAATAATAATAATAATAATAATAATAATAATAATAATAATAATAATAATAATAATAATAATAATAATAATAATAATAATAATAATAATAATAATAATAATAATAATAATAATAATAATAATAATAATAATAATAATAATAATAATAATAATAATAATATAATATTTGAATTGCGGGACATTGTTCTGTTATAGCGGGACGTGGGACAAACGTCCCATTATCGGTAGGGTGGGCACCCTACTAACGCCGCGTCGGTTCAGTTTACATACCTCCTGATTAACGTTACTAGTCCTCCCTCCAAATGAAAAACCTCACCTGGCCGAATATTCGGTGGTGCATCCCTATAAATAACGGTATTATTATTTTACATTTATTTTAATTTAAATTAAATGTATTTTATTTTAAGACTTTAAAGAATGTCATGTTTTTAGACATGTCTATATTATTCAAATGGGAGCTAAATATATTATACTTTATTATTACATTACATTATATAACATTACATTATATTATATCAACATATTATTTATATTATTCAAATGGGAGCTAAATATATTATTCTTTATTATTATATTACATTATATTATAATATATAACATTACATTACATTATATTATATCAACATATTATTTATATTATTAAAATGGGAGCTAAATATATTATACTTTATTATTATATTACATTATATTATAATATATAACATTACATTACATTATATTACATCAACATATTATTTATATTATTAAAATGGGAGCTAAATATATTATTCTTTATTATTATATTACATTATATTATTATATAACATTACATTATATTACATCAACATATTTATATTATTCAAACGGGAGCTAAATATATTATACTTTATTATTACATTACATTATATTATAACATTACATTACATTATATTATATCAACATATTATTTATATTATTCTAATGGGAGCTAAATATATTATTCTTTATTATTATATTATATTATAATATATAATATTACATTATATTATATCATACATATTATTTATATTATTCAAATGGAACTCAAACATGTTCCGTTGTGATGTCACAGTATGATGTCACAGTATGATGTTCTGTTGTGATGTCACAGTATGATGTCATAATCAAACATTCTAGAACATTTGTGTATTAACAATTCTCTCAGAAGATCTCAGATCTCAGAAGCCAAGTGAAGATCTCACTTGTTGTGTCCGGCTACTTGTCTGTAAGCTTGAATATATACTGTAGATATAAAATCACCACATGGAAAAGGAAACAATGTCCTGTACAATCCTTAATGAACTGCGTCTGGAGGGAAGGCTCTGTGATGTGGTTATTAAAGTCAACAGCACTGAGTTTAACACCCACAAGGCCACCCTGTGTTGCTGCAGCACCTATTTCAGGTACGTTTAGCTTGGTTAATGGTTAGTAAAAGGATACTATACTGTACTTCTACTGTAAAAAAATGCTATACTGTACTTCTACTGTAATGATAAAAAAAAGTTTTTTGTTTTTGCATGACATTTTTTTGCAATGGAATGCTTTTAAGTCTATTTCTTTGCCAAGCAAAGTCGACTATACAAATCCTTAATTTTTTTATCCTTTAATAAAAACATTTTAATAAAAAATCTTTCCCTGAGATCCATAGATGTCCCTAGAATCAGATACCAAGAACATGCAAATGGACCATTTAAAAAAAAATCTGTAAATGTTTATTCTACGTTATTATGGAATGAATGAGATAAAAAAATAAAAAGTTTAATAATTTTTTTACTTTTTCTTTAAATTAATTTTGAGTTAATTTTCTTAACGATAATTTTCTGTGTAATTAATTAATCTAATTAACGTGATAAACTGACAGCCCTAATAATAATTTAATAAAACCATTTTTTTTTGCATGTAATTTTTTTGCAATGGAATGCTTTTAAATCTTTTTTTTTGCCAATCAAAGTCGACTATACAAATCCTTAGTTTTTATCCTTTAATAAAAACGTTTAAAAAAAAAAATCTTTCCCTGAGATCCATAGATGTCCCTAGAATCAGATACCAAGAACATGCAAATGGACCATTTAAAAAAAAAATCTGTAAATGTTTATTCTACGTTATTATGGAATGAATGAGATAAAAAAAAAGAAAATTTAATAATATTTTTTCTTTTTCTTTAAATTCATTTTGAGTTAATTTTCTTAACGCGATAATTTGCTGTGTAATTAATTAATCTAATTAACGCGATAAACTGACAGCCCTAATAATAATTTAATAAAAACATTTATTTTTTTGCGGCGGCTACGTGGCGTAGTGGGCAAGGCACTCGCCACGAAATCTGGAGACGCTGGGCTCGGCTGTTCGAGCCCAGCGCTCCACATTTGCTTTCAGTTTAGCTGGTCGTCCGTACTAATACACATTGGCCGTATTAGGGGGTGGGAAACTGATGGGTGGGGATCGGGCGTTGTGGACAGCGACTCCTACAGGTCGGTTGGTGCGCCTGCGCAGTGGAATCAGGAAGTGTCGGGGGCAGCGTGAGCCTCCCACGCGTTACTCCTCGCCACTGAGAGATCGAGCTGTGCAGGTGAAAAAATGCGACTGCTGTTACCTCAAGTACCGGAGGGGACTTGTGCTATGTATGACTTAGTCCACATTGCAGCCGGCTTGTGGGAGGCAAGAAACAGCGTTCGTGACAGGGGAGGGTTGAATTGGATGATACGAAATTGGGATGGGAGAAAATATATAGAAATTGGGAGAAAAAGTGGATAAAAAAAAAAAACATAAATTTTTTTGCATGTAATTTTTTTGCAATGGAATGCTTTTAAAAAAAAAATCATTTTGGCCAATCAAAGTCGACTATACAAATCCTTAATTTGTATCATTTAATAAAAACTTTTATTATTTTCTTTTTAAAATGTATGTCAGAACAGAATGTCATGATGTCACAATAGAATGTCATGATGTCATAACAGAATGTCATGATGTCATAACAGAATATCTTGATGTCACAATAGAATGCCATGATGTCACAATAGAATGTCATGATGTCATAACATAATATCATGATGTCACAACAGAATGTCATGATGTCACAATAGAATGGCATGATGTCATAACAGAATGTCATGATGTCATAACAGAATGTCATGATGTCACAATAGAATGTACTTCTGTAAATAGATACTATACTGTACTTCTACTGTAAACAGATACTATACTGTTCGTCTACTGTAAACAGATACTGTACTTCTACTGTAAACTTTAAACAGATACTATAATTATACTGTAAACGGATACTATACTGTACTTCTACTGTAAACAGATAATATACTGTACTTCTACTGTAAACATATACTATACTGTACTTATACTGTAAACAGATACTATGATTCTACTGTAAACATATACTATACTTCTACTGTAAACATATACTATACTGTATGTCTACTGTAAACAAATACTATACTATAATTCTACTGTAAACATATACTATACTGTACTTCTACTGTAAACATATACTACACTGTATGTCTACTGTAAACAGATACTATACTATATTTCTACTGTAAACATATACTATACTGTACTTCTACTGTAAACATATACTATACTTCTACTGTAAACAGATACTATACTGTATGTCTACTGTAAACAGGTAATATGCTTATACTGTGCTAAGACCCTATACTTCTACAGTGAAAATATATTAGTACACAGGACAGAATGTTGCTTACTGTTTACTCATCATATATCTCTATACTCCGCATCCCACAGAACCCTATTCACTCGCTGGAGCGACACAGAGAAACCAGTCTACAGTATCCCTGGGGTGTCCGTGGGTATGATGCAGCTCATCATAGAGTACGCCTACACACGCTTTGTGCCGGTGACAGCAGAGAACATGGAAGAGCTTCTGGTGGCTGCAGACCAGCTTCTTGTCACTGGCATAGTATGAGCGTGCTCTGACTTCCAAGAGGGCCAGCTGTCTCTGGAAAACTGTGTCGGCATCTGGAGGTTTGCGGACATCTACTGCTGCCCTGACCTGAGGCGCAAGGCCCATCTCTTCATCGTGTGCCACTTTGAGGAGATACTGCACGTCTCACAGCAACTTGTGGACATCATCGAGAGGGATGACCTGAACGTGAAGAACGAGGAGACGGTGTTTGAGGCCATCCTCCGTTGGATCTACCACTCCTGTGAGGAGCGTAAAACACACATCCCTTTGCTGCTTCCCAAGGTAACTAATTGTATCACTGTATATCTGTATGTCATGTGTGTCATGAATGTCATTATGAATTGAAAATGGGAGACCCTGATGTAAACAAGACGGAAGTCTTTCTCTGGTCTGCATCCCCTTAACAATTGTGTGTATTGAGCCGTACTGTATAGTAGCCATTCTGCAATCTGTTAATAAAGTTTTCAATCAATCAATCAATCAATCAATCAATCAATCAATCAATCAATACTAGGGTTGGGTACCGAATTCGGTACTTTTGAGGCACCGAACCGAAACACGTCGGTACTACCGAGTATCGAATCAAGTGAGAAACCTAAAAAAAAAAAAAAAAAAAAAAAAGTGTATTATTATTTTTTTTTCTTTTTTTTTTCTTTTTTTTAACTTTTTTCTTTTCATGTCAACGTTCACACGCACAATATATGCTTACCTAGGATTTGACTTGATTCTTGATTTTTTTACGACTGAGGTAGGTAAATTAAATTTCTTGAGACTAAAGTACCGAAAAAAGGTACCGTTGGGTACCGGTATCGATTCACAGGTACCGGTACCGGTTCAAATGTGAAAGGTACCCATCCCTAATCAATACAGTGGTTCTCAAACATTTGGGTCCAAACTGTTCCCTAGCAACATAATTCCAGTGAAACCGTCTACAACCGCTGTCTAAGTTGTACCCGCTGTCTGCTTGTCTCTTCCCAGGTTCGCATGGGCTTGATGAGGCCTGACTACTTCCTGACCAACGTCCAGAACAACACTGTGGTGAGGGACAGCCAGGACTGCAGGGCCCTCATCCTCAGCGTCCTGAACCCCCCGGGCTCCGACAGGCTCCCAAACCCGCTGACCCGCCCACGCCTGCCCCAGGAGGTCCTATTGGCCATCGGAGGCTGGAGTCGCGGCTTACGATATCCGAGCTGGTGGATGGATGGACGTGAGCGTTGAGGCGGAGAGTCCCCGGGCCTTCCACAGCACCGCTTATCTCCACGGTCTGGTCTACTGCGTCGGCGGCTTGGACGGCATAGAGTGTTTCAGCAGTGTGCGCAGGTTCAACCCTGTCACTCGCAGCTGGCTGGAGGCAGCTCCCATGCACTCACGCCGCAGTTCCGTCAGCGTGGTCGCGTTGGACGGCTGTATCTACGCCATGGAAGGGTACGACGGACACGTGTATCTGAACACCGCCGAGCTCTACGAGCCTGAATCCAACCAGTGGACAGTGATCTCACCCATGCTGGAGCACAGGAGCGGAGCCGGCGCAGCAGCCCTCCACGGCAAGGTGGGTGGAACTGAGGGACACAAGGTGGTAGAAGAACCCAAGGAATAAATGTCTTTATTGCCAAGTAAGCTTGCACAAACAAAAAAAGGTGTCTGGGTCCTTTGGTGCATCAACATTAACAGACAATTAAAGTAGAATGAAATAAAATGGAATATATAAACTAAATTAGAATATTCTTTCTTATTACATCTGTGGTGGCTCCAACGGGGCAGAGAGTCTGCTCACAGCTGAGTGCTACAGCCCAGACACCAACCAGTGGACTCTGATCGCCCCCATGAGCAGCAGGCATTGGGAAGTGGGAGTCGCTGCGTATGGAGGACAAGTCTATGTGGTAGGTGCACACGGAGACAAATGCTTTATACTACATATTTGTATAGATATGTATCATTTCACTTGCAATGCTGCTGTGATGCCCTCATTTCCCTAAGTGGATTAATAACATGTCTGCCTGCATGCCTGCCTTAACCACATACTAAAACATTCCTCTCATGTGTCCTGTCCTCAGGTGGGAGGGTTTGACGGTGGAAACCACCTGCGTAGCGCGGAGGCCTACAGCCCCTTGACTGACTCCTGGCGCGCCCTGCCCACCGTGCTCACCCCCCGCAGCCACTTTGGCATCGGGGTGCTGGACGACCTGCTCTTCATGGCCGGAGGCTAAAATGACTTCACCACCATCTCCAACGTGGAGTCCTACGACCAGAGCAGCGACAGGTGGACTGTCGCCGAGGACATGGAGATCCCGCACGGTGGCCTAAGCTGCTGCATAATGCATGGCATGCCTAACATGAGCCAGTACGCCGCTCCCCGTGGCTCCCTGCAGTGACCCCTGGAGGAGGAGGAGGAAGAGGGGGAGGAGGAGTAGGAGCAGGAGGAAGAGGAGGAGGAGCAGAATGGGGAGGAGGAAGAGGAGGAGGAGGAAGAGCAGGAGCAGGAGGAGGAGGAGCAGGAGGAGGAGGATGAGGAGTGGATCAGCTCCTGAAATAGACTGCGCTTCATTTGACAGAGTTGTAGAAATGAGAGAATGGAGGCATTATTATACCTTCATAATAGTAACTTTTATTATGATTGATTTTATTTGATCTAAGCCTGCTCTCTGACCCCCCCCACTACACACACACACACACACACACACACACAGTTATTTTAATGTACATTTGGTGTACCATAATGTATAGTTATTGTGCCAAAGACGTATTTCAATGTTGTGCTAATCTGATGGACACATCAAGTCACCTGAATCTGTTCTGAAGGACTTTCTGCAGTCTCAAACTGGAGGGAGGGAGAGAGAGATAGAAAGAGAGAGAGAGAGAGAGAGAGAGAGAGAGAGAGAGAGAGAGAGAGAGAGAGAGAGAGAGAGAGAGAGAGAGAGAGAGAGAGAGAGAGAGAGATCTCAAATAGATCCGCTATCAGCTCTATCTTTAATCTTTCAAAATGTTCAGTTGCTATCGTTATTAGCTCTATCTTTAATCTTTCAAAATGTTCAGTTGCTATTGCATGCACTCATCTGTGTTTCACTACACACATGAGTGCATGCTTACCAACTGTCCGTCTGCAACACTACTATCACCAACATCTAAGAAGGGAGATCCCCCCTTGAATGGCCCTTCTAAGGTTTCTCTCCTCCACACTGCCTTTGGAGCTTTTTTCCCTATTGTTAGGTTTTAGTGAGTTTTTCCTTACCTTCGCGTGGGGTATGTCTGGGAGTGCTTGCATTCTTTCATTTATTTGCATTCATCTAAAAATGTTTGGACCTTATGGTGTTCTTGTTCTGTTCTTGACTTATTGTTATGTTTTCTTCTTGACTTGTTTAAAGAAGACCTGTACGGCCCATGGGGACATTAACGTGTGTTGTCGGGCCTTATAAATAAATTTGATTTGATTTGATTTAGAGAGAGAGAGAGATACCCTTGAGAGATGCCCACTCAGCCTGATGGTTCTGGGACTCTGCTCACAAACACAAGCAGAGCCACCAGACAGAAACCACACTGGACTAAACCAAATTATAAAAAAGAAAACTACTATGACACACTGGAAAGAATCAACCCAAAACCAGAGCAAATTGAAATGCTATTTGGCCCTAAACAGAGAGTACACAGTGGCAGAATACCTGAGCACTGTGACTGACCCAAAACTAAGAAAATCCTTGACTAGGTACAGACTCAGCGAGCACAGCCTAGCCATCGAGAAAGGCCACCATAGGGCCCTCATTTATCAATGGTGCGTACGCACAGATATGTGCGTAACCCATGCGTACGATCATTTCTAAGCAAAGTGTGGGACTTATCAATTTGAACGTGTGCTTGACTTTGTGCGTATATATACGCACAGCTCAGACCGTGCGTACCTGGCGCCCAGCGCTAGAATAGGAAGACTGCAGGGTCTGCAGCACGGAAATAAGCTTTCGTGCATTACACTGGCGTGTTGGGTATGACCCGTAATTCATTATAGTTAATTGTAAAATAGCGACAGTAGCGTAATTATTGTCAAACCCTAGATTCAATCGTTTTATTTCAAACCACAGTGTTAGTTTGGCTACATTTACCATTGTCCGGCAAAACAACATTTCAAAATAAATGAAATGGGAAAAGAGGAACCCCCCCCCCCCAACTTTAAAAAAAAAATAAAACAGCCAGAAACTATACACTGTTTGAAAAGGAGATGGAAGAAGCAAAGCGTATATGTTTCCATCCCCCATCAATAACTATATTATATATAATATTATATATACTTCAGCAAGTATATGACACGATTACCAATACATATAATACAATACAATTTGCAAATACTTCAACTACACACAACACAATCACACATGCACACACACACATACACACACACACACACACACACACACACACACACACACACACACACACACACACACACACACACACACACACTAGACTATACTCTCATGTCACCCTTCAAATCATTCTCATACAATAAGTTGGTCTTCCTCCCTGGTATAATTTGTGAACACCATCATTTTGAACTTCCTATTTAATATATTTATGGATTGACTGGATTTGATCTCCTCCTCCAGATTATTCCACAAGATAACTCCACACAGAGAAATACACATAGCCTTCCTGGTTGTTCTTGAAGATTGCTGTTCCAGTTTGAGTTTCCCTCTAAGGTTATATCTTTGAAGGCCAGCTCTCTCACACCCTATAAATAGCATTTGGAATAGGTCTTTCTTTCCGAATGAATGCAGCATGGTTTATATATAGCGTTATCGGAATACTACGGAGTGCACTGACTGCGCTCTGCAGGGAACTGTTTTCAGAGATAGGGCAGTCTATTTGCCGAGAGAACATAATATTATAGAGTCCGCTATACCCAAGACACATTCTCCTTGATTTGTAGAGCAATTTGGGACCCAACTTAAGTGTGGAACAAAACGCACATGCCATCCCCATGCACACATTCAAGTCCTCTCCACCCTCGGGGCTTTGGCCACCGGCACGGCCCATCGTGATATATTGGACATTGATCAAGCAATGGACTGTTACTGTACCACCCATAGCTGTCAAAGCTCCATCACAAATTGTGTGAATAGAAAGGGATTCCACTCAGTCAATGTTGCGCTGTGCATTTGGCTGATACATGTCGTTGTTGGTGACCGGGAGGAGGCACGCATTGTATTGAATTAAACTGTAATACTGGGGTATCTGTAATTAAAATATCGCTTAAATGCAGGTGGTTGGGGTTATCCACTGAAGCCATAGTTAATGACTCTGACCAACCCAACAAACAACCCAACAGGAGTGCAATTATAACGGGCTCACGCGCGAACAAGAGCCCTTTAGAGCGCAGTTGGCCTGCTTGTTTGGCACGGGGGGGGGGGGGGGCAGATGCAGAACACCCACCTCCAAACACGATTAAATATTGTTTAAAATAAAAAGCAATTTATAGTGTCATGTTTCCAAATGAGATTGGTCACAACAAAATGCTTTCTACTTCAATTTGTTGGTTAAAATAGATGACCTCTGTTGAAACTTCACTGAGACTAACAGTCTATTTGTGCACAGACGTGATGGAATTCAAGTTCGCGTTTTTATTGATCAGATAGGCAGGCTACACATGGCGTATATGCAGGCTATACATGGCAGTGAGATTCATTGTTATTGTATGCTCTCGTATTATTGTTATAGTATAGCTATTGTCAAGAAAGGAAATACATTATTTTCAATCGTGGCTTTAATTCATAGCCGAGAAGCAGTCTAGTCTTAGCAGCTTCATTAATCCAGACCCGTCTCAGCCACATGCATAACTGAGACCGGATATGGAAACAAATCATGAATAGACTACTGTAAATAAAATAGCCTATAATATTATAAAGGATAGGATAGCAGGGGTAGAGGGGTTCCCAACCTTTCTTCCCCAGAGCCCCACGATTCCTTGAAGACATAGGAATTTGATATAAGGTATACTGGTCGTCAGCGAGGAGATATAGTCCACAGCGGATAGCCATTAAATGCCATTTGAGAATATAGGCTATTAAGGCAAAACTACGGCCTATAGCCTATACATATTATTTAATGTTTTCATAAGCGTAAAGATACAACAGCTAGATTAACGATCAAGTTAGTTTACTGTATGCAGGCTTCGCAGGGCTGTGCCATGTGTTATATATGCGCAAGTTACTGTTGCATAATGTAGGCTATGCTATTATATCTAATTTATATAGGCTACCTAATACCGACAACAAAATAGATTGTATGCCTCTACAAATCATATTATACCCGGTAGCCAATCGAACGAAACGAATAAAGGCATTCATATTCCAGCTGGTTATATTGACACGTCTCATTCACCAAGGACTTATGACAAAAAGGGCTTTCTCTTAGGGCCATTTGAGACCTTTTCGGGCAGATTTTGGGATTCACCAACCGTCCCAATAAAACATATACTGTATAATTAATATTATATAATATATTGTCTAAATTCATGTCTTGCCCGAAAAGGTCTCAAATGGCCCTAAGAGAAACCCCTTTTTCGTAAGTCCGTTGGAGAATGAGACCCATGTTGACACCAACGCCAAACAGTGGTCAACGGTCTTTATTAGTATTTTGCGCTGTCCAGGCAGAATTGCGGCAATGGTCTTAGGGAGTCGTTGATATCTGACATCACCGTGTACTAGTCCGTCAGCCTGTCGCGTATTTCTCCTATAACACACGCTGTCTTCTTGGTTCGACAGTGCGTTAAATTAGTTGCTTAGACCTCCGTGAACAATCTCGCTCTCAGTGAAGTTTCTCAGAGTTTGCTCGGGTTAGTCCATTATTTCACATCCCATGGGGGTGTTTCATTACCATATATGGATAATCATGCACGAGCATTGACGGTAAGAACAAATGGTATTTATCAACAGAGTGTGCGTACGACCTGTGCACGCACGGTTGATAAATCCTGATTTTTCTGTGCGTAGAGACATTCTAAATTCTGTGCTTAAGAACGAAAATAGAACACTTTCTAAGCATTGTTGATAAATGAGGGCCCTGGCTCACAAGAGAAGACAGACTGTGCACCCACTGCACACAAAAAGAGGTGGAAACCGAACTACACTTCTTAACAACCTGCCCACTATACCAAGACATCAGAGACATAACTCAAAACCAGGGGAGTAAAAAGTACCCCGAAATTATACTTAAGTGAAAGTATGGGTACCGTCTCAAAATCGTACTCAAGTAAAAGTCAGAGTATCTGGCTAAAAACACACTTGAGTAAAAGTAAAAAAGTTTCTACTTTAAAATGTACTTAAGTACTAAAAAGTTAAAGTACAAACTTCTTTTCTGAATGTCTATTCTTCTGATAGCAGGTGTTTAATCAAAGATCCCCGCTTTCTGGGCGGCTGATTGGCGCAGTGGGCAAGGCGCTCGCCTCTAACGCAGGAGACGCTGGGTTTGAGCCCAGCTCTCGGCATTGCTACCGGCTGGCCGGTCGTTCATACTAACACAATTGGCAAGTGTTAGAGGGTGGGAAAACCGGTGGGTGGGAATTTGACGTTGTGGACAGCGACTCCTACAGGTCGGTTTGCTGACGCCGGTGCGACAGAAGCAGGAAGTAGCGGGGGCAGCGTGAGCCTCCCACGCGTTACTCCTCGCCACTGAGAGTTCGAGCTGCTGCGGTGAAAAGATGCGACAGGCTGCCTCCTCGTGTACCGGAGGGGACACGTGATGCAAGGCTTCTGTCCTCACTACAACCGACCTGTGGGAGGCATAGTCTAGCAACGTCAAGACAGGGGAGGGAAGAATTGGATAATACGAAATTGGGATGGGAAAAAAATTGAAAATGGGGAGAAGAAGTGGATACAAAAAAAATATATCCCCGCTTTCTAGTCTTGCACAAGGACTAATCAGCATGGGAATGGGCGGGTTCATTTTCCATTGATGGGGATTTGATTGGCTGTTTTTAAATAAAGTGTGGCAGCAGGATTAATAATGTTAATGTTAGTTCGGCCAGAGAAACAAATATAGTATACAAATTAAAATAGTTGACCTGCAAGATTTGTACTTTGTACTTTGTAGGTCTGCATTTTAAATGTAAGGAGTAAAAATTATGTTTGTTGTCTCTGAAATGTAATTGAGTAAAAGTACAAGTATACTAACTAACTGAAATATACATTATTCACAGTATCACAGTATCCACATACTGCACCTTATGTGGATACTGTGATACTGTGAATAATGTATATTTCAGTTAGTTAGATAGTAAATTATAACACTACCTTATGCATACTGCACCTTATGTGACAGTACTGAATACTGTGAATATATATTTCAGTTAGTTAGATAGTAAATTATATTGACCTATTTGTTTACACTGCTTGTGTTGTTTTTACTACTCCCCCCCCCCCCCCCTTCCCCCATGCTGCTATGATGCCTGAATTTCCCCAAGGGGATCAATAAAGGGATATCGTATCTTATCTTAAACCTAATAATACTTGAGTAAAGTACAAATCCCCCAAAACAGTAATTAAGTATTGTAACAAAGTACAATTACTCAAGTACTTTACACCCCTGCCTATAGGGGAAAGGGGTAAGTAGTGCCAAGGGGCAAGTAGTGCCACCCCTGTTATCTAGAAAACCATAGAAGAAGTTGGTCATGTGACAACATATTTTTGAAGAGGCATCCATTTCACTAAACCTGCAAAGAAGGGAGACACCTGGCTTGAGAGGTAAGCACATTTAAATAAAAACAAAAAAATGTGCCCTCCAAAGTAAAATGTGTATGATCAAGGTTTTTTTTATTGCTGTGTTTGAACAATTATAGACAACTTTGAAAACAGTTCACAGATGTTTTAGTGCTTTAGTAAGCTACACCATGAGTCTATACAGTTAGCATGATGCTAGCTAAAAACAGCTGGGGGATAAATTTTTTTCAAAATGGTAGGCTTGGGGTGATTTGTGCCAAGCGCCTGGGTTAAGTTGTGCCAGTGGCTTCAGGAGAGAAGGCTTGGGGTGATTTCTGCCAAGTGCCTGGGTTAAGTTGTGCCAGTGGCACAACTTACCCCAACTTATAATTATTAACTATATATTACTTTATTGTATTTTATTGTTATTGTACATTGTATTCTTACATTTGATCACTAAAACTATGTGATATTCTTAATTTTAGACCAAAATCTATCATGCCACACATATACAAACGGCAGACAGACAGGGTTTCAACTCCTCTTGAGAAGTTGGAAAGAGCAGTGAACGAGGTGCAACATATGTCAGGTTGGAAAGGAGATGAAGATCTGCAGGATGACCATAAAAAGATATATGGATAAGAAGAAAGTAGGAGATGTAACAAAGCCATGCTATAAAAGAACAGCAGTCGGCAATCAAGTCTTCAATGAGAACATGGAGAGAGAGCTAGCTGACCATATTAAGATACTAGCAGCAATGTTTCATGGCATAGGTGTCATGAAATGCCGTGAACTGGCTTTTGAGTTTGCACAAATAAATTACATTGACATGCCTGCCAGCTGGACCAGAGGCGAAAAAGCAGGTTAGATCAAGTATAGGCTATTGGATAGTTATTTGGATAGTGAAGTGGATTTCCCAAGCTATTTCGGTTCTGCTCTGTTCAGAACCGGGTTGCTTTAGTACTCTGCGTTGTGATTCAATACCTTTAAAGCTCTGGGAATCACTTCGATCTTCCAGCGATGCAGGCAGAAGGAATTAGGAGGAAAAAGGTTATATAACAGCTGTTTAATCAAAGTTTAAGAGTGTATACAAATTACAATAAGAATGCTATAGTTGTGATCAAAAACATTATGCCGTAATTAATCAAAACTAGGCTAATGAGAATGCTAGTTGATAAGTTGTTGAAAGTCTTTGTTTTCTGCTGATAACAAAGAGTTGGTTTTCCCTCCAAAAAGTTCCTTTGTTCTTGCCCGCCTGCTGCCTTGTGGATGAGAGGGTAGAGACGTCTTGTCCTGTCGGTTGGGTTTTTCAGAGTCCTTTTCCCCCCCATCACACCCAGATCTTATAGCCAAAAACCTGCAGGATCCTGTGATGTCATCAGAATGACATCACCAAATTCTTTCCTCCAATCCCAGGCCTGCTAAGCTTGCATTTGAAAAATAGGGGTTTGGCTTAATAGGCCAACCCCCTTCACATAAACCCAGATATCTTTCTTTATCATAAAGTCTGCTGACTTTCAATAAATTGCTACCAAATCTAATCATTCTGTTAGCTTACATCAATATTTTATAAACTGAATAGAATATAACTGAATAACAGATCAAATTAGAACTGGATAGAATAGAACACAAATTTATACCATAGATCAGAATAGAACTGAATAGAATAGACCAGAATAAAACTGATTAGCATAGATGAAGAGGATAGAACAATCAATTAATCAAATTGAACATAATTGAAAACAGCACAGACACATTAACTAATTGTAGACATTGAATTTCTGCAAACTGTAGTTCAGATCAATACAAAATGCTCATATCTCTGATCTGTGTGTGTGTATATATATATATATATGTGTGTCTATGTGTGTCTGTGTGTGTCTATGTGTCTGTGTGTGTGTGTGTGTGTGTGTGTCTATGTGTGTGTGTGTGTGTGTGTGTGTGTCTGTGTGTGTGTGTGTGTATGTGAATGTGTGTGTGTGTGAGTCTATGTGTGTCTGTGTGTGTGTGTGTGTGTGTGTGTGTGTGTGTGTGTGTCTATGTGTGTGTGTGTGTGTGTGTGTGTCTGTGTGTGTGTGTGTGTATGTGAATGTGTGTGTGTGTGTGAGTCTATGTGTGTCTGTGTGTGTGTGTGTGTGTGTGTGTGTGTGTGTGTGTGTGTGTGTCTGTGTGTGTGTGTGTATAGGTAACTAAAGCTTCCTGCCTAATAGTCTCACATTGATGATAAACATTCTACCTCAGTAAACACACATAAGTTACTACTCAGAGTTGCATGTCCTTGTGTCCCCCAGGCCGTAAAACAGCTGATAACACTTCATGGGCGCTTTGACCCTTTTAACCTCATCACCTCATTGTGTTCGCTAGGACTTATCTGAAATCCTTCCTGTCCCACCCTAGGAACCAGGTGGTTCTATTGTTCAATCACTCCCGAAAGGGGAAGAAGATTGGCTTGTTCAAACAGTTTATTTTAGCTTTTACAGCCGGCTATTTTAAGTGGCCCGGGACACAACCTGTTGGGAGGATTCTTGCGTTGACTTACTCAGGCAGCTGTTATCTCTAAATATAATACCTTAGTTTGATTGTTGTTCCACTTTGACTGTTTCTTTAAGACTTTTACACAACAGTTTGATTAGATCTATGTTGGGAATTTACCACAATAGCTTCTTGAATGTAAACTGCAATGTGCTGATCAACTTTTAACCTTTTCTAGGACCTGATTGGTTCAATGGCTTTAAAGCACACTATCATTTGGCATGCCGTGTTCCTGAAGCAACCTCTCTTGGAAGAGCTACTGCCTTTAAGCACAATGTGGGGGAGTTCTTTGATAACCTTTCTAAAGTGATGGACAGGTAACTTCATCTGGCTTTGACATACTGATATGATCACATCTCTCTCTATCTCTCTCTCTCTCTCTCTCTCTCTCTCTCTCTCTCTCTCTCTCTCTTCTCTCTCTCTCTCTCTCTCTCTCTCTCTCTCTCTCTCTTACAACATGGATGAAACTGGTGTTACGACAGTGCAGACACCCAAGCAGATTGTCACAGAGAAAGGGAAGATGGAGTCTTATCTGAGAGGCAGGAAACAAGTAGTGGAAATTAATGGGACCATATCCTCCTCACTCCAACAGACGTGCGGGGTGCCGCAAGGAAGTATTTTAGGACCACTTTTATTTCTTTTATATGTCAATGACATGAAAACTGCATGTGATTGTAAACTGTTTTTATTTGCGGACGATGCTGCACTCATGGTCTCCCATCAGGACAAAAGAGAAGTAGAGAGGTCACTCAGTCTAGAGCTTGTCAAGATCAGTCATTGGCTGGTCGAAAACAGGTTATCCCTACACCATGGGTAAAACCGAAGCTATCCTTTTTGGCTCTGCCATACGACTTAAGAGGTCTCCTGGGTTCAAGGTAGTGGTAGGAGATATCGAGGTAACAGCAAAGGAGGAAGTCACATACTTAGGATGTATTTTGGACAACACCTTATCAGGGGTGAGCATGGCACAAAAGGTGGTCACAAAGATCAATCAGAGAATAAAATGTCTCTGTAGAGTGTCCACCTATATTAACAGGTCAGCAATGGAAGTCCTGGCAGGGGCACTGATCCAATGTCATTATGACTATGCATGCTCCTCCTGGTACACTGGCATCACAGTAGCACTGAAAGGTAGGCTACAGACAGCTCAGAACAAATTAGTTAGAATGATTTTAAAACTCCATCCCAAGACTCACCTTACACAGACACATGTTAAAAGCCTCAAATGGCTCAGGGTTGAGGAGAGGGTCTCTCAAATAAAACACAACATGACACATAGGATACTCGGGAATACTGTCCCTCAGTACCTCAGTGGATATTTTAACATGGTAAGGGATGTACACGGACACGCCACCAGGGGGAGCCCTACAGACATCGTACCAGTGAGATGCAATCGAAAAATAGGCCAAAACTCATTCCTATATTCAGTAGCAGTACAATGGAATAGCCTACCAATGGAGTTGAAGACCATACGCCCCTTCTCCACTTTTAAATTAGCTATAAAGAGGTGGATCATAAGTAGCAGAAGCTGGGAGTAGTGAACAAAGGGTTTTTAATATGTGTTGTTCCTTTTTTATTCTTTTATTGTCTATAAAATGGAATATTATTGTATGTATTTTTTTGTTTTTATACCACACATCCTGACATACAGACACTACAAACACCCACGTCCACACACCAGTACATAAATCCACTGACACCAATGATGAAGGACCACAATGGAAACAAGCCTATGGCTTTATTGTGTTTTATGAAATCCTATTGGTAAATGGAGAAATGTATACCTGTTTCATATTGTGATCAAATGTATATGTGTGATTTTCCATTCTAAACCAATAAACTATTCAATCAATCAATCAAACAAGTGGGTTCAGTAACATCTGCTGAAAGAGGAGAGCTTGTCACTGTGGCCTGTGCAGTAAACGCCACTGGAAATGCAGTCCCACCCATGTTAATTTTCCCGCGTGTCCGTTTCAAGGACAGCCTCATGAATGGATCACCAGCAGGTTCCATTGGTCATTGTACAAAGTCTGGATGGATGAATGAAGATGCCTTCGTTGTCTTCCAAATCCAAATCCTATAACTATGTTGGATTGGTGGGGAATGTTGAAGGTAACGAGATCAGTGCAAAGTTTCTGAAGCAAAGTTGTAAGAGGTCTGTTGATGGAAAGCCCATCTTTACATTTAGAGAGAATGATGAAGGAGTCATCCCTAGAGGTGATGTGCTCAAGAAACTACCCACACCACAAAAACTTGGTGGTACAGCCAGAAGGGAGCATAAGTTCACATTCCCCTGCAGTATTGACAAGTGGGATGTTCAGTAGTAGGCGAATCTGTGAAGAGATTCAGATGTGAAGAGTAAGAGTCGATTACCTACCTCAGTTCATGTGACGGTTAGGCCTTGTTATAGAAAAGTGGCCTTTGATGTTGTTAACACTTTAAATAAACGTTAAATAAGTCATTTTGTATTGAATTTGTCTTGCTTTTACAGCCTTTGAGATAAACATTTTCTGTTTTACTTAAAATTATCAGTCACAATTTACCCCAGTGTATTCTCTCTAATGTCACAACGTACCCCGCACCGGGGGCAAGTTGTGCCACAAAACCACTTTTTTTTCTAAAGCTATATTTCTAAAACAATTTATTTAAGATCCAATGTGAATGGGTCTCATTCCCGAAAATGTTTCAAAGATATATTCTGGAAGACTTATCTTGGAACCACTGAGACATAATCAATGACAAGTTCACTCTGAGTCCTGAACGTGCTGGTAATATGTCTTAAGTGGCTGAAAAGGTCGCACAAATTATATGATCTGATATCTGCTTGGAGAATGGCATTCTGTCTTAAACTCGAAAGCGCGTTCCCGTTCAGGTAATTTGCATACAAAACAACGCCTCCATAGCTCCTTATAAGGCAACTAGTGACGCAGCTGTGTGCAAATGGAATGGCGGAAGTGCTTTGCGAGTCTTGCGAGCCGCGTGATTACGAAACCTAGCGTCAGTCAGTGCCAATCAGAGAGCGTCTCCGAGAAATGCGGCTAGGTTTCGTAATCACGCTTGCGCGCCATCAAAACTAGATTAGATTAATGTATTGGCATCATATACAGCTCGCAGTACACCTGCCGCAGCGTGCGCGCACACACACACACACGCGTGCGCGTGCAGTACTGTATATGAATGAATGAATGAAATATAATATATATATAGCTTACGGCGGGCGTAATGAATGAACGCAGTATGGCTTATTATTCCATAATTAAGCCTATAGGCTACTGTTCATTCGTAGGCGCACACAAGACTTGTTATGGAATATTTATGCAGTCTATTTCCACCGATTAGCTTTAGTTCTTATTTATTTATCCACTGTCATTTCAGTGTTGGTGTATAGGCTATATAGTGTATTTCAATAAAAGTTTAATTGATTAATGATATATTTGAAGGAATGCAGGTTTATAGCTATATCAACCCCTTCCAATGTACAGTAAATGACCAAGTATGGTTTTGTCAATATTCCAATGTACAGTTTTGCTTGTACAGTGTAAGTCTATCCCCCACCCACCCCTCCTACCCAACCTCCTCCAAAAGTTTCTACGTCAAATGTACTCTCTTTTCTGGACTCTTTTTGTATCACAAACAGTACTGTATTTGCAAATCTGGTATGTCATAAATGTATAGATGTAGCAGTACTGTCTATCTGTGTCGTGTGTGTCATATATGTTATGATGAATTGAAAATGGGGGACCCTGATGTAAACAAGACAAAATTCTTTCTCTGGTCTGCATCCCCTTATGTAATTGAGCTGTACTGTACTGTACCCATTCTGCAATCTGTTAATAAAGTTTTCAATCAATCAATCAATCAAACAAAGGTCTGTCCCATTGTATACCAATCAATGGGATGCATTGCATGTTGACCTGCATCCTTTCAAATGTATATAATTAATCATTAAACAGATGTGTAACAAATAAGAAATACAAATTCCACAGAAGGCATTAAATAATTATTATTTTCAATCATTAAGCAGCTGCCCTGTGATCAGATGAATCCATATTATTTATTTTTCCGACATTAATGCGTAATTTCTTATCGTACAAATATTGTCATATTTATTTTAATTATGATTAAATAATTAATTCCAAGGAGGCCTGTAGTGTTGACGTGAAGGAATCACTATGAGAACACAGTCTGTCAAGTTATAATGTCATTTTAAATTAGTCAATCAATCATGAGATTTGATCGTGGCTGAGAGCAGATTTAAGAGTGCTCCTCAGCACCCTTAAATCTGCTCTCAGCCACGATCAAATCTGATCTCAGGAAAATTTGGGGACTCCCACTCCCAGCCCTAATAGGCCCATGTCTTAAATGGGCCGAAATCTGACGAAATGTTTTGTCGTAACTTCGTTCGGGAATGAGACCCACTGTCCCCAGGGATGCACAACATCCTAAACTATATGTACATATTTTAGTTGGGGGCATTACTGTAAGAGGTCAATGGATCAAGGCTTGACGACTAAGCACTAGAATACACAAACGTCATGTAGAATGCATATTTTTACTTTAGATACTTAAGTAAATTCGATAACAAATACTTCTCTACTTCTACTTGAATGGAGGACTTTTACCTTTACCAGAGTACTTATTTATCTGGGTATTTCTACTTTTACTTAAAGGAACATGCCAACATTTTGGGAAATTACTAGCTTACCGTCTCCTCCAGAGAGAGACAAGAAGATAGATGCCGACTATGCTACTGCATGTTAGCCTAGCTTAGCACAATGAATGGAAGCGGACAGTGACGGATAGCCTTTTAGGAGAGGTGTTAGTTGGACATTGCCTAGGCTACCCGTCACTGTCCGCTTCCATTCATTGTGCTAAGCTAGGCTAACGTGCAGCCAGATAGCTTTCTATTGAACGCACAGAGAGGAAACTGGTATCTATATTCTTGTCTCTCTCTGGAGAAGACGATAAGCAAATTTCCCCAAATGTTGGTGTGTTCTTTTAAGTAGCAACTGTGTAGGCTACTTCTTCCACCGCTGCTGACGTGGTCTCTCCTCACTACCTCACTGGCCAGGAGAAAGGCTAAAAAAACATTTTTCTTAACAAATTATACTTAAGGCTAAAAACACACTTGAGTAAAAGTAAAAAAGTTTCTATTTTTAAATGTACTTAAGTACTAAAAAGTAAAAACTTTTTTTTAACTTTAACTTTTATACAATCGTTTGTGGCCATCTTCTGTAGCTTGTCAGTCACTCTGACTGTCTATTCTTCTGATAGCAGGTGTTTAATCAAAGATCCCCGCTTTCTAGTCTTGCACAAGGACCAATCAGCATGGGTATGGGTGGGTTAATTTTCCATTGATGGGGATTTGATTGGCTGTTTTTAAATTAAGTGCAGATGCAGGATTAATAACATTAACGTTAGTTCGGCCAGAGAAACTAATTTACTAATTCAAATAGTTGGACCTGCGAGATTTGTACTTTGTACTTTGTAGGTCTGCATTTTAAATGTAAAGTACGTTTTTTTTCTCTGAAATGTAATTGAGTAAAAGTACAAGTACAAACCTAATAATACTTGAGTAAAGTACAAATCCCATAAAACAGTACTTGTATTGTATTGTAGTATTGTAACGAAGTACAATTACTCAAGCACTTTACACCCCTGTCACTGGCTGAGGCTGGTAGGAGGGCCGTGTGAGAACCTGGTGAACTCTTCAAACTGATTCAATTGCAGTGGTGGAAGAAGTTCACAGTTCCTTTACTTAAGTGAAAATAGAAATACTCAGATAAATGAGTACTCTGGTAAAAGAAAAAGTACATTCAAAATCTACTTAATAATAATAATAATAATAATAATAATAATAATAATAATAATAATAATAATAATAATAATAATAATAATAATAATAATAATAATAATAATAATAATAATAATAATAATAATAATAATAATAATAATAATAATAATAATAATAATAATAAACTTTATTTGTAAGCACCTCAAAGTGCTTCACAACATAAAAAATACGCATAAAATGAGCACATTAAGTGCAGACATATAAAATCACAGTTAAGTAAAAGTAGAGAAGTATTTGCTATTGAATTTGCTATTGAATGTATCAAACCCGAAGTTACAAGTCTTGGTGTTATAATAGACTCAGACCATAAGCTTTAAATCACACATCAACAAGGTGACAAAAACATAATCTTTCCACCTTAGAAACATAGCTAAGGTACGGCCGTTTATAAATCAAAAATACACTGAAAAACGGATCCATGCCTTTATCTCAAGCCAACTTGACTACTGTAATGCACTCCTCACTGGCCTCCCAAAAAAAACCACAGAACGACTCTAACTCATTCAAAACTCAGCAGTTATGCTACTAACTAGAACCAAGAGGAGAGACCACATCAGTCCAGTATTAGCTAACCTACACTGGCTTCCGGTAACATTTAGAATTGATTTCAAGGTCCTCCTCTTTATATACAAAGCACTAAATGGAACAGGACCAGGCTACATTGCAAATTCTCTAGTCAACTATGTGCCTCCTAGAACATTGCGATCATCTACTACTGGTCTATTGAAGGTTCCAAGCCATAGTCTAAGGACAATGCAGGAGGGATGCAGCCTTTGCAAACTATCCACCAAAGTTATGGAACACACTACCTATGGACATTAGGGAAGCTAGATCTCTTAATATTTTCAAAAATAAGCTAAAAACGTACCTCTTCACCATAGCCTTCTAATACACTCCGCTGTTGATTGTACTGTAGCACTATTTTACTCTGTCCATTCTATTGAACAATTTTACTATCTATTCTATTCTACTATTCTATTATTGCACTGTATTATTTTACTCTGTCTATTGCTTTTTATTACAGGTTCAAAACTGTCAGGTATTAAACTGTGTGGGTATCAAACAAGAGACTGTCAGGCTTTAAAACTGTGTAGGACCCATGGCCTAGAACTGCACCCTGAGAGAGGGAACTGCGCCCTGAGAGGGAGGTTTGCCCTGGGTGGGAGGTTCAAAGGGTCAAAGTGGGTATAAAACAGGAGGGAAGACTGTCAAGTTTTAAACTGTGGATACCAAACAGAGAAGGTAAAGACGACTTTGAACTGTTGAACAGTGGCTTCCGGTTCCGATCAGCAACGCATGGCTGGCTGATTTTGAAGATGAAGAACGAGCGTACAAACCCTCGCACATTCATCTTCTGCTGTCTGAGGTTCCAGACAAGGCCAGGTTGGATCCTCCGGTGGTGAACGGCCGTACCCTGAGATTCGCCGCAGATTTCAGTGACTACACAGTGAGGCGGCGTAGAGCTTTCGCCAGGGCCATGGATCTAGCACGTGAAAGGGCGGTGGAGGTATACCTACTGTTCCCGGCAACGCTGAAAGTAAAGACGGAACGAGGAGAGGTGTTGTGCAACCGTCTATTCAAGTCACCATCCGAGGTGGAGGACTTCATTCGGAAAAGCAATACAAACATTCCGACTGAGAGGAACAGACCGCCCCCGGTGGAGCAGACCTCGAGCGACGGAGAGTGAGAGGCCGGAGCAGGTACCTGAGGCTGGCTTCACGCGAGGCCTGCTAGCATGTTAGCTATCCAAGTTAGCGGCCCTGAAGAGTGGAGCGGGCTCCACACGTGGGCTGCTAGCATACCAGCTAACCAAGCTAACGGCTCTGGAGCACGAGAGCTGTTAGCACACCAGCTAGCTATCCAAGCTAGCACTGTTGTAAACACAGCCGACTGCAGATTTTTCAGTTTTCAGAACGGTAACACTCGACTTCTCTATTCGGTATTGTCTCAGTCACGAGCATGAATATTGACTATTTGAAATGTAATTCAGACGTCCTTTACTCTTAGAGTATAGTTTTTTTTAATTTTTTTTTATCGTCTGTCACTTGAACTATGCATTGAACTACCGTAGATTGTTACGTATATTATCTTTGTCCAGGAATGCCCGGGCGAAATGAATATCACAAGTTTCACTCAAACAGACTGTATGGGCTTTATGAACCATTCAACCAAGGGGGGTGACCCCCTTGCAACGAGCTGTCTGCGGGTAGCAGGTCAATATTCTCCTAGCTAACACTGCTGATACTGCGTGCTTTTAACTTTCTTTCTTGTCACAGCAGTGCACATGGCCGCCACCGACGCTGCATTACCTCAACGATGGCAGCACGGTAATGCTCGAGGTTTATTACCACAGTGGTATTATTTCAACATGTGTTATGAGTACTTCACTTTACTCAAGTTTAACTCGGACGAACTGTGTTTCAGGTGCTTTTATCGTCTGCATAATGTTCTATGCACTGAGCTCTATATAGATTGATTCTCTCTGTTGAGCGAAGGAGGGTTCCCCTATTTCTAAATTGTTACAATATACAATTTTTAGTATGGTTAAGTTACATAATGTGGTTGTGGTTGCTGTGACCCGGTCACAGTGCCAAATGATGTAGTTTGATCGACATCGGACAAGATATTTGATGGGGGAGGGGGGAGGGGAGGGGGGGATATGGGGATTTTAGTTTTTTATTTCTTGTGGCTCGCTCTATTATGTGTTAGCTAGGGCTGTCCCCGACTAAGGATTTGGATGGTCGACTAGGATTGGCCAAAATTTGCCGTTAGTCGACTATTGGTCGACTTAAAAAAAAGAAAAAAAGTATAATTTTTTTCTTTTTTTTTTATCATTCCATTGGGGCTGTGGGGGGTGCTTAATGTCTGAAGGAGTCGACTGAAGGCTTCTTGTCCTCTGCAAAAGCATGCAATTGGTCCACTGATGGATACATCTTGATATTTGTCTAGTATAGTGTGTTCATTAGATGGGTGAAATCCTCTTTCAGTGCCTCTGTGCCTGTTTTCGTAGGCAGTTAGCCTCTGGTATGCGTGCCATTAGCGTTAGCCACGCTTCTATGCCTCTTTTCTTTTGAAAAAAATTATAATTTTTTTTTCATTATATTCGACTAAGTCGACTAAGGGGCCAGTCGACTACGGCCCCTTTCGACCGATTAGTCGACTAATCGATTAATAGCGGTCAGCCCTAGTGTTTGCTCTCGCCCAACAGGACCTTAGCGTGGGGCTGTGTATATGTTGTGGTGCTCTACTTCAAGGGAATCACGTTCAGTCATCCTGCAACCTGGTTGGACTATGGCTAATTTAAACATCTTGATCTGGAATACAGGGGGTCTTAATATTCCACATAAATGCACAAGTGTACTAACATGGTTGAAAAGGCAGGAGGTGGATGTGGCTTTGCTGAGTGAAACGCATCTTTTAATGGCTGACAGTGCAAAACTTGCAAAAACATTTTATCATAACATAAGCTCCTCTTCTTTTAGCACTAAGTCCCGGAGAGTAGCCATAGTAGCTAAGTGAAAGTTGAATATTAAACTATTAGACGTGTGGTCTGATGCAGAAGGTCAAATTACTATTGCTAAGATTGAATACTCTAACAGGAAAATTGCTCTGATAGCCGCCTATGCCCCTAATGTGTATGCCGCTAACTTTTATACTGTACTCACTACAGAGATGTTGAAACTACCTGAGTACTCATTTCTAGTGGGTGCTGATTTCAATGCCATTTGGGATCCATTGATTGATAAGTCCAGTAATGCTGAAACCCACGATCAGATGCAAGCAACCGCGGCCCTACGTGCCTGGTCTAGGGACACAGGGGTTATTGATATGTGGCGGTTACTCAACCCAACCGCCCGAGACTACTCTTTTTTCTCCGCGAGACATAAAACTTTTTCCAGAATTTATTATGTTTTTTCTTCCTCTAGGCTATTCGATAGCTTTGACGTTGACTTGAGGCCCATTGCACTGTCAGACCACAAATACATCCTCCTTAAGGGTTCACTCAGTAAAATAACGTCCCGTGCCCCGAGATGGTGCTTTAACTCAATGCTGCTGAAGAACGATGAATTCAACCTACAATTTAAGGAGAAGCTCATTGAATTCTTGCAGTTTAATGCTGGATCGGTACAGGACCCCAGAATTTTATGGAATTCGGTTAAGGGGTTTGTTAGAAGTAACACCACTTTATTTGCTTCCAATCTCCGCAAGGGTCGTCTCTCCAAGTTGGTAGAATTGGAAGAGCTTCATAAAACAATGATGTCTTCTATGCAGCACAGCTACTCTAGCCGACTGGAGCTCCAAATTAAGGTGGTTAAAAAGTAGATTAACTCCATTTTAAGACAACAGTCTGAATTTCAAATGCACAGAACAAGACAACACTACTACATTCATGGCTCTAGACCTAGTCACCTACTAGCTATGAAGATACAGGCCAGTGAACAATTTGCGGATATCCCTGCAATTAAGAACCAACAGGGGGAGATAACCACCAACCCCAACAAAATCAACGATACATTTTGCTCGTTTTATTCCAACCTGTACGAGTCAGAAGTGGTCTAAGATCATACCAAGCTGGAGGACTATCTTAACTTACCACAAATCTCAGAGGATGACGCTAAACGGTTAGCTGAACCTATCACACTAGATGAGCTCAGGGAGGCGATTTCTGACATGCAGCGAGGCAAGGCTCCTGGTTGGGATGGCATTCCACCGGAACTCTATATTGCGTTCTGGGATGTACTCGGTCCCTTATTACTCTCAATGATTTTACACTCAGTCAAAGAGGGCAATTTTTCCAGGGATGTCAATATGGCACTTATATCTGTCCTACTCAAGAAAGATAAGGATCCCACCGAATGTGGCAGCTATAGACACTTAAGTCTCCTCGGAGCCGATCTCAAGCTATATGCTAAGGTGCTAGACATCCGACTTCAAAAGCATATGACATCTCTGGTTGACCCTGATCAGACTGGCTTCATAAGAGGCTGACTGGTCACGGATAATATCAGACGGTTACTGCACGTGATTGATGCCAGCAAGGATGTCGCAACCCCTACGGCTGTCATGTCCTTAGACGCGATGAAGGCCTTTGACAGATTGGAGTGGTCATATTTGTGGGCAGTCCTTAGAAGGATGGGGTTAGGTGAGAGGTTCATTCACATGATCAAAGTTCTCTACACAGGGCCCTCGGCCATGATCTTAACAGGGAAACTCTGCTCACCACTCTTCTCTGTCTCGCGCTCTTCTAGACAGGGTTGTCCTCTTAGCCCCGGACTCTTTGCTTTATCACTCGAACCTCTAGCTCAGTACATAAGATAATCCCAGATTATATCCCCTGTGTCAATTAAGGGCACACATCACCATATCAGCTTATACGCAGATGATGTACTCCTATTTATGCAGAACCCCACCGTCTCTCTACCTCATCTTCTCCAAGTAATAGATGATTTTGGCAGTCTATCTGGATTTAAGATCAACTGGCCAAAGTCAGCCTTCCTTCCACTCAATGAGACTGCGAAGGTAACCATCCTCCCAGAAAACATACTCATTGTTACATCCCAATGTATATATTCCCCAGTGTGTGTCTCCATGTGTGTGTGTTCTCCATTTTGTTTCCTCCCTCCAGCCATTGTTCCCTTCACCATTGGTCCCTGCCAGGCCTGCCCTTCCATTATAGCAACACAGCACCGATTGGTGGATGGTTTTCCAGACTCCAACACTCAATCAACACCACCCAATCATGGATCACCCCACACCTGTTAAAACATGGCTTCTCACTTCAGTCTTTCTCTCTCTCTGGCATGAGGCTAGGCCTAGTGTGATTTTTTAACCTGTAACTTTGACAATATTGCATTTCGTTTATTGGCCTTTGGTGCTTAGTGGAAATTTCCTTGTGTGTGTATGGCCACAGAGAGAGCATTGTTAGTTATAGTTTGTTTTTGTATATATTCTGCCTTTGTTTTATGTAATCATTAATGTGTTTTTCTCTCTTTCTCAGGAAGCACAGATGGGGTGAGCTGCCATTTCCTTTGGATATTGTTTTCCCCTGTTTTGGTTAGGTAAGAGTAGTTTAGGTAATGTAATTTCTTAGGGCGGCTAGGTGGTGTAGTGGGCAAGGCACTCGCCACCAGTGTGGAGACGCTAGGATTCGCGTGTTCGAATCCAGCTCTCCACATTGTTTTTCAGTTTGGCTGGTCGTCCGCAGTAATACACATTGGCCGTATTACGGGGAGGGAAAACTGAAGGGTGGAGATCGAACGTTGTGAACAAGCGACTCCTACAAGTCGGTTGGTGCGCCTGCGCAGTAGAATCAGGAAGTGTCGGGGGCAGCGTGAGCCTCCCACGCGTTACTCCTCGACACTGAGAGATCGAGCTGCGCAGGTGAAAAGATGCGACTGCTGTTACCTCAAGTACCGGAGGGGACTTGTGCTATGTATGACTTAGTCCACATTGCAGCCGGCTTGTGGGAGGCAAGAAACAGCGTTCGTGACAGGGGAGGGTTGAATTGGATGATACGAAAATTGGGATGGGAGAAAATATGGAAAAATGGGAGAAAAAGTGGATAAAAAAAAGGTAATGTAATTTCTTTTACCATAGATTAGATTGGGTTTATTTGGAGTATAGTGGTGTTTGTTTGTTGTTTTGGCCTGGGCTCACCCTTGAGCTACATGTGCTTCCTTTGCATCTTTCAATAAATATCATTGTTGTTTACAAACGTGGTCCATCTTTTCTGTCAACCAACTGTTATGTTACAGCCCTTTACCCTTAGACTCACAGGGGTCGTAACACTCATGGTAGAGCACTTTAAATGTCTTGGGATTAAAATATTCCCCACTATTAACCAGACAGTAAAGTATAACTACTCCAGCTTGGGTGACAGGATTACGAATGATTTTAACAGGTGGTCCAAATAAAAAAACTCATTACATGCCTGTGCCTCAATAATTAAGATAAATGTTTTACCCAGAATTAACTTTATCAGCTCCATGCTACTGTTATCTCCTCCTGTTGGTTACTGGCAAAAACTGCACTCTGCTGCATATAAATTTGTCTGGAACAACAAACGCCCACGCTTAAAGAGATCCACTGCACAGAGGAGTAAACTCGACGAGGTTTAGCATTTCCAGACTTCAAATATTATTTTCAAGCTTACTCTTTGAGACCTCTCATCACATGGTTTGACGCTCAAGCAGCCGTGTCCTGGCGACAATTGGAGGAGAAGATGGTGTCCCCACATAGACTTCAAGATATTGTGTATATACCAACATTTCAATTAAGCAATGCAAATTATGATTTGGCCCTCTTATCACACATGTGATCCAGATTTGGCGTGACACCCAGAAAGCATGCACTAACCGCCATAAATGGCACATGCATTCCCCCCTATTCAATAACAATTTACTCCTTATTGGCCAACAACCCATTATATACCCTAGATGGGAAGGGAAAGGCATCCATACATTGGGGGATATCTTTGATGACTCTGGTCTCCGATCTTTCCAGCATCTATCCAACGGATATGATCTCCCCCGAAACTCCTTTTTCTTTTATTTACAAATGAGAGCAGCTCTGAAGGCTCATGGCATTCCATGGGACGTTCCACTAGAGCGACACCGGTTTCACAAATTCTTTTAGGACAGGGAGACATCGAGAGGCTTCGTCTCTGACTTTTATCGGCACTTACTTATGTCCTCATATAAGGACCTACCCCTAGATACGATTTGGAGAAAGGATATCCCTGAGTTGGATATAGATTTTGATTGGGATGCAGTCTGGGAAAATATTAGGCTATCATCACAAAACCCAGATCACCAACAGATTCATCAACATTTTGTTCATAGGACTTATTTGACCCCCAGGCGATATCATTGAACCTAATGGGTCTCAGACCTGACTCTCGATGTACCTTGTGTCCAAACGGTGCCATTGGAACATATATGCATATGTACTGGGAGTGCCCTCCTGTTGAGATCTTCTGGGAAAATGTTACCTCTCAGCTATCAGAGATTTTCTCTTTGACCATACCGACCTTGCCTTCTGTATTATTGTTAAATGATGTTTCTCAATTGCCGACTTCTGTACATGTAAAGAGACTCATTTTGGCCGGCCTTACGGGGGGGAGAACGAGCGAGTGTTCATGTATGTTGGTGTTTTTTGTTTTTGTTTTATTTATTATTTTTCATTCTCTGGTGTCCTATGTATATTTTCTGATCCACTTCTGATTTGGGTCTGGTGGTTGTGGGCTCGGACTGGGGGGGGCCGTGGTTCGGGGTCTCTGCGGGTCGAGGCATTAAAGAGGCGTGGTGCTTTGGCTCGCGGGGACGCCGGACTGTGGGTCCTCCGGGGTTGTGGCTCGCGGCTGCCGGGTCGGGAGATGGAGGGGACTCAGGAGGCTCATTATAGTCCATGTATCTATTTTTCCTTTATAATTGTCTCTTATTTTAAGTATGTTGGAATATTTTATTTTTATATTATGTCTTGTGATTATTATTATTATTGTTGTCGATGTAATGTGATTTGTGTTATGTTATGTCAAAAAAAGAAACCGAATAAAAAAATAAAACTGTTGAACAGTAATCCAGAACTATTTTATTTATATATATATATATATTATATATATATATATATATATTTTTTTTTTTATTCTATTCTACAATTTTATTGCACTGCACTATTGCACTATTTTACTCTGTCTATTTTATCTTACTCTTTTTATTATTGTCTATTTAAAACTGAATCAAACCATAAACAAGGTGGCCTGTTGGGATATTAGATCCTAATGTGAAAAACTGTGATTTTATATGTCTGCACTTTATGTGCTCATTTTATGCCTCTCTTTTTTCTGTTGTGAAGCACTTTGAGCTGCAGTTTCTGTATGAAAGGTGCTATACAAATAAATTGTATTATTATATTAAAGTAAAAGTACACATTCTACATGACGTTTGTGTATCCATTGACCTCTATAGGTCAAGTGGTATGTGGTCCAGTTATGCTGCTTTGATTAAAGGTTATGTTAAAGTGGTATGTGGGCCAGTTATGCTGCTCTGATTACGTCCTCTTGAAGTTGACAGGCTTCAAATGTGAAAGTATATAATCTTCATAAATTTTTATGAAGGGAACCTTCAGCCTTCAGTCATGAGGGAACCTGGTAAAGTCTTCAACCTGATTCAATGGAATGATTGAACGTGACTGTTGTGGATTTAGACCATAAAAGGCTGGAAAAGGGTTACAGTGTTTAGAGCACGTTGAATTGCTCTCATTTCATGCCCATTCATCAGCACTGTAACAACGAGCAATATAAGTAAACATGACATAACAACCTTGCGGTATTTGATACGTCACATGTCAATATCAAACTCTGCTTGCTTTTGCAATGACACTTTGTTTTGACTGTGTAACGTAAGATCGATAAAGCACTCTAAAACACTCAAGTTCGACACTATTTAACGAACAACGCCACTGACCCTTAGCTGCCAGAGATGTACTGTACCTTGCCTGCTGACTTGTTGTTCACAATATGTAAGACGCTCTGGATAAACGCCTCAGCTAAATTACTAAATGTATCATTTTATTGTCTGATTCTATTATCTGGATTCTGTTTGACAATTTATCATGTAAAATGCAATGAACAACAAAGGAGCAATGCGTTACATATACCTCCTCTACATAATTTAGAGACAAACGTGCACCACGCTTGACAAAGAGGCAATTAAGTCTCTCTCTCTCTCTCTCTCTCTCTCTCTCTCTCTCTCTCTCTCTCTCTCTCTCTCTCTCTCTCTCTCTCTCTCTCTCTCTCTCTCTCTCTCTGTCATGCTCTACGTCTCTCTCTCTCTCTCTCTCTTCTCTCTCTCTCTCTGTCTCTCTCTCTCTCTTTCTCTCTGTCATGCTCTACGTCTCTCTCTCTCTCTCTCTCTCTCTCTCTCTCTCTCTCTCTCTCTCTCTCTCTCTCTCTCTCTCTCTCTCTCTCTGTCTCTCTCTCGCTGTCATGCTCTACGTCTCTCTCATTCTCTAAATTCTCCCGCTCTTTGTGGAACACAACCCGGTTTAGACCTCTTGATTGATTGATTGATTGATTGATTGATTGATTGATTGATTGATTGATTGATTGATTGATTGAAGTTTATTTCAAATATGCAACAACAAAAAACAGTACAAAAAAGTACAGATATAGCCTTAAGGCATAAGCTATTCAATAATACATTTATAATATTTTTTTGTCATTACATATTTGAAAAATAGTGGGAAGAAG
This sequence comes from Notolepis coatsorum, assembly GCF_963971535.1. Lineage (NCBI taxonomy): Eukaryota > Metazoa > Chordata > Actinopteri > Aulopiformes > Paralepididae > Notolepis > Notolepis coatsorum. The sequence continues at coordinate 108,113,882 of NC_140171.1, forward strand.
TATAGACTTATTTAATACCACCCCCTTTTACTCAAATCATGTTACGATTCTGGTTCTGACTACGGTCGGGAACCACCCACCTTCTCTGTCATCTGTCACTTGATTGCTGTCACTTGTTTTTCCCTGTCATTTAGTGCTGTCACTTAGGGGTTGGCTTCTGATTGGCTGTCACAGGGGTGTGTGTGGTATGTTGGTATTTGGTGGCTATGTAACATTCCTTTCCTCTGCTTGTCATTCGTCAGGTCTTCACTATAGGCGTTCGGAGATAACGCGGCCGGTTCCAGTTCTGGACCACCACTAAGCTCCATTATCTATTTCCTCTCTCCCTTGCCTTTGGCATAGTATCCTAGTATTCCTCTTTGTGTTCTTTACTATTAAAGTCGAACCTGTTCAAGAGTATACCTTCTCCGTCTCTGTGATTGCCTACAACAATTGGAACTCATCTACCTCCATCCTGACAGAAGACCTGACCATCAGAGTTCCATGGAGGCAATCATGGAGATGCTCCGGGCACAGAAGAGTGCACAGGAGCGCATGGAGGAACACCAACATCTGGTCAGTGCCGAGTTGGTTTGGCTGGGCGGGCATTAGACGGCGCAGTCGGCGCTCCTCACAGCCCAGCAGGCACAGGTCGAGGTGGCGGGGGTAAGGACGACGGTGGGAGAGACGGCGGCAGGAGAGGCGGCGTTCAACACCACGTTCAACACCGAGGAGAGTCGGGGAGCTCATGGGCACAAGGATCGGAACCAGGAGCCACGGCTACCCGCACCAGGCCGCTACGCGGGAGCACCGGAGGGATGCAGGGAGTTCATCACCCAGTGCTCACTCGTGTTCCAGCTGCAGCCATGCTCATTTCCCTCTTCCATAGCACAAGTCACATATATTATCACCCTCCTCACCGGTCAAGCACTCTCCCTGGCTACGGCCGAATTAGAGAGCGGTTCGTCTATCTGCGACTGTGTGGACGACTTCACCGGGGAGTTGAGAAGGGTATTCGACACTTCCCGGGTACTCTCGATCTTCGAGGCCGGTGGGCGGCTTCTCGCCTGCCGGCAGGGCCTCCGCACGGTCTCAGAATACGCCATCGAATTTCGGATCGTGGCTCGGGAAGCAGCTTGGCGGGAAATACCTTGTGTGGTCCTGTTCCTCAAGGGACTCTCCGCACGGATGAGGGACGAGTTCTCCGTGCCTGAGATACCTGAGCAGTTGGAAACGCTCATCAACACCGCCATACGGATGGACAACCGACATCGGGAGAGAGAGGGAGCGTGAAGATACTACCCAGGTACGTGTCCTTTCTCCTCCCGTTGTTGATATCTTCCCGCATTACACGACTGGGCCACTGGGTGATGAATCCATGCAGCTTGGGGCGCTGTCGCTCTCAGACGACGAGCGGCGGTGCTTCATCGAGGAGCGACGCTGCTCCTGGCGCGGCCGCACCGGTCATCGTTTCGGCAGCTGTCGGGAACAGGCTGGCTCAGCTCGGCGCCAGTCGGGAAGAGGAGGTGCTCCGCCGGGCCTCGAGAGGGCGCCAGCGGGTGGGCTCACCCCAGCACTACCATCTGACTCACGTACATTTCTGGCGGTGGCGGTTAACTGTGGGGGTAACGTTAGGGGAACGAAGGCTCTCATTGACTCAGGGGCGGCAGGCAATTTCATTCACTTGGGGTTGGTGAGAGTATGGGGAATCCCTGTAGAAGAGTTGGGGGTTCCCATTCCGGTCTACGCCCTGGACGGTCAGCCCCTGGGCAATGGGAGCATCACTCAACGCACTGTTCATTTTTTTTTTTTTTTTTTGTTTTGATCCACTTTTTCTCCCATTTTCTATATTTTCTCCCATCCCAATTTCGTATCATCCAATTCAACTCTCCCCTGTCACGAACGCTGTTTCTTGCCTCCCACAAGCCGGCTGCAATGTGGACTAAGTCATACATAGCACAAGTCCCCTCAGGTACTTGAGGTAACAGCAGTTGCATCTTTTCACCTGCGCAGCTCGATCTCTCAGTGGCGAGGAGTAACGCGCGGGAGGCTCACGCTGCCCCCGAGACTTCCTGATTCTACTGCGCAGGCGCACCAACCGACCTGTAGGAGTCGCTGTCCCCCCCCCCCCCCCCCCCCCCAACGCACTGTTCCTATGCACATCCGGGTGGCGGGTGGGGGGTGGGAGTGGGTTAAATTATTTGTTATTGTCTCCCCCTATTCTGTTATAGTGTTGGGTCATCCCTGGTTGTCTTCATGTGTATGGAATATTAATTGGAGCACGGGCGAGCGCTCAACGGAGGTCGACGTGAAGTCAGTCGTCGGCGAGAGTTTGTCCACCCCCTTGTCTCCCTTCCCCTCTTCTCTTTTTTCTTCCTCTTCTCTCTCCTGGGTGGTGGGGATCATCGCAGATTCTGTTCCACCCTCTAATCCCGATTTTATAGGGGTTCCTGAGATCTATTGGGACCTGGCGGACGTTTTTAGCAAGACGCGTGCTAAAGCACTACCGCCTCATAGATCATACGACTGTCCCATTAATCTCCTACCCGGTACCTCCCCGCCTCGCGGGCAAATGTTCTCTCTCTCACGCCCCGAGACCTTGGCCATGAACACCTACATTGAGGAGGCATTGCTTGCGGGGCACATACGTCCTTCCACATCCCCGGCCGGCGCTGGTTTCTTCTTTGTTGATAAAAAAGATGGGGATCAGCGTCCGTGCATTGATTATAGGGGATTGAATGACGTTTCCATCAAGAACCGATATCTTTTACCTCTCATGGACACAGCCTTTGAGTGCTTACAGGGGGCACAGGTCTTTTCTAAACTTGACTTACGTAATGCATACAATCTGGTCAGGATTAGAGAAGGAGACGAGTGGAAGACTGCATTTAATACGCCCAATGGTCACTATGAGTATTTGGTCATGCCCTTTGGTTTGGCTAATGCTCCGGCAGTCTTCCAAGCCCTGGTTAACGACGTGTTGCGAGACTTGATTGGGGTGTCGGTGTTTGTTTACCTAGATGATATCCTAATTTCTTCTCGCGATATGGTGCAACACCAACTGCATGTTCGGGAGGTGCTAGACCGTCTCCTCAAGCATCAACTATTCGTTAAGGCCGAGAAGTGTGTGTTTCACACTGATACCGTTTCCTTCCTGGGCTTTGTGTTGACGAAGGGTGATCTACGCATGGATTCGGCCAAGGTGAGTGCAGTCTTGGACTGGCCACGGCCTTCGTCGCTCAAGGGGTTACAACGGTTTTTGGGTTTTGCACATTTTTACAGGCGCTTTATTCGCAACTTTAGCGTCTTAGCCAATCCGTTAACAGCTCTCACTAAGGCCTCTCTCCCTGGCTTTGAATGGTCGCCTAGGGCAGAGTCGGCCTTCTGCGATCTCAAACGTCGGTTTACATCCGCTCCTGTATTGATCCGCCACGATGCGGAGGTTCCGTTCATTGTGGAGGTGGATGCCTCTGACATCGCGGTGGGGGGGGGGGTGCTCTCTCAGAGGTGCTTAAAGGATGGGAAAGTGCACCTGTGTGCTTTTTTTTCTCATCGTCTGTCACCAGCCGAGCGCAACTACGACGTGGGTAATCAGGAGTTGTTGGCTATCAAATTGGCACTGGAGAAATGGAGACATTGGTTGGAGGGGGCGGCACATCCTGTCATTGTTTGGACCAATCATAAGAACTTGGCTTACATCCAAGGGGCTAAACGCCTTAACGCTCGCCAGGCCAGGTGGGCGTTATTCTTCACACGATTTCGATTTACCATCTCCTATAGGCCCGGGTCCAAGAATATCAAACCCGACGCGTTATCGCGCCAGTTTGATCTTCCTGGCCGGGAGGAGCAGCCCCATCCCATTATTCCACCGGCCTTGATTTTGGCACCCGTGTCTTGGGGCATAGATAAGGTGGTAAGGTCGGCGCTGACGCCGGAGCCCGACCCTGGCGGGGGCCCTCCGGGGCGGTCGTATGTGCCCAAGGCGGCACGCTCACGTTTGCTGCAGTGGGCACATGCCACATCCCTAACCAGCCACCCTGGGGCCACCAGGACCCTGGAATTTATCCGTAGGAGGTTCTGGTGGCCGACAGTGGAGGGGGATACGCGTTCCTTTGTGGCGGCCTGCCCGATGTGTGCGTGCAGTAAGACCTCTCGCCGTGCACCGGCAGGTCTCCTCCGGCCACTTCCTATTCCTAAACGGCCCTGGTCGCACATATCCCTGGACTTTATTTCTGGCCTCCCCCTTTCGGACGGGTTCACCGCCATTTTGGTGGTGGTGGACCGGTTTTCGAAGGCGCCTCACTTTGTTCCTCTCCCCAAGCTTCCATCGGCCCGAGAGACTGCTGATCTGGTGATACAGCATGTATTTCGGGTCCACGGGCTTCCGGTGGATATCGTGTCGGACCGGGGTCCTCAGTTCGCTTCCAGGTTCTGGAAGGCGTTTGCCGCCGGTCTCTGCGCCTCCGTCAGCCTTTCGTCTGGGTTTCATCCGCAGTCGAACGGGCCGACGGAGCGCGTCAACCAGGACCTGGAGGGGGTCTTGAGATGTTACGTTGCCGGTTTCCCGGCAACGTGGAGTAGGAGGTTGGCATGGGCTGAGTACGCACATAATACCCTCCTCTCCTCCTCTACCGGTATGTCTCCCTTTCAGTGTTCAGTGGTTTTCAACCTCCTTTGTCTCCCGAGCAGGAGCAGGAGGCGGAGGTGCCCTCGGCCCAGGCGCATGTGGCTCGCTGCCGCAGGACGTGGAAGCGGGTCCGGGCGGCGCTGCAGAAGGTTTTGGTTAGTACCCAGCGGCAGGCTAACCGCAAGCGTCGTCCGGCTCCGGTTTACCGTTCTGGGCAGCGGGTTTGGCTTTCCACCCGGGATCTCCCTCTCCGGGTGGAATCCAGGAAGCTGGCTCCTCGCTTTATAGGGCCCTTTAAAGTGGTACGTCGGGTGAATCCTGTGGCTTACAGGCTACGGCTTCCGAGCTCTATGTGGGTTCATCCGACGTTTCATGTGTCCCTGTTGAAGCCGTTCCTCTCATCGCCCTTGGCCCCGCCACTGCCTACGGTTCCTCCGCCTCGGTTTATAGGTGGTCAGCCCATTTACATGGTGCGGAGGATACTGGGTTGTAGGCGGAGGGGTAGGGGGTTTCAGTTCTTGGTGGATTGGAAGGGGTACGGGATAGAAGAGCGTTCTTGGGTGCCTCAAAGGGATATTTTAGATCCCAGCCTGATCGTTGATTTCCGGCGGCTGAATCCCGAGGCCCCCAGGTGAACGTCTGGTGCCGTTCGTTGGGGGAGGCTACTGTTACGATTCTGGTTCTGACTACGGTCGGGAACCACCCACCTTCTCTGTCATCTGTCACTTGATTGCTGTCACTTGTTTTTCCCTGTCATTTAGTGCTGTCACTTAGGGGTTGGCTTCTGATTGGCTGTCACGGGGGTGTGTGTGGAATGTTGGTATTTGGTGGCTATGTAACATTCCTTTCCTCTGCTTGTCATTCGTCAGGTCTTCACTACCACCACTAAGCTCCATTATCTATTCCCTCTCTCCCTTGCCTTTGGCATAGTATCCTAGTATTACTCTTTGTGTTCTTTACTATTAAAGTCGAACCTGTTCAAGAGTATACCTTCTCCGTCTCTGTGATTGCCTACAACAATTGGAACTCACCTACCTCCATCCTGACAAAATCATACTTTACTAATTCATAACTGCTCGCTTTATTGTCAGACTTATAATGAAAAATGTACTTAATTAATAACAATTTTTTTTTAATTAATTCCTTATTATTATTTGCCAAACCTGTAGGGTACCCTGTATAGTCCCTCTAGGCTGGACCTCTCGACGATCCTCTCGTCAAGCGTCTGGGAGCCGCTGAACTGTTGACTGTGTGACATTGAAGTTTATGTTCAGTTTTATTTATTTATTTATTTATGTTTCCAGTTATTTCCTGGCAACATTAATCTCGGCACCGGCACTTCAATAAAAACAAGACATCCATGTGTGTGTGAACCCAGACCTTTAGAGCTTGTAAGATAAAAAAAGATAATTCACCCTCCAAATTGAGATATGAAGTGTTGAAGCCTGTGGGGCGGTATAAATAACACAGGTGTCCTTCTGCACGGAGCACGACGCAGGGATTCCGAGGCCTTGGGACAGCATGACACACACACAGTCCCGGGGGTCATTTGCTTTACAGCATAATTAATTTGGTACACAGTACAGCTTGTTAACGCCGGTGTTCAAAGCAAAACAAACGAGCGCCGCGATGCAGGATGCAGCGTCCAGTTCTGCATTGTCAACATGAACACACTGGAGGGCGAGGCTCCCCCCCGGAGATATGGTGGATAAAAAGGGGCAAGAATAATGAATAATTTACCAGTGTATTAATTTCATGGTCCACTAGGATCCTGGACAATGGTGTGATGTGTAACATTCTAGAGGAAGTATACTGTGTTATGCAATTTTCCTTCTTGGAAGGAGGTTTAGCATTTATGATACTGTACATTGCAAGACCATGTCAGCTGTTTTATTTTCTTTCTCTTGAGGAAATCACAGTATGATGCTATCACTGTAATGGAGTGACATTAATAGTTCATGTTTATATAGTGCCTTGATATCAAGCACTATGGCTATTTAATCAAATCCTGATTACAGTAGTATAATCTAATCTAGACGACATCAGATCAATGCAGCAAAGTTATTTGATTCCATGGGGCAGGTTACTGTAGTGATGCTCTATGAGATACGACTGAGGCTCTTCGACTGGAGGAACTATACACTGTGTGAATTAATTGCATGTCTGACGTGTTGTCATATTTACATTGGTGGTGTGAGGGCATGATGCAAACCATATGTTATTTCAATGATCAAAATTAAATGTGGAATTTATCTAAAATTCCAGGTCATATAATGCATCTTGTCATATTGTACAAACTTTGAACTATGTTGTCTATACTCAATTCATACTGGTATACTCCTACCTACTGCTTTCACTGCCTACAACTGCCCCACACTGTAATAGTAATCATAATAATCGTAACAACCTACCGCATACTAAAATCGACTCATATAATCTGTATGTAATATATATATATATCCATATCTGTCTGAATATACCTGCATATAATCCTTCTATATACCTACTTATACCTGCATATAACCCATAAAACTCTGTATGATAGCATGTACAATAATGCTGTACATACAAGTGTATACGGTATATATATATACAGGGGTGTAAAGTACTTGTGTAATTGTACTTTGTTACAATACTTAAGTACTGTTTTTGGGGATTTGTACTTTACTTGAGTATTATTAGGTTTGTATAATTGTACTTTTACTCAATTACATTTCAGAGAAAAAAAACATACTTTTTACTCCTTACATTTAAAATGCAGACACAAAGTACAAAGTACAAATCTTGCAGGTCCAGTTCAGTTCAGAGTTCAGTTCAGAGTTTTTTATTTGCCACATGGAATAATACAATCATAGTTTCTTCATTAAAAAATCATAAATAGCCATTCCATGGACAAAAGGAGCAGGAAGAAGAATAAATCTTATAATTACCTGCCCCTTATTCCTAAACTAACATGTATTTTCTTAATGGTCGGCGTATAACCTTATTTACACAAATAATCATTTATACCATTATAAAAGAAACACAATCCACAGTTAAACAAGAAACATTTAAATAATAATAATAATAATGATAAAGAATAAAGAAGAAAAGAAAGAGAAGAGAAAAAAAAAAAGATCTCACTATTCAGATCACATTTTGATTTTCATACTGACTAAATTTTTTTTTTTATACATTTTTTTGAATTGATAAACACTGTTACATCCCTTAAGCTCGCTATGGAGAGAATTCCATAAGTTTACACCAATAACTGAAGGACACATCTGTTTAAGTGTGGTACGTGCAAACTGATGTTTAAAATTGTATTTTCTCCTACTAAACTCACTTTCTAAATGAAAAAGATTTTGTAGTTTTTCTGGCAGTGTATTATTTCTTGCCCTAAACATAATTAACATTGTTTGAAACTTAACCATGTCTTCAAGTTTAATTATTCTAGATTTAATAAATAATATATTTGTGTGTTCTCGATAACTCACTTTATGTGTGATTCGTAGAGCCCTCTTCTGTAGTATATATAATGGTTTTATATTTGTCCCATAAGTATTCCCCCATACTTCAACACAATAACTGATATAAGGTGAGATGAGTGAGCAGTAGAGTGTTCTCATTGCCTCATACTCTAACACATCCTTTACTTTATTCATAACAAAAATACTCTTGGACATCTTTTTTTTAACGTGTGCTATGTGCGATGTCCATGTTAATTTATCATCCATAATCACACCAAGAAAACGAAATTCATTAACTCTCTCTATATCAGCTCCATCTATGGTCAGTACTATATTTTCATCTAGTTTTCGATTGCCAAAAATCATAAATTTAGTTTTTTTCAGATTCAGTGATAGCTTATTTACATCAAACCATTTCTTTAGCTTTGTCATTTCATACACAATATATTCAGCTAGTTCCTTTAAATTATTTCCAGAACAAAAAAAATTTGTATCATCAGCAAACAAGACAAACTGTAATAGTTTTGAAACATCACAAATATCATTAATATATAAAAGAAAGAGTTTGGGCCCCAAAACCGAACCTTGCGGTACCACACATTCAATCTTCATGAGTTCAGATTTTACATCTGCCAACTGCACATATTGTTGCCTATTGTGGAGATAACTACTCAAACATTCAAGAACCATTCCTCTCACACCATATGAACGTAATTTAGAAATTAGAATATTATGATCTAAGGTATCAAATGCCTTTTTTAAATCAATAAACACCCCTATTGTTAATTTCCTTTTATCTGTTGCTGTTGTTATTTCTTCAATAATATTCATTAAGGCAGTCGCTGTTGATCTGTTTTGCCTAAAGCCATACTGGCTTTCGCTCAGCAGTTTATTCTTTTCCACAAAACCATCTAACTTATGCGAAAACAGTTTTTCAAGCACTTTCGAGAACTGTGAGAGCAATGACACTGGTCTATAGTTAGTGAAGCTGTGCTTATCTCCTACTTTGTAAAGTGGGATCACTTTTGCTACCTTTATCCTGTCTGGAAAAATACCTGTCTGAAAAGAAAGATTACAAATATAACAGAGAGGTTTGATTATACAATCAATTGTCTTCTTCACTATAATCATATCCCATCACTGTCAATGGATGTCTTATTCTTTGACTTTAATACAATGGACATGATTTCTGCTTCACTGACATTTCCTAAAAACATAGACTGCAGTACTTTACTATCTCCTCTCCATACTTCCTGTAATGGTTCATCGTGTTTTTGAATGGCATCTGCCAAATTTGGCCCCACATTCACAAAAAAAGAGTTGAATTCATTAACCACCTCATTCATGTTTTTTATAGTCTTACTATTACTAATGAAATGGCTAGGCATTTTTATGGACGCTGATTTATTTCCCATTACCTTATTTAGAATGTCCCATGTGCCCTTTATATTATTTTTATTTTCGCCTAACAATCTATTGTAATAATCTTTCTTGGCCCGTCTCATAATGAATACTAACTTATTCTTATACACTTTGTATTTAGTTTCAGCAGCCTTTTTTCTACATTTGATAAAATCTCTATACAGTTTGTTTTTCTTTTTACATGCATTCTCTAACCCCTTTGTTATCCATTGTTTTCTATTGTCATTACTTCTTTGTTTATGTTGAACCATTGGGCAGTGCCTATCGTAAAGTGTCCGATAGATATCCAAAAAAGTATTGTAAGCAGCATTGACGTCTTCTACATAGACCCCCTTCCATTCCTCATTCAAAAGATCATTCCTGAACATGTTTACAGCATCATCCCTTCTTAACCTTTTATATCTGTACCCATCCTCCTCCTTTGTTCTCTTCAATTGACAATCAAAAGTAACAAAAACAGGTAAGTGGTCACTTATATCATTTATGACTAATCCACTTATGATGTTATCCTTAAAGCTATTAATACAAATATTATCTATTAATGTAGCAGAGGTTTCTGTTATTCTACTTGGCTTGCTGATCAGTGGATATAACCCTCTTCCATACAATAATTCAAGAAAATCTGCTGAAGCCTTGTGCTTAGAAACCTTTAGTAGGTCAATATTATAATCTCCACAAATAATAAATGTCTTATTTCCGTTTACCCTACTCAACAAATCATCCAATGTATCTGTAAATGTTTCTATCTTTGACCCAGGTCTCCTGTATATACAAGTAACAATTATATTGCTTATTTTTTCCATTTCGATTTCCACCGTTAAACATTCCATTATGTCATCAATAGCCATTGTCATATATCCAACTGGTTTACATTTAAAATCTCCATCCACAAAAAGTGCCACACCTCCTGCTTTCTTACTTGTTCTGTTTGATATAGTTCATACCCGTCAATGTGGAAATCAACACCCCTTTCATCCTCCAACCATGTCTCCGATAAGGCTATCAGCTTAAACTTGCCTTTAAGAGTATTCAAATAATCATTAATCTTATCAAAGTTTTTGTAGAGGCTTCTACAGTTGAAATGTATTAACGAAAATGTGTTATCTAATACTATACATTCACTAAATTGTTCCTCAGTATAATAATTACAATTGGCTTCAATGGAATTAAACACATGTCTTTCTGGGTCGATATCACATTCAAAGTCTTGTATTTTATCGTCACATAAATATTCGTCTGTTGATTCTGTCATATTTCATGGAATATATATATATATTCAACTGCTTTGCATTTCAAGTCACTGTCGACAAACACAGCTGCATTGTTGTTAAATTGTTCCTCTGTGTAGTATTCCCAGATTGGATTGATTGCATTACATAGATGATTTTCTGGGTCAACATCATATTCAAAATCATGTAATTTGTGTTCTGTGTATTCAGCTTTTGAGAGCGATTGGTACTCATCTCTATCGGTCCAACCATTTTAATTAGTATATTTGTTTCTCTGGCCAAACTAACATTATTGTTATTAACCCTGCAGCCGCACTTTATTTAAAAACAGCCAATCAAATCCCTATCAATGGAAAATTAACCCGCCCATACCCATGCTGATTGGTCCTTGTGCATAAAACGCTATATAAAAAATCAGCCATTTACAGAAGATGGCCACAAACGATAGTACGAGTGATGAAGAGGACGAAACTGTGGGCGTGGATGGACAAGACCAGCACCCATGGCCCTATCTCCATGAAATGTTCTTTTTGGCCGCAGTCAACACTGATTCTTATAGAATGAAGTGTCTCCTTTGCTTCCCCCGATCCCATGAAATGTCTGCCTTCAAAAATTCTCCATAGAATTTGAAGAAACATGTCGAGGTAAAATGAAAACTTGGCCCACGATGGAATACGTTTGAGACCCCTGGTCTATCCCTTGCAATAAAATTTTTTTTTACTTTTACTTTTAAATGTTTTTAGTACTTAAGTACATTTTATACTTTACCTACTCTTACTAGTTATGCTGCTGGCCAGTATGACTTACTTGTCTTTATACCTGTATCACAGTACATATTAATACTACAACTCATACATCTGATTAGCACTATTACTCAGTAGTACTGATTTATCTTTTTTATACCCAGTTCATGTGCATTGTATATTACTAGTGTATGTAACTTTACTGTTACATTTGCACTCTGGTTGGATGTCAAACTTCTAAAAACAATTCATTTGAATCTAATTTAATCGAATCTTGTCAAAACAGATCATATCTAAGTAATATATATATAGCTAATCAATTATTTGAACCTGGCAGCAATGTCTAAAATGCTGCCACTTAGGCCCAGTAGGTGGCGATGTAGCTCAAACATGAAGGCCATTTTCAACCAATCAGAAGGGTTGAACGAGTCACTCCATGTCCTGCTAAAAAAAACAACAGTCCACCATCTTTAAATCACCTCACGTGAGCCATTTAGCAACATAGCATTTATTTTTCAGCAAGAAACAAAGTGCAATAAAGGTGCAATAAACAAAAAAGGATACATTCACTGTGTTCTGCCTCATTTGTTGATGAAACAAAACCAACATCAACACAATTTACCAACAAGAGCGGAGTTTAGTCTCACAAAAAGATAGCCGATTTTGTTAGCTTACATGCTAATGTGATTGGGATGTGCCATTATAATATTATAGCATTGTGGCTAGCATATACAAGGGGAACTATCTTATAAATGGCCTTTTTCAGTGTTTAGCATTGTTTCATAGCTATGTGGACTTATTAATATGATCTATGTCTCTAATTCTCATATTGGCGCATTCTTCCAATTCTCCTCTCACAATATTCACCCTCACTGAACTGAGTCATCTGAAAATGTGCTGATCTGTGATGTCAGAGATGTCTCAGCTGCATACTAATGTGCATGGTTGGCCCCTTGCAGCACCACCGTGGCCTCCCAGGCTCAAAACGGCTTAAGATCTTGAGGTAGAAAAATGCTGTTTTTGAGTAGTTGATTAGAAATACAAAACAATGAATTAAAAAAAAGAATTACAGAGGTGTTCCATAGACTCACAGGAATTGTGTAAAAGTGCCCAAATAATGAAAGAAATAGTAAAATAGTTCCCCTTTAACGTAGTAACGTTAATGCTAGTAGAATGAATGGATGAAAACGTTATTTAACAGATTGCAGAATGGGTACAATACAATACGGCTCAATACAAACAATTGTTAAGGGGATGCAGACTGTTGTAGTTTGGACTGGGTTCCTTAACACAATAACTTGACAACACGTGAGCTTAGTTTAGCCGCAGCTACGGTTTACTCTGGTCAGGTCAGGAATGCAACAACAGACATCATCAGTCGATCACAACACTCTTCAACACAGACGATATGTTTACAACAAAAGTTTGTTACAATCATTTTCATATAACGCTACTTGGGACAGCTATGCTGTAAACGCTGGAAATAACCTCGGTTTCTATGCCCACACGCAACCACTGCAACCGGGATGCGCGCACAACTTCACCCTCGGTTGCAGTGTTCCAAAACCCCAGTTGTGTGTGGGCGAACAGTGCAACTGTGCACATACAATCATGGTTACATAAAACCCATCGTTCGTGTGGACAGGGCCTTAGTAGGCAAGTCAAGCTTTATTCCCCAGCTGTGGCATATTCATTATGGTTTACATTTAAATACCTGTCCAAATATGTTGTGTTGAGCTTGAAAAGATTTCCATTTCAAAGACCAATATGGATCTTCTATCACCATATCCAAAAGATAAATGAGAGATAAACAACAGAATTGCACAGTTGTTGACTTCAGCAGACATGAATCTATTATCTTTGTGCATTCAGGCAAGCGTACGAAGAGTTAATTTGCAAAAACCGATAAACGGCATCCTTTAAAAAAATTGGGAGTTGTGAGTTACTGTTAAGACTTAGCCTGTTCTGAAACCTGCAAATTTCAATAACGTAACGAGGTTAAGTTATTTCAAATGTAACTACTGTACCATACAATAAAAAAAAAAAATTGTGAGAATGACTAAAAACGGAGATATAGGTTTTTGCAAATTAACTCTTTTGGCCAAATACCTTGGGTAGGCTATATGTGTAGTTTTGTTTTCAAATAACCTTCGTTGCTTCTGAAACGGTTTGACTTGTGACCTTTAAGAAGTGAATGATTGCAACCAAGTTGAGTTGCAAAGTTTCTCATGTGCTTGTTCCCTCTTGTCCTTGTGGCCTCTGACCATGTTCCCTCCAGTCAGACACACAGCCAGCTACTTACTGTAGACCCTGCAGCAGCAGCATCTCCCTCTTTCTGTCTCTGTCTGCTCTCATTCTGTCTCTCCATCTATCTCTCTTTCTCTCTCCTCTCTCCCCTGTCTCTCTCTTATCTCCTGTCTCTCAATCTATCTCTCTTTCTTTCTCATCTCTCCCCTGTCTCTCTTCTCCCTTTCTGTCTCTCCATCTATCTCCCTCTCCTGTTTCTCCTTCCCTCTCATGTATCTCCATCTATCACTCTTTCTCTCTCATAATCAAATCAAATCAAATCAAATGTATTTGTAAGGCCCGACAATACATGTTAATGTCCCCATGGGCCAGACACATCTTATTTAAACAAGTCAAGAAGAAACATCACAATAAGTCAAGAACAAAACAAAAACACCATAAAGTCCAAACATTTTAAAATAAATGCAACACTCCCACACTTACCCCACACGAAGGTAAGGAAACACTCACTAAAACCTAGCAATAGGAAAAAATGCACCACTGGCAATGTGGAGGAGAGAAACCTTAGAAGGGCCATTCAAGGGGGGATCTCCCTTCTTAGATATCGGTGATAGTAGTGTTGCAGTAAAACAGGCAAACAGTTGGTAAGCATGCACTCATATGTGTGGTGAGACACAGATAAGTGCATACGATAGCAACTGAACATTTTGAAAGATTAAAGATAGAGCTGATAGAGGATCTATTTGAGGCAAAGGGGCGGCGCAGAGAGGGTCGCATCTTCCCGGTCATCATCACGGGACGTCCAACACTCCGATCATCACTCCGAGACAGCCACTCACAGGGAGACAGGGAGACGGGACGCGTATAGCTTATCCGCAACAGTAAGTGACTTCCGGGGTAGGCCTGATTGGCCCCGACAGGCACGTGACGCGCAACTTTCTCTGCCACGCGGCACGCTCCGCGGAGCGGAGCGGCAGAGCTTGCGGAATGATGTAACCGTCCAAATCCGCTATGACTTTCATTCGGCTCTTTAGCTCACCTCGCAGAGCAGCGGTCCTGCGATCCTGCGGTCCGTTGTTGACGAGTTCGAATCCCATCGAATTTATTTTTTTTAACGTGATTTTTTTTTTAACGTGTATTCTTTCGCCGGTTAAGGTTAGGCATGGTTAAGGTTAAGGTTAAGGTTAGGCATTGTTTCGGAGTTGGTTAAGGTTAGAGCGGTTAAGTTTAGGCGCTGTTAAGGAGCTGGTTAAGGTTAGAGTTTGTGTTAGAGAATGGCAATATTCTTTCTATGGTTAAGGTTAGGCATGGTTAAGGTTAAGGTTAAGGTTAGGCATTGTTTCGGAGTTGGTTAAGTTTAGAACGGTTAAGTTTAGGCGCTGTTAAGGAGCTGGTTAAGGTTAGAGTTTGTGTTAGAGAATGGCAATAGACAGCCTATTTCCGCGCGACAGCTCTCAGCAGCCTCGTTGCGAGTCCTGAGTTTGCCGCGTCACGTGCCTGTCGGGGCCAATCAGGCCTACCCCGGAAGTCACTTACTGTTGCGGAACAGTTACACGCAGACGGGACAGGCGTTAGACAGTTGGTGTGATTGTGATGGGCGGACATAGCAATAGATACAAGTGGTAAGCATATATGTGAATAGAATAGATATATGTAGTAAGCATATTATGTGAATAGAATAGAAGTACTTAACCCAGCAATGAACCCCACGTCTAAACCATGTTGACAGACCACGGACAGAAGATGGTAAGAAGCTGATCCATGGACTTGTGGTGCACATAGAACAGTCACTGCAATCTTGGCCAAGACCCCGAGACATCCACCACCTTTGACAGCACTATGAGACAACCACTCATCTCTTCCTCATGTCTCTCCTTCTCTCTCTCCTGTCTGTCTCTCACTTCTATCTCTCGCATGTATCAATCTCTCTCCTGTATCTCACTCAAATATCTCCTTCTCTCTCTGCTGCCTGTCTCTCCTTCTCTCATGTACATATATATATTTCCCCTGTGTGTGTGTCTCTCTCTATAATTGCCTCTCTCATGTCTCTCTCATGTCTCTCTCTCTCTCTCTTTCTCTCTCTCTCTCTCTCTCTCTCTCTCTCTCTCTCTCTCTCTCTCTCTCTCTCTCTCTCTCTCTCTCTCTCTCTCTCTCTCTCTCCTCTTTCCCTCCAATAATTTAATTCAAAGCAGGAGTCGGGGAGCTGCAGGTGTTCTCTTTTATCTTCCCACCCACTGAGTCAGATTCAAATCTTTTTACAGTTATCTTTGATTGCACTAGTCTCGTGTTTATCTTATGGATGAGTAACGGCCACCTCCCCTGACGTATAGCATTACATTCCGTGAACAAAACCAGACGGATGCCAATTTCATCCGCGGCCCCTTCCTTGACAGCATGAAAATTGAGGAATTAGAAGGTAATCCTGAAAAGCTCCCGGATTAGGCTTCACGTGTTTGTGTGACTTTTTACCATGGCGCCAAAATATTGGGGCGGAACACAAACGCGGGACCGATGGCACACAAACAGAATAGATCCTGTTTTTATTAAGTGTCAATACGTGAAACTTATTCATTCAGCCGACGCCTAAATCCTGTGCTGTCTTTCCGTGACGTCAGCGATAAAAGAGCATTATCTTTGTCTCTTCCTAAAGAGATGAGTGGATTAAACTCAGATATGTTTCCCTAAGCCTCACACAGCGGCTTGATCTCCCCTCCGCTGTATGACCATAAGTATAACCTATGATTAATCTCTCACGCTCATGCATAAATGAGCCGCATGCCTTATAGAAAATGCATTCAATTACAATAATACAAGGGAGCTGTATTTGAATTCCTCCATTGCCCCCGGCAAGTCCATTTCGCCTCACCATAACTTAATGAAAGATGAACGTTAATATAAAATTCATGTCATTATGGTTCATTACACTAATAAATCGAATATGTGCCGTTAAATGGCATGAAACAGTTTGGCCTGGTTTCCATGGCAACCAGTATTAATAATAACCTTTGTCTGTTGAAATCACAACGGATGAATGAATAATGAATTTAAAAGCTGCGGGCATAACATGGACATAGGTGACATTATGCATTCTCTACATGGTTTATGTAAGTGTTGCAGATTTAAGCTACGCCATCTTTAAACTTCAAAAGGGTTGGACTCATGGTACGACGTTCACTCCTGGTTAGTTTTACATACTTCATGTGGAGAATCGACGTTTCAAGGCCCTGTAACCTTTTCTATGGGTCTAAACATAGTTGTGAATGACAAGCGACATCGATTTGTTCCATCAACGAGCTCTCCTGTGGTGAAACAGGACACATCAGAAGGTCCACTTTTAACCGAGCAACAAACCTTCACACACGGAAACCATTGCAGAATTATTCGATTTTCCACCGTCTCTTCCAACGCCACCTTCTATGATTTCCACTGATACGGATTCGGCAATTAACATTCAACAACACGACCGCCGACCCAAAATGTCTTGGCTCGTCATCCGTTTGTCATCTGCAGACAAACGCACGGTGCCTTTTCCTCCCCTTTCAGATCGTTTTCTCCAAACAATTCTTTGTTTTTACTGGCGGAATTACAAATGGAAATTATTCATCCTCATCTCGCCGCGCTAAGCCTCTGCTCGCTTTGAGGGATTGAAACAACATCAGCGAGAAGTCTTCATGTCAAGATGAAGAAGAAACGTCGCTGTAGCAGGGGACATAAATAACCTTGGGTTCCCACTGACAGCTTGTTACTCAGTCTTTATTAGTGAAAGGGGCCTATAAATCATGGCCTTGAAAATGATTAGCTCCACACACAGTATGAACTACTGTGCATACCAGCAAAGGAGAGAGGGAGAGGGCGAGAGATGGAAAGAGAGAGAGAGAGAGAGAGAGAGGTTAACATTACATATATGTAGATCTATATAACCTACTGGATGGAAGTAAATTAATATAAATTATGTAAAAACAGATTAGTAGTAGAGCTGTAACCAAAACGGTGACTGTCGTATTATCTATCACCCCCGTTTGAGAAAGAGAGTGTGTGACAGAGATATATTTTAACTCTGTGTGTGTGTGTTTGACATTGTCATTCATACACTCTGCCTCACACTTTTATCTCTCCCTCTTTCTTTTTGGCAGGGTATCTGAGAAGAGCTAGTATTTAGAGGGCTATGTTGGGGAATGGGAGCAAAATCATGTTTGATCCGCCATAGTGTTACGGGTCATACTATCTACCATCTATCTACCAATTTGGCATTGTCATTTACAAGTCACGCACTCCTAACGAGAAGCATGCAACTGCAGAGCCGCAGAGCCAGCGGTGCTCTCAGGTCCGGCGGTCTGGGGACCGCTCAGCAGCGCCACCCACCCAATGGCTGAATTGCCAATGGCTGAATTGGAGTATTGCACTGTGCGGGCACAGCTGTGAGATCCGCGCGAGGCCAGATATCTTGAATGAATGCGTTTATTTAAACTTTAATTAACAGATTGCAGAATGGGTACAGTACAGTACAGCTCAATACACACAATTGTTAAGGGGATGCAGACCAGAGAAAGACTTTCGTCTTGTTTAGATTAGGGTCCCCTAATGAATTTTCAATTCATAATGACATTTATGACATACTCAATATACAGATATAAAAATCTAATCTAATCATCTAATCTAAACTAATCATGACATTTATGACATACATATATGCAGTACTGTTACATTTGTGACATACAATATATGCAAATATACAGTACTGTTAAACAGAGATCCTAACAGTAAATATATACAAGGGGGAGGGAACTGTACATTTATGATGAATAGCAAATGGGGGACCCTGATGTAAACAAGACGAAAGTCTTTCTCTGGTCTGCATCCCCCCAATTAACAATTGTGTGTATTGAGCCGTACTGCAGATTTTGACAACAAAATTAACAATATGATGCCGCAAGTTCTGTTATATTTCAATTGCCTTACTTATTTACATAAATATAAGGTAACGGTATACTTTTGCTATATGCTATACTGTTACAAAGGGTCAGATTAAACCGAATATATATATTTATTGCCTGAGATCCCATGTATACTATTTGTATATCGTTTGATATCCCTTGTATATTCTTTGTACAATATGCACGGAATATCCCTTTAGTCTAGCAGGACAGACCATAATATTCATTCCTCTATTGGAAGCGACCCCTTGGCGCCAGGTACCGAGTAAAGCCTTGCCCACTCGAGCTGACTTGAAAGCTGCCGCCGGGACTCGCCCAAACATGCCCGCTTTTCGCCCACGGCTACGAGACCGAGAGGCGACAGAAATAAGATAGGCACTATTTGTCCACCGTGGATATAAATATGGCGCAAGAATACAGAACCCCGCTTGCAGTTCCCCCTTGCAGTTCCTCTTCAGTTCGCCTTCAGTTCAGTCTGGTGCAGTTACCGAGTAAAGCCTTACCCACTACGCAACGTGCGGTACAAGCAGGGCTCGTATCGCCCCAACATAGTCTCGTGTTATCCTAAATACGTCTGTTTGTCGTATCGTTCTCTATATATTAGTAAACCTTCATTACGAGTCAAAGACCACGTGAAGTGGGTAATTGTGTGTCTATAATAGAGCACTTATTGCCGCGTGCTAATAGTACAGTAACGTCAAGTTCAGCCGTGCACTACCGCACCGGAGAGGATATCTACACCGGAGCAGCAGCAGCACCACGGAGGACTTACACCCCACCGGCAGTGCCACTCTCCGGGCAAGGATTATTCTTCTTCATTGCTTTGACCAAGCTGCTGGAACAGAGAACCGCCTACCCCACTGCTACTGTGGGATTTACACCTGCCCGTGAGACCATCACTCAAGCCTGTCTCTGTCGTAACAGAGGCTCGACGGCTTTCATCTGCGCGGAGCGCACCCTGAGATTACCACTGCCTATCCCCGCTGCTCCAGAGGTGACATCGCCCCCTTGAACCCTGGACTTGCATAGAGCTTTGGCCCCCTCTGCTGGCTTACAACCGGTAGTACACCCTTTCCCAGAAGACCCCCTAGATAATTACTTAATATGCACTATTGATTTACCTGCACATTCTATTTGCCTTATAAGCGCATCTAAAGTGACAAAGTAATGTAATCTAATATTCCCCTTTGTGTAATAAATATTCTAACCGAGTATTTTGTGTGGAAAACCTGTTATTGTGCGAGTGTCGTCATCTAGAATACCTTTGTACGGTGTTGGCCAGCAATGTACAAGTCGGTAGTGATTCAATGATATCAGTACTTGATTAATACAGTCAGGGAATTGTACCCCTCAGTTACAATTGGTCCTTCGATAGCCGAGATAATAATTAGCGTAATATTAATATAATATTAATATGGAATTGGCCGATGACGAACACTCCACAAACGGTTCTCCTAAGCTAGATCGCCCGCAGCGCAGACGACAGCCACCTCCCTACCTAGAGGCATACTCTGTCAGTCCAATACCTAGCTTTAAAGGGAAGTTAAACGCGGAAAAAGTAGAAAGTAAAATTATGTCTGACCCTAACAACCAGGCTACCCCGCCAACAGAGGCCCTAGTGGGTTCTAATGTAACTGACCAAGCTCACGGTGGGGACCAGGAGGGAACTGACACGACTTTACCCCCAGACACTACCCAAGAAGTAGTCCCCGATCAGCCCCGGGAGGAAGACAACCCTAAAGAGACGCGCACCCAGGAGACGGATCTCCTCGGTACACAACAGGAGAATGGATCTCCAACCAGTACTGCCGGGAGCCGATCGCCCCGAACGGCGTCTTCCCCCAGCGAGGCGGACAAGATGCTGGCGCAAGCACTCATCGCCACCCTGGCAGCCTCCACCGAACGCGATAGACTTCAAGCGCAACAGACGTGCGAGCGCGAACATTATGCAGGCGAGCGAGAGCGCTTCCAGGCGCAACAAAGGAGCGAAGACGACCGAATAAGACTGGAGACCAGACGCCTCCAGACAGAAGAGAACATCGAGCGAAGCCGCGCCGACGTCGCAAATGCACAGCTCCACGCCGCCCATGCCAGCGCCAATGCCCAGCGCGACGTCGCCAACGCACAGCGCGACGCTGCCCAGACCAGCGCCAACGCCCAGCGCGACGCCGCCAATGCCCAGCGCGAAGCAGCGCGCGACGCAGCCCATGCCCGGCGCGAGGCAGAGCGCGACCGGATGCAGGCGGAGCTGATGGACAAACTGGTTGCCATGGCGACACCCCCTCACTCCGCACGGAGCTCTCAGAGGTCGTCAAGACATGGGTCTAGGACACATTCCCCTACCCGACGAAGCGACCCGGGACCCCGCCTACAGGAGGATCCTGTCCACGTCTCCGAACCCCCTCCCCAGCCGGTCCATACGAGACCCAGCAACCGGGTAACGGAACCGGACCACGCCGAGAGACTGAACAGACGACTCCAGGTCCTAGCGGAGGAAGAGGAGGAGGAAGAGGAGTGTCAAGCCGACCAGCAGCAACGTGCTCTGGCCCCGGAGGCCCAGTACAGCCCCGACCCGCAGCCACGTACTCAGGACCAGGAGGTCCAGTACAGCCCAGAAGTCAGCCCCGAGGCCCTGCGCTACAAACCCCCGACTCAACTCACGGGTGAGTTTGACGCACCGCCAGCCCCGAGGAACAGCACCTGGGTACCCGACCTTCGGTACCCACCAAGTACCAGCCCAAGACGACACGCCAGAGGAGACTCGCCTAGGAGGCCTCTCCCCCAACGCTCACCGATGTATCAGTCACCCACAGCGTCATACATTGCCACGCCGTCAATCCCAGACTTCGTCTATGAGAATCGAGCACAGTACACGGAGCTCCGGATGTGCCTAGAGACAATGATGGTGGACGTCGCTGATGAACGCCACAAGTATGCAATATTACTGAAGCACCTGAAAGTACCGCGAGCGCACAATATAGCGCTGGCCTACGCCTCCTCTTCGACACCATACACAGCGGCCCTTGCAGCGCTGGACCAGAGATATGGACGTATATGGGATTACGTGATAGAAGAGATAAGGCATATTGACCGCCTACCCCCAGCCACAGACAATCGAGCACTGGACGACCTGTCCATCAGAGTGCAGTCCCTGGTAGGGATGCTGGGAGCGCAGAGGGAAAAGGGTAGGCATGAACTATACGCCAACTCAAATGTAGAGAGGATCTTGGAGAAGCTGCCACCCGCCCGACAGGAGCGCTTTAGGCGGCAGAGAGACCACCGAGACCCTAATGGCCCCGAACCGAACCTCCTCGATCTAGCCGACTTCCTGGCGAGAGAAGTCAGCAGCTTACGGCTAGATACATTCGGACGGAGCACCCCTGGCTCCAGAGAAGGACCCAGGAGAATAAATGATGGAAGAAGATCGGTGACTGTCATGCACCAATCAGAGTCAGTACCGCAGCACTCCAACCACAACACCCCCTCGACGAAAGAGGACCAGTGGAAGATTGAGTGCCAGTACTGTGGGGGAGCACATCGGCTCCACCAGTGCGAGGACTTCAAGAAGCTGACCACGGATGATGTGAGCCAGTGGGTCAAGGACCACCGCCGCTGCTTCCGCTGCGCGCGCAGCCACCTAGCAGCTGAGTGCCACCTGAAGAAAAGGTGCAGCAGGTGCGGTGGCACCCACCTGGAGGTCCTGCACGACATCAACAAGCGTCACCCAGGACAACAGAGTGGGCCCGTCGCGGTACTGTACCATGCCGAGGCGGTGGCACCAGCACCGAAGAGCCCCCAGACCGCTCCCTACTGTACCTACTGCGACGGCGGACACTGGCTGGCACAGTGCGCCGAATATAAGACACTGAACCCCGTCCAAGTGAACCAGTGGCGCCAGGCGGCCCAGGCGGGCGCCGCTTACCGCGCAGCACGGTGCGGAGCCCACCAGAAGGTCCAAGACAACCAACCAGCAGGAGTGCTCCACATTGACCAGCACAGCGAGACCCCCCGTGTGCTCCTCAAAGTGGTCAGAGTGCTCCTGAGCCACGGGGACAAAGTCATGGACACTTACGCCGTCCTTGATGACGGGTCAGAGAAGACCCTTCTGCTCGCGTTCGCTGCGGCCCAGCTGGGACTGCGGGGGAGCGAGAACCAAATGACGATTCGGACAATAAGAAGAGATTTAAAGACGATAAAGGGCGAGAATGTCTCCTTCACTATCGCAGCAAGCGGGCAGCCAGAGCGACGGTACAAGATCACAAATGCTTTCACCAGCCAAGAAATAGGACTCTCGCAGTACACCTACCCTGTCACCAAGTTGATGGATAAATATGTGCACCTGCGCCAATTACCTATCCCGCTCATGGACGGCGCTACCCCGACCCTGTTGATAGGCTCCGACCATGCAGAACTCATAGTCCCGATAGACCGGGTCCATACAGGACCCAGAGGTTGTCCTGCAGCAGTCGAGACCCGCCTAGGATGGACATTACAAGGGCCCCTCGCTAAATCTCTCAACCGAACCGCAGCCACTAGCTGCCTCCACTCCAGAGCAACAGAAGAAGACACCGGCCTCTCCCCCATACAGCAGAGGCTATTGACATTAAGCGAGAGGCCCGTGAGAGAACCGTGGGTACCAGAGGGAGTTCGGAACTCCACCCCCCTCAGCTGCGCTTCAGACGTAGCTGACCTCGAACCCAGCACCCCAAGCGACTCCTTGACGGGGCGGCCGGGACCGGCCCCTCCTCACACGGGGTACAGAGCGAACAAGAGAAACAGACGGAGGAGGAGAAAGCACAGCCAAGCCAAGATCAAAGCAGTCTCAGGCCCGCTTCCTCCTAAGCCCCCCCTCATCCCGTCCAGCCGTCATGACCATAGACCAGTCACCACCCCGAGCTGCGTGGCCGGCCGGCCGCGTAAGCAAAGTGACCACTGGTGCCGACGGAAAGGTCAGAGTGGCAGAAGCGCTCGGCCAAGGGCGGATCTACAACCGACCCGTGGCGAGGCTGATAAGGTCGCCAAGGCTCCCCGACTTGCCTAATGACGACCATGACCCCTGACTTTGTGAACTGACCGACCCCTCACAGACATTGAGTGGTGGACAGTGCGGTTAATCTGTCCCTGCTTAGCTAATTAGGTGGGACTAATTAGGGGGCGGCTGTTACAAAGGGTCAGATTAAACCGAATATATATATTTATTGCCTGAGATCCCATGTATACTATTTGTATATCGTTTGATATCCCTTGTATATTCTTTGTACAATATGCACGGAATATCCCTTTAGTCTAGCAGGACAGACCATAATATTCATTCCTCTATTGGAAGCGACCCCTTGGCGCCAGGTACCGAGTAAAGCCTTGCCCACTCGAGCTGACTTGAAAGCTGCCGCCGGGACTCGCCCAAACATGCCCGCTTTTCGCCCACGGCTACGAGACCGAGAGGCGACAGAAATAAGATAGGCACTATTTGTCCACCGTGGATATAAATATGGCGCAAGAATACAGAACCCCGCTTGCAGTTCCCCCTTGCAGTTCCTCTTCAGTTCGCCTTCAGTTCAGTCTGGTGCAGTTACCGAGTAAAGCCTTACCCACTACGCAACGTGCGGTACAAGCAGGGCTCGTATCGCCCCAACATAGTCTCGTGTTATCCTAAATACGTCTGTTTGTCATATCGTTCTCTATATATTAGTAAACCTTCATTACGAGTCAAAGACCACGTGAAGTGGGTAATTGTGTGTCTATAATAGAGCACTTATTGCCGCGTGCTAATAGTACAGTAACGTCAAGTTCAGCCGTGCACTACCGCACCGGAGAGGATATCTACACCGGAGCAGCAGCAGCACCACAGAGGACTTACACCCCACCGGCAGTGCCACTCTCCGGGCAAGGATTATTCTTCTTCATTGCTTTGACCAAGCTGCTGGAACAGAGAACCGCCTACCCCACTGCTACTGTGGGATTTACACCTGCCCGTGAGACCATCACTCAAGCCTGTCTCTGTCGTAACAGAGGCTCGACGGCTTTCATCTGCGCGGAGCGCACCCTGAGATTACCACTGCCTATCCCCGCTGCTCCAGAGGTGACATCGCCCCCTTGAACCCTGGACTTGCATAGAGCTTTGGCCCCCTCTGCTGGCTTACAACCGGTAGTACACCCTTTCCCAGAAGACCCCCTAGATAATTACTTAATATGCACTATTGATTTACCTGCACATTCTATTTGCCTTATAAGCGCATCTAAAGTGACAAAGTAATGTAATCTAATATTCCCCTTTGTGTAATAAATATTCTAACCGAGTATTTTGTGTGGAAAACCTGTTATTGTGCGAGTGTCGTCATCTAGAATACCTTTGTACGGTGTTGGCCAGCAATGTACAAGTCGGTAGTGATTCAATGATATCAGTACTTGATTAATACAGTCAGGGAATTGTACCCCTCAGTTACACTATACACTACAGTCTATGTGATGTGGTGGGTACGTATGATGGTAATTAAGGAATGGTGAATATTATGTTTAATGTAAATATGTGTATACTGGATATGAACAGCAGTATTATAGGCCGCCTACAGCAGTATTGTACAGCCAGCAATATTATACATTATTATACATGACTATTCTATGCAAGTAGGCTATGCAGGCCAGGACAGTGTTTCTACTGTAGTTGCAGCAGCGCAATAGTTAGATAACCTAGGTGGGGAACAACCAGGAGATCACTGCAACTCACACAAGTTGGAGAACTATCTCTCTCTCTCTCTTTCTCTTGCTCTCACACACACACACAAAAGGAGCCGCATGTGATTGGTGGAGGCGGGACCCTTACAAAAAACTGTTGTTGCTAATCATTGACACATGCTAGCCTGTAATAATCCCCCCCAGTAAAATCTACTTTGCATTTGATATATTGCAAATATATGCCATCACACACACTGGTATTTAAAGGGTTAGAATTATAAAATTAATATGTGGTGTTATGATCAGGGCTGAAGTTCAATAAAAGATTGTATTATTTTCAATCTGACATTACAAAAAAACTGAAAATCCATCAAAATCAGTGTTGTTGCTAATCATACATACACTGAAAAAACGGGAAAGAGCAGGTCTTTGAATTTACACGAATACAGTTAGTGCATTCAACAAATTCATTTATAATCCTTTTGTGATCATGTTTTAATCAAGTAAACTTCCGTTGTTTATGGAGAATGTTGAATTTACTGGTTTCTCTCACGTTGATTGAAAACTGACAACTCAGTTAAATTGTCACCAACCAGAAATAGTATACCGGAAATAGTATTCGACCACCAGAAAGTGTGATGGACTCTGAGAGAAGAACTGAAAATTCATCTTTTGAGAAAGAACTCCAGAATTAAAAGTAAGTTCATCAAATTGATTTATGTTGGTGTTCAAGTGGGCACTGGGCAACATTTCCTCTAATAGTCCATGGGCCATGGCCAAAATGCCACTTGTCGCGGTGCCAATCACGGTGAATAAACTTACATATAGACAAGCTATGCTAACGTTAGTTAGTGCCAAGGTATGCTTATAGCTGGGTAGCTAGCTAACGTTAGTCAGTGCCTCTAGCTAACGCATGCTTAATGTAGCTGGGTAGCTAGCTAACATTATTCAGTGCCTCTAGCTAACGCATGCTTAATGTAGCCGGGCAGCTAGCTAACGTTAGTTAGTGCCTCTAGCTAGCTGGGTAGCTAGCTAACGTTAGTTAGTGCCTCTAGCTAACGTATGCTTAATGTAGCTGTGTAGCTAGCTAACGTTAGTTAGTGCCTCTAGCTAACGCATGCTTAATGTAGCTGGGTAGCTAGCCAACGTTAGTTAGTGCCTCTAGCTAACGTATGCTTAATGTACCTGGGTAGCTAGCTAGCCAACATTAGCTATGGTTAATTAGGGCCCGGTCACACATGTGCGAAAAATAGAATGGGAGGTGCATTTTTTCCCGCAATAATTTTGTGAATGTGTGACTGGGCCCTAACGTTACTTAGCTAGCTAGCTAGCTCACTGTGTTATATTGTCTAACTACTAGCTAGCTAAATGAAGTCCCATTGATGAACAGAAATAAGCTCAACACTGCAGTGATCAGTGAAATTATTGTTTGTTTCAGGTTCATGGTGTCTACGGTCAAATTGTCTTGTTGTATTTAAAGTTATATCCATTAACACTTTGGGTGCCGGCCAGAAATCCGGAAAATGACTGTGGGTTGCCAGGATTCCTGGGCGATTCTAGCATATCTCATGATCTTAGCGGAGCTATTTCTATATTTTATATTATAACTATGGGGAAATGGTTTGGCTCATTTGAAGACGACAAGTTGATGTACACAATGAAAAAAAACTTTGTTTCTGCATGTCTTCGTTCGTTCACAATTACAAGTTAAAAAACGTCAACAAAGGATAAAAATACAGGTAAATTCTTTAGAACAGGAGTTACAGGCACTTTTATGAACGGTGTGCCGGCGGGGTGATAATAGGTACTGAACGTGTTATAAAGCAATTTAGACTGGGATGGATGGATGGATGGTTTGATTGATTGATTGTTTGACATATTGTTTTATTGGTTTGATTGATAGAATGTTTTATTGTTTTGTTGATTGTTTGATTCATAGATTGATTTGTTTGATTGATTGATTGTTTTGTTGGTCGTTTGATTGATAGAATGTTTGATTGTTTTGTTGGTCGTTTGATTCATAGATTGATTTGTTTGATTGATTGATTGTTGTGTTGGTCGTTTGATTGATAGAATGTTTGATTGTTTTATTGATTGTTTGATTCATAGATTGATTTGTTTGATTGATTGATTGTTTTGTTGGTCGTTTGATTGATAGAATGTTTGATTGTTTTGTTGGTCGTTTGATTCATAGATTGATTTGTTTGATTGATTGATTGTTTTGTTGGTCGTTTGATTGATTGATTGTTTGATTGTTTTATTGATTGTTTGATTCATAGATTGTTTGATTGATTGATTGGTTTCATTGATTGATTGTTTTGTTGGTCGTTTGATTGATAGAATGTTTGATTGTTTTGTTGGTCGTTTGATTCATAGATTGATTTGTTTGATTGATTGATTGTTTTGTTGGTCGTTTGATTGATAGAATGTTTGATTGTTTTGTTGGTCGTTTGATTCATAGATTGATTTGTTTGATTGATTGATTGTTTTGTTGGTCGTTTGATTGATTGATTGTTTGATTGTTTTATTGATTGTTTGATTCATAGATTGTTTGATTGATTGATTGATTGATTGATTTGATTGATTGATTGTTTTGTTGGTCGTTTGATTGATTGATTGATTGACAGTCCGACTGACTGACAGTCCGACTGACTGACAAACTTGAAATGCAGTAATACTATTATATCTATCAGGTGGGAATATATTGTATTGATCAGGTTAGTAGATATTGTACCGATCAGGTATTATAGATCATGTGCATGCAATAAACTAAACAAAAAACATTTCGACTGTTTCTCATTCATGTACTGTGCATAATCTGCTGTAGACACTGTGTTGCTCTGTACCTACCTGTTTTCCAATTTATTCGTCCATACATGATAAACACATTCATAAAGTAATAATATCTTGTATTGATAATATATCATATTAGTTTCACCTGGAAATACTACTACCTCATCAACCACCATGCCTGGCGCTAATGAACAAGTAAGTTATAACTACTGGTGTAGGTCCAGAAAACATTATTATAAAATACAGAATACTTTACAATGCAGAAAACTTGAAACTTTGATGCCATGAACATTTTTATTGTAAAATATGTTCAATAAACTGGGTGACAAGTCATCAGTACCAACCATTGTTGCTGTGCATTAGACACATATGCTGGTAACATTCACAGTATAAAATTATGGGAATTTACCAAGACAATACCTTATAAAAAGTGAACACTGGCTGATGATAACCAACCATTGTTTCAGTGCATTTAGGAGTTTGCTGGTAACATTCACAGTATAGGATTATGGTAATTTACCAAGACAATACCTTATAAAAAGTGAACACTGGAGGATAATCAACCATTGTTTCAGTGCATTTAGAAGTTTGCTGGTAACATTCACAGTATAGGATTATGGTAATTTACCAAGACAATACCTTATAAAAAGTTAACACTGGCTGATGATAACCAACCATTGGTTCAGTGCATTTAGAAGTTTGCTGGTAACATTCACAGTATAGGATTATGGTAATTTACCAAGACAATACCTTATAAAAAGTGAACACTGGCTGATGATAACCAACCATTGTGTCAGTGCATTTAGGAGTTTGCTGGTAACATTCACAGTATAGGATTATGGTAATTTACCAAGACAATACCTTATAAAAAGTGAACACTGGAGGATAACCAACCATTGTTTCAGTGCATTTAGAAGTTTGCTGGTAACATTCACAGTATAGGATTATGGTAATTTACCAAGACAATACCTTATAAAAAGTGAACACTGGCTGATGATAACCAACCATTGTGTCAGTGCATTTAGGAGTTTGTTGGTAACATTCATGGTATAGGATTATGGTAATTTACCAAGACAATACCTTATAAAAAGTGAACACTGGAGGATAACCAACCATTGTTTCAGTGCATTTAGAAGTTTGCTGGTAACATTCACAGTATATGATTATGGTAATTTACCAAGACAATACCTTATAAAAAGTGAACACTGGAGGATAACCAACCATTGTTTCAGTGCATTTAGAAGTTTGCTGGTAACATTCACAGTATAGGATTATGGTAATTTACCAAGACAATACCTTATAAAAAGTGAACACTGGAGGATAACCAACCATTGTTTCAGTGCATTTAGAAGTTTGCTGGTAACATTCACAGTATAGGATTATGGTAATTTACCAAGACAATACCTTATAAAAAGTGAACACTGGAGGATAACCAACCATTGTTTCAGTGCATTTAGAAGTTTGCTGGTAACATTCACAGTATAGGATTATGGTAATTTACCAAGACAATACCTTATAAAAAGTGAACACTGGAGGATAACCAACCATTGTTTCAGTGCATTTAGAAGTTTGCTGGTAACATTCACGTCACATGAACTACAGGGCATATCTTACTTGGTCTCTCCCATCGATGACTGCATTGTCCATTGATAAATGGATGAAGCGCCAGATGATCTGTGGACCAAAAAATATCCAATACATGCTTCCAAAGTATATAAATAATAGGCCAATGGACTGCATTAGAAAAGTGTGGTATGTTACCTACAGTATATACTTTTATAAACTGGGTGACTGTCAGCAACCATTGGTTCTGTGCAAACGGTAAAAATGAGGGGGGGAAAAGATAAAAAAAAAAAAAAACTATATACACACACAATGCAAATTATGAATGGAGTCGATACAGCTAGATCGCTAACATAACGTCTCATCTGCAAGTGGTCCAAACATGCCTATGCAATATCGACATTCGTGGCCCAAATACATGTGTTCAACGCATTTGTCTTGTACAGAAAACAGTGCAACTACCCATACACTATACTATACTATACTATACTACAATATACTATACTATACTATACTATACTATACTATACTATACTATACTATACTATACTATACTATACTATACTATACTATACTACACTATACTATACTACTCTCAGCTAGCTATACTATGTACCGGTACACATGGTTCTGTCTGTATCACACAATGATGGATTATTTAGAAGTAATCTGTACTTCTGTGTGCCGGATTATTTAGAAGTAGTCTGTACTTCTGCATGACAACTAATAAAGAAACTATTTAGAGAAATCCCTCTTTGTGTGGTACAGAGTGAAGCATTTGTCACGATGCAGGGGGACTTTGCACGATGTGCAAAAATATCTGGTCTCACTCCTGATGCCACGCCTACTGCAGACACGACATTTCCTACACGGTAGCTTTTTCTTGGGGGTGGCTTTGTATGCAACCATTACATGCTTCACAAAGCCACCCACTAATCTGCTCTGCGGGTCCCCCAGTGGGGCCCTAGGGTCGACACGCCCCACCTGCTCAGCCCCTGCCTCCTCCTCATCCCCACCCCCTGCCTCCTCCCCTGCCTCCTCCCCTGCCTCCTCCCCTGCCTCCGCCTCCGCCTCCATCTCCGCTGTCACCCCAGGAATCTTCTTCTCCTTACCGTCTGTGTAGGTCCGCGCCACAGCCCTGGTGAACCGGAAGAGGTTGTAGTAATGCCCTTGTGGGTGCTTTTTTTTGTACAAGACAAAAGCATTGAACATACATATTTGGATCAGATACATCACAAACTTTTTGGTCCACTTTCCAGTCTTACGTGTAACCGGATAGTACGATATATTTTGATCCAGCTGATCGACGCCGTTCATGAATTTATTGTACTCCATGATTGATGATGGCTTGAGCATCTCCACCCTCAGCGCTTTGCCCTTCTTCTGCTTCTTCCACACCATCGCCGTTTCCATGGTGTCCTCGTGGAAGCTGCTGATGGTCTTCACGATTCTCTTATCGCGCCATGCCACGATCAGGACCTCCTTGTTGTACCGCAATGCGCTCCCCCACACCGATGTCACGTTTGGTCACGTTCTTGATGATGGCTGGCTCGCCCCGGTGCTTCCTGAGGGTACCACAGACGTCGGTCCTCAACTGTCGGAGCCTGGCGGACATACGTACCGAGTTGTAGAAGTTGTCCATAAAGAGCGTATAGCCGGCCCCAGACAGACGTCCAAGCAGACCGACGACCGTGTCCCCCAGGAGCGAGCCTTCCCGACAATATGGCTTAAATGAAAAGCAATATCCTGTGCGAGATTCGCACAGGAAGTAAGACTTGATGCCATAGCAGGTGGGCTTGTTGGGATTGTAGACCCGGAAGGTCAGGCGGCCTCGCCATGCCATCACCCCCTCGTCAATGGCGAGCTCGCGTTCAGGCTGGTACAGCTCCTTGCACCTCGCGTTTACATGGTCAACAACACTGCGTACTTTGCACAATTTGTCTCTAACTTCCAGGGAAGTATTGTCCGCAAAGTGGAGGAATCGCCAGATCAATTGAAACCTGTTGCGTGGCATGGTCTCAGAGTAGTACGGTGTGTACATCATGTCGTCAGTGGTCCACATCTGGTCCATGCGAGGCTTCCGCAGGACACTGTTAAGGAAATTGAGTCCAAGGAACTTCTTCAGCTCCTTCAATGTGAGGGGCTTCCAAAGAAGTGCCCTGCTACTGGTTAGCGTGGGGTCCAGCCGGGCAATGGACTGCTCAGCGTAGAGGTTGGACTTGGCAACAATGGAGTTCAGAAAAGCATCTGTCAGGAACAGATCCATCCATTTCGCAGGCCGGTACGATTTGAGTGCCTTGGCGTCCTGGAGCAACCCCGGTTGGGCTGTGAAGGGGATCCTGTGAGGCACCCAGCCCTCACGAGACCAGGCATTCTCCTCTTCCTGGCGGATCGCAGCCCTGCTCTTCGCTCCTCCGCGTCGCACGCCACGACCTGTCAATTATACAAATATACTATAACACCCCTACTGTAGACATTCATATGCCACGTAGTTACAAACTGTGTGTGAGTGAATGAGTGAGTGTGTGTGGGGTTCAGATGTCAGAGCTGGACGTGGTGTGGGGGTCAGAGGTCAGAGCTGGAAGTGGTGTGCAGAGTGAGGCCAACTTACCGCTCTTAGATGTGCGTTTCCGCCCTGCAACGGGTTCCGGCATGTCCAGACTAGCATCCAGTTCTAGAATCACATGATGTAATACATTACACTAGGGCAACGTATTGTCATCGTATTTACATGATATATATATATATATTGCATTATGTGTTATATTTTATGTACAATTACCTGCAGGAGTAGAATGTGATCCTATGTCGTTGCCAGTCTCAGCGTCACTATCTGCGGGGTCTGCGCCAGAATCTGAATTGGATTAAATTCAATCAGTAAGTAAGTCTCATAAAACACAATAGTAATACATTTACACATACATAAATGTAGTTAGTACATACCCAAGCATGTTGGTGTATGGGCCCCGGATTCGGTGTCTGATCCTGTATGAACACAAAATAAATCAGCGGCCATTGTACATCAAAGCATGTACATGTGTGTGTGCTGTAATCAATGGAATTTTACATATGCTACACAACCATGCATATATAGGCCTCACCATGTGCCCATGCCCTTTGATGTGTGTGTGTGTGTGTGTGTGTATGTGTGTGTGTGCTGTAATCAATGCTATCACGACTCTGCTATGTACACACATGCATGTTCAAATCGATAGTTTCATGCTATAGAGGCAGATGCATCACCATGTGCTATATATTTGATTGTGTGTGTGCTGTGATCAATGGAATTTTACATATGCTACACAACCATGCATATATAGGCCTCACAATGTGCCCATGCCCTTGTGTGTGTGTGTGTATGTGTGTGCTGTAATCAATGGAATTTGCATATAGAGGCCTCACCATGTACTGCGAAGTTCAAAGGTGTTGGAGAGGATTCATGCCTTTTGATCTTGTGTGTGTGTGTGTGCTGCACCTATAACACCTCCGACCCAAGCCGAGATCATCGTCAGAAGACTCCGGAGCTAGAATATAATAAATGCATATCAGCGTTGGTTTGGCGAACTAACGTTACATAGTCACAGTATACAATGATTCAAATAAGCGTTAGGTAAATCATCAAATACACGTTTCACACACACACACAATCACATGCATATCGGCGTTGGTTTGGCGAACTAACGTTACATAGTCACAGTATACAATGATTCAAATAAGCGTTAGGTAAATCATCAAATACACGTTTCACACACACACACATATATATAAGACTGTGTAATTACCTGGTGGTTCCCAATCGGCGCTCCCATCAGATTCGTGGGCGGTCGAATCGCTGTCCCCTGACTCGGATGAAGAAGATATGACCACCGCAGCCTTCCTCTTCCTCGAACTGCGTCGGGGTGAGCCGGTCCCGGGGCGAGACGCCTTGCTGGGCCCAGCAACGGTCTCACGGCTCTCTCTGATCGGAGCTACCAAAGACGTTGGTGCTGCTGCTGCTTGAGCAACCGCGGGTCCAAACGCCAGCTTCGTCTGAACAAACCGACCCGCCGCCGGATTGTCCCCTCGCTTACCTACACTACGTCTCCTCATACTGAAATAATAATCTAAATGAAACTACTAACTGATCAAACTACTATTACTACTACTGAAATAGACTACCTAGACTACACACTAATCCCTCACAATATTACTACTACTTAGCACGACTAAGTACTTTCTAAAGCACAGCTGAAACCTTACAATTAGTCTGATACTACCACTATACTGTATAACACTATAAATATAGACTATAGGCTGATCTCAATTCAAATATCTCTCTCAATCTCTCTCTCTCTATCGCTCTATCTATCTCTCTCTCTCTCTCTCCTCCGAAACCTCGTCGATTCTGGGATCGCGCAAACGTTTTATACCTGTGGTCACATTGGCCAGGTATGCTGGCCAATCAAATGCCAGATTCATTGTGGGGTACAATATTCACCCTCTTGTGATAGTGTTAGAAAATAGGGGGACACTGCCACCTAGTGAAATTTGAGAGGAAATGCAGTTTCCGGTTCAAATTTTCTGCCAAAAGCTCGGCGGTGAAGTTCAGACGGGGAAAATCGAAAAAAGATGTAAACAGATCAAAGACGCTGTAAAGCGTCTTCGGCACCTTGAGCATGGCCGGGAATGACGTGAAAAGACGTTTCCCGGCACCCAAAGTGTTAATTATGAATTGATAGCACTAGTACATTTCCATAATGTTTTGAATTGTCAGTGCAGTAGACATTTTTATTATAATTAGGCCTAGAGATCAGAGCTTTAATAATGTAACTAATGATGGTCTTGATTTATGTTACAGGTGCTGGGAATGTAACAGAAATGATCAAGTAGGTCCCAAGCTTTTGCATCACTATTAAGGCATTCTTTAACAGCATCATAAAACATTTAGCTGGTTAGTGTTTGTCCTTGTATTTAAAGATATATCCATTATTTATGAATTGATAGCACTAGTATATTTCCATAATGTTTTGAATTGTTAGTGCAGTAGACCTTTTTATTATAATTAGGCCTAGAGATCAGAGCTTTAATAATGTAACTAATGATGGTCTTGATTTATGTTACAGGTGCTGGGAATGTAACAGAAATTATCAAGTAGGTCCCAAGCTTTTGCATCACTATTAAGGTATTCTTTAACAGCATCATAACACATTAAAACAGATTTAGCTGGTTAGTGTTTGTCCTTGTATTTAAAGATATATCCATTATTTATGAATTGATATCACTAGTACATTTCCATAATGTTTTGAATTGTTAGTGCAGTAGACCTTTTTATTATAATTAGGCCTAGAGATCAGAACTTTAATAATGTAACTAATGATGGTCTTGATTTATGTTACAGGTGCTGGGAATGTAACAGACATTTTCAAGTAGGTCCCAAGCTTTTGCATCACTATTAAGGCATTCTTTAACAGCATCATAACACATTAAAACACATTTAGCTGGTTAGTGTTTGTCCTTGTATTTAAAGATATATCCATTATTTATGAATTGATAGCACTAGTACATTTCCATAATATTTTGAATTGTTAGTGCAGTAGACATTTTTATTATAATTAGGCCTAGTGATCAGAGCTTTAATAATGTAACTAATGATGGTCTTGATTTATGTTACAGGGTTAGGTGCTGGGAATGTGGAGATGTAAGGGGTGCACAGAAACTGTATCAAGTAGGTTCAAGCTTTTGCATCACTACAGGTTAAGGCATCCACGATTTGGAAGTAGTTCTCCCTTTCCATGTACGTACCTGCACTGCCCATGTACATTTAAGACGTGGAATGCCCTTATTGTCCACCACAATAAAACCCATTCCACTGGGGTCACTCAGAAAGAGAAGGCAGTATTCAGTTGCAGCCTTGGTGCTTGCAGGGATTTAGCATCAGAGAAGGATTATTTTTGTCATATAAATGCACATCTCAAAAGAAGTGAGACGGTTGATTGTATGTTTTTAGGCTGTGACTTTAAAACAAACATTTCTGGCACATTTAAGTCACACAAAAACAGAAAACACTGCCATCACACATTGGTTGATTTTAAACCTGGAGTGATTGTAACTACGATAGCATCTCTGAATGAATTGGAGGCAAATAGTCAGGAGTGTGTAGAGCAGTCAGATACTGCCATTCCTTCAAGTAGTCAATCTCATACTGAGGACTTGCAGGAGGTCATAGAGCAAGAATTTGCAGCTGCTTTGCTGAAGTTGGAGCATTTAGTCCATGTACCAAGCACTGCTCTTGATGTGTTTTTAGGGGAACTCCATCATTTGATTTCTTCTGCACCTGTTCCATTATCTTGTGACATTGTGAGTGACATCTTTCATCAGAAAATCCTCACTGTTGATGAATGTACAATTAGAGAAACTGTTAATGCAATTTATTCTGGTAATCCTGTGCAAAGGTCCATACAAAAAGGTGGCCCCCTAAGTACAGCACATCTAGATCTACATTCTAGATTGTAAAAACAAGCGCAGTTTCCAATATGTCCCATTATTGAAGTCCCTGCAGCAACTGTTGGGTCGAAGGGATATCATTGATAACGCTGTTGAGTGCCATCAAAGACAGGAAGGCACATATCAGTACAAGTCCTCAAGAGATGGTTCCCTATTTAAGGGTAATAGTTTCCGCGCTGGAGAAAAGCCGACTATCATCCTAAATTTGTATGTGGATGACTTTGAAACCTGTAACCCCCTTGGCAGCTCGCGAAAGAAGCATAAGCTTTGTGCTGTTTATTGGGTGTTGGCTAACTTGCCTCCGGGTTCTCATTCCTCGTTAACATCGATCTACTTGTCAGTTTTGTGCAAAACTGATGATGTTAAAATCTATGGTTATGCAAAAATCTTTGAACCGCTTCTACAATATCTGAAAACTTTGGAGGAGCTGGGTGTTTATGTCCCACTGTTGGGTGAGTCAGTTAAAGGTACAATATTCAGTGTAGTGGCTGACAACCTAGGAGCACACAGTGTTGCTGGATTTTAGGAGAGTTTTTCAGGGGAATACTAGTGCAGATTTTGCACAGGAAAAAGCAGTGATATTCAGCAACATTCTGTTGCATCTGGTGCTTTCAGTCTGAGAACCAAGGAGCTCCATCAGGCCCATGTCAAACAAGCCCAAGATACAGGGACATTTGGTTGTGGAGTGAAAAGGGAATGCGTCTTCATAAATAATGTCTCTCATTTTCACGTCATCTTTGGCTATCCACCTGATCGTTTGGTGGGTATAATCCCTGCAGAGCTAGCTCATTGCTTAAGAGTGCTTATATCCAGAAAGCTTTTCACATTGGCTGTTCTGAACGGCGCCATTCTGAAGTTTCCCTACAAATGGGCCGACAGGACAAACAAACCTCATGTAGTGTCACAAAGTTTCTCCAGCAGAAAAACAGTGGGAGGAAACGCTCATGAAAATTGGAGTTTGCTCCGGTTCTTACCTTTTTTGGTTGGTTCACTTGTACCTGAAGATGAGCCTGCATGGCTTGTTCTTATGGATCTGAAGGACATCACTGAGCTTGTAGTTGCCCCTGTACATAGTGATGACTCACTGGCTTTTTTAGAAAGTAAAATCCTAGAGCACAGGCAGAGATACCAGGAGTTGTTTCTGCCATCAGGCTGCTACCAAAACACCATTATCTGGAGCACTACCCCCAGATGATTAGGCTGTTTGGTCCACTTGTCGTACAGTGGACAATGCGATTTGAGGCTAAGCATAGCTTTTTTAAACAGGTTATCAGACACACAAGCTGCTTCAAGAATGTGCCCCTCTCTTTAGCCTCAAAGCATCAGATGATGATCGCTTACCATCTGAGCTCTCCATGTCTGAGCAAGCCTAAGCTAGAGGTCTCAGCTGTATCCACTCTACCAGTAGACTTACTCAAAGAGGAAATAGCACAAGTCATCAGGCAAAAGTTCCCTGACACGACTGAGGTTCAACTTGCACAGTGTGTGACAACCAATGGCATAACCTATAGGAAGGGAATGATAGTGGCCCACAGAGCAGAAGGGGGATTGCCTGAATTTAGTGAAATTGATCAAATCTGCATTTTACAAGAGAGTGTATTCTACATTGTCCAAGAACTTTATGGTTGGTACAGAGAGCATTATAGAGCCTTCGAACTCAGCCCAGCACCCACAAGAACATTCACTTTTGTGGCACTCTGTGAACTCCTGGATACTTATCCACTGGTTGACTACAAGATTGGATCAGCCCACATGGTGACATTGAAAAGGCATATTGAAATAAAAGGTCTGTCTGTCACCGTCACTGTCTGTCACCGTCACTGTCTGTCTGTCACTCACTCTCTGTCACTGTCACTCACTCTCTGTCACGGTCTATCTCTGTCTGTTTGTCACTCACTCACTGTCTGTTACTGTCATGGTCTGTCACTGTTTGTCTGTCATAAAAGGTGTGCTATCAGGGGGGAATGCGGGTTATTGGGGAAAAGGTACACTGTAAACCTGCATGTTCAAAATAATCAATTAGTTTGAGTAGGGTATACTCAATATTCTATGAAAGTTCTACTAACTTGAATGTCTTGAGTTCGTGTGACGTGTTCTTATGTTTTGAGTAAATAAAACTCATAGTTGGGGAGCTCCAGTAGCTCACCACGTACCGCGAGTGCTATTTCAGCGCCGTGGACAACCGTGCTCGTCACGGATCTGGGGCTGAGCGCGTTCGAACGATATATTTTGATCCAGCTGATCGACGCCGTTCATGAATTTATTGTACTCCATGATTGATGATGGCTTGAGCATCTCCACCCTCAGCGCTTTGCCCTTCTTCTGCTTCTTCCACACCATCGCCGTTTCCATGGTGTCCTCGTGGAAGCTGCTGATGGTCTTCACGATTCTCTTATCGCGCCATGCCACGATCAGGACCTCCTTGTTGTTGACCGCAATGCGCTCCCCCACACCGATGTCACGTTTGGTCACGTTCTTGATGATGGCTGGCTCGCCCCGGTGCTTCCTGAGGGTACCACAGACGTCGGTCCTCAACTGTCGGAGCCTGGCGGACATACGTACCGAGTTGTAGAAGTTGTCCATAAAGAGCGTATAGCCGGCCCCAGACAGACGTCCAAGCAGACCGACGACCGTGTCCCCCAGGAGCGAGCCTTCCCGACAATATGGCTTAAATGAAAAGCAATATCCTGTGCGAGATTCGCACAGGAAGTAAGACTTGATGCCATAGCAGGTGGGCTTGTTGGGATTGTAGACCCGGAAGGTCAGGCGGCCTCGCCATGCCATCACCCCCTCGTCAATGGCGAGCTCGCGTTCAGGCTGGTACAGCTCCTTGCACCTCGCGTTTACATGGTCAACAACACTGCGTACTTTGCACAATTTGTCTCTAACTTCCAGGGAAGTATTGTCCGCAAAGTGGAGGAATCGCCAGATCAATTGAAACCTGTTGCGTGGCATGGTCTCAGAGTAGTACGGTGTGTACATCATGTCGTCAGTGGTCCACATCTGGTCCACGCGAGGCTTCCGCAGGACACTGCTAAGGAAATTGAGTCCAAGGAACTTCTTCAGCTCCTTCAATGTGAGGGGCTTCCAAAGAAGTGCCCTGCTACTGGTTAGCGTGGGGTCCAGCCGGGCAATGGACTGCTCAGCGTAGAGGTTGGACTGGGCAACAATGGAGTTCAGAAAAGCATCTGTCAGGAACAGATCCATCCATTTCGCAGGCCGGTACGATTTGAGTGCCTTGGCGTCCTGGAGCAACCCCGGTTGGGCTGTGAAGGGGATCCTGTGAGGCACCCAGCCCTCACGAGACCAGGCATTCTCCTCTTCCTGGCGGATCGCAGCCCTGCTCTTCGCTCCTCCGCATCGCACGCCACGACCTGTCAATTATACAAATATACTATAACACCCCTACTGTAGACATTCATATGCCACGTAGTTACAAACTGTGTGTGAGTGAATGAGTGAGTGTGTGTGGGGTTCAGATGTCAGAGCTGGACGTGGTGTGGGGGTCAGAGGTCAGAGCTGGAAGTGGTGTGCAGAGTGAGGCCAACTTACCGCTCTTAGATGTGCGTTTCCGCCCTGCAACGGGTTCCGGCATGTCCAGACTAGCATCCAGTTCTAGAATCACATGATGTAATACATTACACTAGGGCAACGTATTGTCATCGTATTTACATGATATATATATATATATTGCATTATGTGTTATATTTTATGTACAATTACCTGCAGGAGTAGAATGTGATCCTATGTCGTTGCCAGTCTCAGCGTCACTATCTGCGGGGTCTGCGCCAGAATCTGAATTGGATTAAATTCAATCAGTAAGTAAGTCTCATAAAACACAATAGTAATACATTTACACATACATAAATGTAGTTAGTACATACCCAAGCATGTTGGTGTATGGGCCCCGGATTCGGTGTCTGATCCTGTATGAACACAAAATAAATCAGCGGCCATTGTACATCAAAGCATGTACATGTGTGTGTGTGCTGTAATCAATGGAATTTTACATATGCTACACAACCATGCATATATAGGCCTCACCATGTGCCCATGCCCTTTGATGTGTGTGTGTGTGTGTGTGTATGTGTGTGTGTGCTGTAATCAATGCTATCACGACTCTGCTATGTACACACATGCATGTTCAAATCGATAGTTTCATGCTATAGAGGCAGATGCATCACCATGTGCTATATATTTGATTGTGTGTGTGCTGTGATCAATGGAATTTTACATATGCTACACAACCATGCATATATAGGCCTCACAATGTGCCCATGCCCTTGTGTGTGTGTGTGTATGTGTGTGCTGTAATCAATGGAATTTGCATATAGAGGCCTCACCATGTACTGCGAAGTTCAAAGGTGTTGGAGAGGATTCATGCCTTTTGATCTTGTGTGTGTGTGTGTGCTGCACCTATAACACCTCCGACCCAAGCCGAGATCATCGTCAGAAGACTCCGGAGCTAGAATATAATAAATGCATATCAGCGTTGGTTTGGCGAACTAACGTTACATAGTCACAGTATACAATGATTCAAATAAGCGTTAGGTAAATCATCAAATACACGTTTCACACACACACACAATCACATGCATATCGGCGTTGGTTTGGCGAACTAACGTTACATAGTCACAGTATACAATGATTCAAATAAGCGTTAGGTAAATCATCAAATACACGTTTCACACACACACACATATATATAAGACCGTGTAATTACCTGGTGGTTCCCAATCGGCGCTCCCATCAGATTCGTGGGCGGTCGAATCGCTGTCCCCTGACTCGGATGAAGAAGATATGACCACCGCAGCCTTCCTCTTCCTCGAACTGCGTCGGGGTGAGCCGGTCCCGGTCCCGGGGCGAGACGCCTTGCTGGGCCCAGCAACGGTCTCACGGCTCTCTCTGATCGGAGCTACCAAAGACGTTGGTGCTGCTGCTGCTTGAGCAACCGCGGGTCCAAACGCCAGCTTCGTCTGAACAAACCGACCCGCCGCCGGATTGTCCCCTCGCTTACCTACACTACGTCTCCTCATACTGAAATAATAATCTAAATGAAACTACTAACTGATCAAACTACTATTACTACTACTGAAATAGACTACCTAGACTACACACTAATCCCTCACAATATTACTACTACTTAGCACGACTAAGTACTTTCTAAAGCACAGCTGAAACCTTACAATTAGTCTGATACTACCACTATACTGTATAACACTATAAATATAGACTATAGGCTGATCTCAATTCAAATATCTCTCTCAATCTCTCTCTCTCTATCGCTCTATCTATCTCTCTCTCTCTCTCTCCTCCGAAACCTCATCGATTCTGGGATCGCGCAAACGTTTTATACCTGTGGTCACATTGGCCAGGTATGCTGGCCAATCAAATGCCAGATTCATTGTGGGGTACAATATTCACCCTCTTGTGATAGTGTTAGAAAATAGGGGGACACTGCCACCTAGTGAAATTTGAGAGGAAATGCAGTTTCCGGTTCAAATTTTCTGCCAAAAGCTCGGCGGTGAAGTTCAGACGGGGAAAATCGAAAAAAGATGTAAACAGATCAAAGACGCTGTAAAGCGTCTTCGGCACCTTGAGCATGGCCGGGAATGACGTGAAAAGACGTTTCCCGGCACCCAAAGTGTTAATTATGAATTGATAGCACTAGTACATTTCCATAATGTTTTGAATTGTCAGTGCAGTAGACATTTTTATTATAATTAGGCCTAGAGATCAGAGCTTTAATAATGTAACTAATGATGGTCTTGATTTATGTTACAGGTGCTGGGAATGTAACAGAAATGATCAAGTAGGTCCCAAGCTTTTGCATCACTATTAAGGCATTCTTTAACAGCATCATAAAACATTTAGCTGGTTAGTGTTTGTCCTTGTATTTAAAGATATATCCATTATTTATGAATTGATAGCACTAGTATATTTCCATAATGTTTTGAATTGTTAGTGCAGTAGACCTTTTTATTATAATTAGGCCTAGAGATCAGAGCTTTAATAATGTAACTAATGATGGTCTTGATTTATGTTACAGGTGCTGGGAATGTAACAGAAATTATCAAGTAGGTCCCAAGCTTTTGCATCACTATTAAGGTATTCTTTAACAGCATCATAACACATTAAAACAGATTTAGCTGGTTAGTGTTTGTCCTTGTATTTAAAGATATATCCATTATTTATGAATTGATATCACTAGTACATTTCCATAATGTTTTGAATTGTTAGTGCAGTAGACCTTTTTATTATAATTAGGCCTAGAGATCAGAACTTTAATAATGTAACTAATGATGGTCTTGATTTATGTTACAGGTGCTGGGAATGTAACAGACATTTTCAAGTAGGTCCCAAGCTTTTGCATCACTATTAAGGCATTCTTTAACAGCATCATAACACATTAAAACACATTTAGCTGGTTAGTGTTTGTCCTTGTATTTAAAGATATATCCATTATTTATGAATTGATAGCACTAGTACATTTCCATAATATTTTGAATTGTTAGTGCAGTAGACATTTTTATTATAATTAGGCCTAGTGATCAGAGCTTTAATAATGTAACTAATGATGGTCTTGATTTATGTTACAGGGTTAGGTGCTGGGAATGTGGAGATGTAAGGGGTGCACAGAAACTGTATCAAGTAGGTTCAAGCTTTTGCATCACTACAGGTTAAGGCATCCACGATTTGGAAGTAGTTCTCCCTTTCCATGTACGTACCTGCACTGCCCATGTACATTTAAGACGTGGAATGCCCTTATTGTCCACCACAATAAAACCCATTCCACTGGGGTCACTCAGAAAGAGAAGGCAGTATTCAGTTGCAGCCTTGGTGCTTGCAGGGATTTAGCATCAGAGAAGGATTATTTTTGTCATATAAATGCACATCTCAAAAGAAGTGAGACGGTTGATTGTATGTTTTTAGGCTGTGACTTTAAAACAAACATTTCTGGCACATTTAAGTCACACAAAAACAGAAAACACTGCCATCACACATTGGTTGATTTTAAACCTGGAGTGATTGTAACTACGATAGCATCTCTGAATGAATTGGAGGCAAATAGTCAGGAGTGTGTAGAGCAGTCAGATACTGCCATTCCTTCAAGTAGTCAATCTCATACTGAGGACTTGCAGGAGGTCATAGAGCAAGAATTTGCAGCTGCTTTGCTGAAGTTGGAGCATTTAGTCCATGTACCAAGCACTGCTCTTGATGTGTTTTTAGGGGAACTCCATCATTTGATTTCTTCTGCACCTGTTCCATTATCTTGTGACATTGTGAGTGACATCTTTCATCAGAAAATCCTCACTGTTGATGAATGTACAATTAGAGAAACTGTTAATGCAATTTATTCTGGTAATCCTGTGCAAAGGTCCATACAAAAAGGTGGCCCCCTAAGTACAGCACATCTAGATCTACATTCTAGATTGTAAAAACAAGCGCAGTTTCCAATATGTCCCATTATTGAAGTCCCTGCAGCAACTGTTGGGTCGAAGGGATATCATTGATAACGCTGTTGAGTGCCATCAAAGACAGGAAGGCACATATCAGTACAAGTCCTCAAGAGATGGTTCCCTATTTAAGGGTAATAGTTTCCGCGCTGGAGAAAAGCCGACTATCATCCT
The DNA here is from genome assembly GCF_963971535.1 of Notolepis coatsorum. Classification (NCBI taxonomy): domain Eukaryota; kingdom Metazoa; phylum Chordata; class Actinopteri; order Aulopiformes; family Paralepididae; genus Notolepis; species Notolepis coatsorum. Next base: position 108,157,654 of record NC_140171.1, read on the forward strand.
AAATTTGTATGTGGATGACTTTGAAACCTGTAACCCCCTTGGCACCTCGCGAAAGAAGCATAAGCTTTGTGCTGTTTATTGGGTGTTGGCTAACTTGCCTCCGGGTTCTCATTCCTCGTTAACATCGATCTACTTGTCAGTTTTGTGCAAAACTGATGATGTTAAAATCTATGGTTATGCAAAAATCTTTGAACCGCTTCTACAATATCTGAAAACTTTGGAGGAGCTGGGTGTTTATGTCCCACTGTTGGGTGAGTCAGTTAAAGGTACAATATTCAGTGTAGTGGCTGACAACCTAGGAGCACACAGTGTTGCTGGATTTTAGGAGAGTTTTTCAGGGGAATACTAGTGCAGATTTTGCACAGGAAAAAGCAGTGATATTCAGCAACATTCTGTTGCATCTGGTGCTTTCAGTCTGAGAACCAAGGAGCTCCATCAGGCCCATGTCAAACAAGCCCAAGATACAGGGACATTTGGTTGTGGAGTGAAAAGGGAATGCGTCTTCATAAATAATGTCTCTCATTTTCACGTCATCTTTGGCTATCCACCTGATCGTTTGGTGGGTATAATCCCTGCAGAGCTAGCTCATTGCTTAAGAGTGCTTATATCCAGAAAGCTTTTCACATTGGCTGTTCTGAATGGCGCCATTCTGAAGTTTCCCTACAAATGGGCCGACAGACAAACAAACCTCATGTAGTGTCACAAAGTTTCTCCAGCAGAAAAACAGTGGGAGGAAACGCTCATGAAAATTGGAGTTTGCTCCGGTTCTTACCTTTTTTGGTTGGTTCACTTGTACCTGAAGATGAGCCTGCATGGCTTGTTCTTATGGATCTGAAGGACATCACTGAGCTTGTAGTTGCCCCTGTACATAGTGATGACTCACTGGCTTTTTTAGAAAGTAAAATCCTAGAGCACAGGCAGAGATACCAGGAGTTGTTTCTGCCATCAGGCTGCTACCAAAACACCATTATCTGGAGCACTACCCCCAGATGATTAGGCTGTTTGGTCCACTTGTCGGACAGTGGACAATGCGATTTGAGGCTAAGCATAGCTTTTTTAAACAGGTTATCAGACACACAAGCTGCTTCAAGAATGTGCCCCTCTCTTTAGCCTCAAAGCATCAGATGATGATCGCTTACCATCTGAGCTCTCCATGTCTGAGCAAGCCTAAGCTAGAGGTCTCAGCTGTATCCACTCTACCAGTAGACTTACTCAAAGAGGAAATAGCACAAGTCATCAGGCAAAAGTTCCCTGACACGACTGAGGTTCAACTTGCACAGTGTGTGACAACCAATGGCATAACCTATAGGAAGGGAATGATAGTGGCCCACAGAGCAGAAGGGGGATTGCCTGAATTTAGTGAAATTGATCAAATCTGCATTTTACAAGAGAGTGTATTCTACATTGTCCAAGAACTTTATGGTTGGTACAGAGAGCATTATAGAGCCTTCGAACTCAGCCCAGCACCCACAAGAACATTCACTTTTGTGGCACTCTGTGAACTCCTGGATACTTATCCACTGGTTGACTACAAGATTGGATCAGCCCACATGGTGACATTGAAAAGGCATATTGAAATAAAAGGTCTGTCTGTCACCGTCACTGTCTGTCACCGTCACTGTCTGTCTGTCACTCACTCTCTGTCACTGTCACTCACTCTCTGTCACGGTCTATCTCTGTCTGTTTGTCACTCACTCACTGTCTGTTACTGTCATGGTCTGTCACTGTTTGTCTGTCATAAAAGGTGTGCTATCAGGGGGGAATGCGGGTTATTGGGGAAAAGGTACACTGTAAACCCGCATGTTCAAAATAATCAATTAGTTTGAGTAGGGTATACTCAATATTCTATGAAAGTTCTACTAACTTGAATGTCTTGAGTTCGTGTGACGTGTTCTTATGGTTTGAGTAAATAAAACTCATAGTTGGGGAGCTCCAGTAGCTCACCACGTACCGCGAGTGCTATTTCAGCGCCGTGGACAACCGTGCTCGTCACGGATCTGGGGCTGAGCGCGTTCGAATCCCGGACGGCAGCCGTGCCTTTCCCAGAGTGTCTTTCCCCCCATCTGAACCCTTTCAGCCTGCTTCTGTCGGTCGAACTTGACCAAGTATGAATGCGATGAAAAAGCGATAAACGCTAAAAGAACCAGCTGACTGGTCAAAGTTTAAAAAAAATAAAAATAAAACTCATAGTTTTTGATTGACTTGGAACTATTCACTTATTAAGTAAGTATAATGTAAAAGCATAACTTAAGTACAACTTAAGATAATTAAGTAGATACAGACTCTAAACCGCATTATGTTTTGAGTAAATAAAACTCATAGTTTTTGATTGACTTGGAATTATTCACTTATTAAGTAAGTATAATGTAAAAGCATAACTTAAGTACAACTTAAGATAATTAAGTAGATACAGACTGTAAACCGCATTATGTTTTGAGTAAATAAAACTCATAGTTTTTGATTGACTTGGAACTATTCACTTATTAAGTAAGTATAATGTAAAAGCATAACTTAAGTACAACTTAAGATAATTAAGTAGATACAGAGTGTAAACCGCATTATGTTTTGAGTAAATAAAACTCAACTTTTTTGATTGACTTGGAACTATTCACTTATTAAGTAAGTATAATGTAAAAGCATAACTTAAGTACAACTTAAGATAATTAAGTAGATACAGACTGTAAACCGCATTATGTTTTGAGTAAATAAAACTCATAGTTTTTGATTAACTTGGAATTATTCACTTATTAAGTAAGTATAATGTAAAAGCATAACTTAAGTACAACTTAAGATAATTAAGTAGATACAGACTGTAAACCGCATTATGTTTTGAGTAAATAAAACTCATAGTTTTTGTTGACTTGGAATTATTCACTTATTAAGTAAGTATAATGTAAAAGCATAACTTAAGTACAACTTAAGATAATTAAGTAGATACAGACTGTAAACCGCATTATGTTTTGAGTAAATAAAACTCATAGTTTTTGATTGACTTGGAACTATTCACTTATTAAGTAAGTATAATGTAAAAGCATAACTTAAGTACAACTTAAGATAATTAAGTAGATACAGAGTGTAAACCGCATTATGTTTTGAGTAAATAAAACTCATCTTTTTTGATTGACTTGGAACTATTCACTTATTAAGTAAGTATAATGTAAAAGCATAACTTAAGTACAACTTAAGATAATTAAGTAGATACAGACTGTAAACCGCATTATGTTTTGAGTAAATAAAACTCATAGTTTTTGATTGACTTGGAATTATTCACTTATTAAGTAAGTATAATGTAAAAGCATAACTTAAGTACAACTTAAGATAATTAAGTAGATACAGACTGTAAACCGCATTATGTTTTGAGTAAATAAAACTCATCGTTTTTGATTGACTTGGAACTATTCACTTATTAAGTAAGTATAATGTAAAAGCATAACTTAAGTACAACTTTATTAACAGATTGCAGAATGGGTATAGAGGTGTGATAGGTGTGATATGTGTGAGAGGTGTGATAGGTGTGATAGGTGGGATGGTGTGAGAGGTGTGAGAGGTGTGAGAGGTGTGATAGGTGTGATAGGTGTGATAGGTGTGATAGGTGTGAGAGGTGTGATAGGTGTGATAGGTGTGAGAGGTGTGATAGGTGTGATAGGTGTGATAGGTGGGATAGGTGTGATAGGTGTGAGAGGTGTGAGAGGTGTGATAGGTGTGATATGTGTGATAGGTGTGATAGGTGTGATAGGTGTGATAGGTGGGATCGGTGTGAGAGGTGTGATAGGTGTGAGAGGTGTGAGAGGTGTGATAGTTGTGAGAGGTGTGATAGGTGTGAGAGATGTGATAGGTGTGATAGGTGTGAGAGGTGTGATTGGTGTGAGAGGTGTGATAGGTGTGAGAGGTGTCATAGGTGTGATAGGTGTGATAGGTGTGATAGGTGTGATATGTGTGATAGGTGTGATAGGTGTGAGAGGTGTGATAGGTGTGAGAGGTGTGAGAGATGTGATAGGTGTGAGAGGTGTGAGAGGTGTGAGAGGTGTGATAGGTGTGATAGGTGTGATAGGTGTGAGAGGTGTGATAGGTGTGAGAGGTGTGATAGGTGTGAGAGGTGTGATAGGTGTGATAGGTGTGATAGGTGTGATAGGTGGGATCGGTGTGAGAAGTGTGAGAGGTGTGATAGGTGTGAGAGGTGTGATAGGTGTGATAGGTGTGAGAGGTGTGAGAGGTGTGATAGGTGTGATAGGTGTGATAGGTGTGAGAGGTGTGATAGGTGTGATAGGTGGGATCGGTGTGAGAGGTGTGAGAGGTGTGAGAGGTGTGATAGGTGTGAGAGGTGTGATAGGTGTGAGAGGTGTGAGAGGTGTGATAGGTGTGAGAGGTGTGATAGGTGTGATAGGTGTGATAGGTGTGAGAGGTGTGATAGGTGTGAGAGGTGTGAGAGGTGTGATAGGTGTGAGAGGTGTGATAGGTGTGAGAGGTGTGATAGGTGTGATAGGTGGGATCAGTGTGAGAAGTGTGAGAGGTGTGATAGGTGTGAGAGGTGTGATAGGTGTGAGAGGTGTGATAGGTGTGATAGGTGTGATAGGTGTGAGAGGTGTGATAGGTGTGATAGGTGTGATAGGTGTGAGAGGTGTGATAGGTGTGAGAGGTGTGATAGGTGTGAGAGGTGTGAGAGGTGTGAGAGGTGTGAGAGGTGTGATAGGTGTGAGCGGTGTGATAGGTGTGATAGGTGTGAGAGGTGTGATAGGTGTGATAGGTGTGAGAGATGTGATAGGTGTGATAGGTGTGAGAGGTGTGATAGGTGTGAGAGGTGTGATAGGTGTGATAGGTGTGAGAGGTGTGAAAGGTGTGAGAGGTGTGAGAGGTGTGATAGGTGTGAGATGTGTGATAGGTGTGAGAGGTGTGATAGGTGTGATAGGTGGGATCGGTGTGAGAGGTGTGAGAGGTGTGATAGGTGTGAGAGGTGTGATAGGTGTGATAGGTGTGAGAGGTGTGAGAGGTGTGATAGGTGTGAGAGGTGTGAGAGGTGTGATAGGTGTGAGAGGTGTGATAGGTGTGAGAGGTGTGATAGGTGTGAGAGGTGTGATATGTGTGATAGGTGGGATCTGTGTGAGAGGTGTGAGAGGTGTGATAGGTGTGAGAGGTGTGATAGGTGTGAGAGGTGTGATAGGTGTGAGAGGTGTGATTGGTGTGATAGGTGTGAGAGGTGTGATAGGTGTGATAGGTGTGATAGGTGTGATAGGTGGGATCGGTGTGAGAGGTGTGATAGGTGTGAGAGGTGTGAGAGGTGTGATAGTTGTGAGAGGTGTGATAGGTGTGAGAGATGTGATAGGTGTGATAGGTGTGAGAGGTGTGATTGGTGTGAGAGGTGTGATAGGTGTGAGAGGTGTCATAGGTGTGATAGGTGTGAGAGGTGTGATAGGTGTGATAGGTGTGATAGGTGTGAGAGGTGTGATAGGTGTGATAGGTGGGATCGGTGTGAGAGGTGTGATAGGTGTGAGAGGTGTGAGAGGTGTGAGAGGTGTGAGAGGTGTGATAGGTGTGAGAGGTGTGATAGGTGTGAGAGGTGTGAGAGGTGTGATAGGTGTGATAGGTTGGTATCTATGACCTGTGCGCTAGCATGACATGGTTGGTATCTATGACCTGTGCCTGTATAGCATGACACTGTTGGTATCTATGACCTGTGCCTGTATAGCATGACACTGTTGGTATCTATGACCTGTGCCTGTATAGCATGACACTGTTGGTATCTATGACCTGTGCCTGTATAGCATGACACTGTTGGTATCTATGACATGTGCCTGTATAGCATGACACTGTTGGTATCTATGACCTGTGCCTGTATAGCATGACACTGTTGGTATCTATGACCTGTGCCTGTATAGCATGACACTGTTGGTATCTATGACCTGTGCCTGTATAGCATGACACTGTTGGTATCTATGACATGTGCCTGTATAGCATGCCACTGTTGGTATCTATGACCTGTGCCTGTATAGCATGATACTGTTGGTATCTATGACCTGTGCCTGTATAGCATGACACTGTTGGTATCTATGACCTGTGCCTGTATGCTAGCATGACACTGTTGGTATATATGACCTGTACCTGTATGCTAGCATGACACTGTTGGTATCTATGACCTGTGCCTGTATGCTAGCATGACACTGTTGGTATCTATGACCTGTGCCTGTATGCTAGCATGACACTGTTGGTATCTATGACCTGTGCCTGTATAGCATGACACTGTTGGTATCTATGACCTGTGCCTGTATGCTAGCATGACACTGTTGGTATCTATGACCTGTGCCTGTATGCTAGCATGACATGGTTGGTATCTATGACCTGTGCCTGTACAGCATGACACGGTTGGTATCTATGACCTGTGCCTGTATGCTAGCATGACACGGTTGGTATCTATGACCTGTGCCTGTATGCTAGCATGACATGGTTGGTATCTATGACCTGTGCCTGTATGCTAGCATGACACAGTTGGTATCTATGACCTGTGCCTGTATGCTAGCATGACATGGTTGGTATCTATGACCTGTGCCTGTATGCTAGCATGCCATGGTTGGTATATATGACCTGTGCCTGTATGCTAGCATGACATGGTTGGTATCTATGACCTGTGCCTGTATAACATGACACTGTTGGTATCTATGACCTGTGCCTGTATGCTAGCATGACACAGTTGACCTATGACCTGTGCCTGTATGCTAGCATGACACGGCTGGTATATATGGACTCCTCAGTCTCTAGTTTCATACCACTTCTTGCTAGCTTTAAATGAGAGAGAGAGAGAGAGAGAGAGAGAGAGAGAGAGAGAGAGAGAGAGAGAGAGAGAGAGAGAGAGAGAGAGTGAGAGAGAGAGAGAGAGAGAGAGAGAGAGAGAGAGAGAGAGAGAGAGAGAGAGAGAGAGAGAGAGAGAGAGAGAGAGAGAGAGATGTTAATAAAGTTATCAATCAATCAATCCGGGCCTGTGACGTCACTGTACCCATTCTGCAATCTGTTAATACAGTTTTCAATCAATCAATCCGGGCCTGTCACAGTCACTGTACCCATGAATTCAATAATGGTATCTATGACCTGTGCCTGTATAGCATGACACTGTTGGTATCTATGACCTGTGCCTGTATGCTAGCATGACACAGTTGACCTATGACCTGTGCCTGTATGCTAGCATGACACGGCTGGTATATATGGACTCCTCAGTCTCTAGTTTCATACCACTTCTTGCTAGCTTTAAATGAGAGAGAGAGAGAGAGAGAGAGAGAGAGAGAGAGAGAGAGAGAGAGAGAGAGAGAGATATAGAGAGAGAGAGTGAGAGAGAGAGAGAGAGAGAGAGAGAGATGTTAATAAAGTTATCAATCAATCAATCCGGGCCTGTGACGTCACTGTACCCATTCTGCAATCTGTTAATAAAGTTTTCAATCAATCAATCTGGGCCTGTCACAGTCACTGTACCCATGAATTCAATAAAGGAATATCTTATCTTATCTTATAAAAAATATATTTTCCACTAATTTCTATGTTTCAACATTACTGTCTGATGCAGTAACATTAGTGTGATGATGTCTGCATGAAAACATGCAACCTGCATGTTTCCCAGATAGCAAAAGACATTCATTAAATGTTGGATTTTGGTCAGATTTGTCTTTTTTGGTTGAGGTTGAAAAAGCTATGTTGATTCAATATTTAATTACAGATACCATTTCAACATTTGAAAAACTGTTGTTGAATCAATTTAGATTCCCCCTCCCCTCCTCCCCCTCCCCTCCCCTTCGAGAGGGTAGTCCTAAGCAACTCGTGAGACCTAGAAGATCTCACGGGACTTGAGGTATTCAAACGTAACTTGTTGGCGCAATGTTGTCTTCACTACTGGCTTGACAAATAGTCTGAGCCAAACTCCTTGGTAAGTCATTGACAATATAATGTATTATGCCATTCACATACCATAATCTTGCTGTCATCGTTTGACTACATGCTACTTTGTGAATTATTACCATGGTGGCAACTAGTAGCCTACAGTGCAGAACGAAGCTTGTTAGCGTTGTTAGCATTATTAGCTAGCATGCTAGATAGTATACTAGTTAACTGGTAAGTGAGTTCTTATGGGAATAGTATGATCACGTTCAGATACCATCACCGGGCTGTTATCGTTTGACTAAATGTTATCTCTGTGCCGTGGCAAATAGTTTGGAGCTTGTTTTAGCAAATAGTATTGCATATTATTACAGTAGCTAGCATGCTACTAACGTTAGCTAGCTAGCATGCTACTAGCGTTAGCTAGCTAGCATGCTACTAGCGTTAGCTAGCTAGCATGCTAGCTAACGTTAGTCTGCCATTTTGTTTCGTGATTAAAATGTACGTTTTTAATAGTTACATAAGCATTGTTGTAACTAGTGACCTGTTCCACCCCAGGTGAAAATCTGCATAAAATGTATACCTAGGTAAATGGAATATTGCTCCACTTCTACAAGGGCTATTTGCATATTCTTGGTATCTAGGAACATCTATGGACCTCAATGAATGTATTCTCAGTGTCAGAAATATTGTGTCTATTACTAGGCTTGCTTAAATTGTGATGAAACAAAGGAAAATATGAATTATGATTTTTCTTTTCATCTTTGACAGTGAATAAAACCATGATAATAATGACCAAACTTAAACATTCAGTACCCTCTTGAGATAATGTGTACAAAATATCTAAGGAAATTGATAAAGGGAAGATGATCAAACTGAAGGTTCTGTATATACAGTACTGAATTCTCCCATCCGGACCAATGCAATTTGAAATATTATTATAGAATATAGAATATATGCTTATACATTACCTTATTATAGCCAATTAGCACATTTATATATATATACATATAGTATATTTCAAATCGCCGAGTTCAATTTGGATATAGTATCACCAGGCGTGCATAATAACAGATACTGATATTTACTGTAATCGACTGTACTATTTTATTTCCCCCACAGTGTAACCATTTTGAAACTAATTTCAGATCTAATTCTTCCTACATGGTAACAATAGTGTGGAGAAACTGACTGCATTTCAATATTTGTCAAAAACGTTACCTTTTGTAGCTTATTATCGCGAATCATAACAATTATTGATATGATTCATTCAGAACGCTGAACTTTGCACCACCATAGTATGTGACAGGAAGTGTAGATCGGAGAAATTTCAACGCAGGCCGATAGCTAGCGATCTCCTCTACAAAATGGCAAGTAAACTACAATTCCGATGGTTCAACATTTCCATTTCCGGTTCCGGGTCAGAATAGACGATCGCAAATAGAAAACTTAAAATGATATAAGTACACTTTTAACCTATTGCTAAACTATTGCCAACCTAACGTTTTACATTCTACATGTATTTGTGACATAGAAAGCTGATGCAGACCACATTTGTCCTGCGCCGACAGACCATAGTGAAGTCCAGCCCACCAGTGAAAGAGCTCATGGACCTCTGGCCTGCTCTCAAAATGGAGTCTGAGGTAATATAGATCGGCTCTCTTTCCTGTGTTAACATTTGGCACATTCTGTGTGTTTTAAAGTGAAACTTGTGATTCTTAAGCCTGGTTTATATACTCTAGCGGCGCATCTGCGTGTGTGTTCTGTGCGCCCCCGCGAGCTAGTCATCAGCGACCGATTCCGCAAAGCATGTAATGACATGGTTGACCAGAAATCCCGCCGTCATGCTCTGAAGCCCAAACCAAACAAAGTAAGAGATCCACCAAGTTGAAGTGACTAATTGATGTTGATATACTATATTGTCCTGCTGTTTTTAAATATAGGTGTATGCAGAGTTCCAGCTGATTGCCAACCAGAACCTGCCCAACACATTCTACGCTGAGCTTGACCGCCATCTTCCTCGACTGATGACGTTATTCAGACAGAAGGCGTCCAAAACTGGGAACACGGCAGATGCTTTGGCTCACATTTAAAAAAATCCACGATGAACAGGTGAATAGATTATTATACATGACATGTCATAGGTCGAACCTCTGTAACATTGAACAGGTTCAATGATTCAAATGAGCTTTTGAATTTTACAATTAGTCCACCATTGTGTTTGCCATTTTTCTGATTGCATTAAAGATGTGAACATGTTATTTGTGGACATATCTGATTGGACTGTTTAAAATCCGCTTTGTTCAGTAAACATTTCCATATAATACAATTATTTTTTTCTTCTTAATCTTACATCTTAATAGGAAATCCATGATGTTCACACCAGGCGTACCACTGTTCTCCATGCCCTGCCTGTGTATCTGCATGAGGAAGTCTCTGGATTTTTCAAAACCTGCACAGTGAGTCCGAGTGAAAATAATTTACAGTACAACTGTATATTAAGTGAACAGTTAATTAAAATGCCAGAAATCCCGCCGTCATGCTCTGAAGCCCAAACCAAACAAAGTAAGAGATCCACCAAGTTGAAGTGACTAATTGATGTTGATATACTATATTGTCCTGCTGTTTTTAAATATAGGTGTATGCAGAGTTCCAGCTGATTGCCAACCAGAACCTGCCCAACACATTCTACGCTGAGCTTGACCGCCATCTTCCTCGACTGATGACGTTATTCAGACAGAAGGCGTCCAAAACTGGGAACACGGCAGATGCTTTGGCTCACATTTAAAAAAATCCACGATGAACAGGTGAATAGATTATTATACATGACATGTCATAGGTCGAACCTCTGTAACATTGAACAGGTTCAATGATTCAAATGAGCTTTTGAATTTTACAATTAGTCCACCATTGTGTTTGCCATTTTTCTGATTGCATTAAAGATGTGAACATGTTATTTGTGGACATATCTGATTGGACTGTTTAAAATCCGCTTTGTTCAGTAAACATTTCCATATAATACAATTCTTTTTTTCTTCTTAATCTTACATCTTAATAGGAAATCCATGATGTTCACACCAGGCGTACCACTGTTCTCCATGCCCTGCCTGTGTATCTGCATGAGGAAGTCTCTGGATTTTTCAAAACCTGCACAGTGAGTCCGAGTGAAAATAATTTACAGTACAACTGTATATTAAGTGAACAGTTAATTAAAATGCCAGAAATCCCGCCGTCATGCTCTGAAGCCCAAACCAAACAAAGTAAGAGATCCACCAAGTTGAAGTGACTAATTGATGTTGATATACTATATTGTCCTGCTGTTTTTAAATATAGGTGTATGCAGAGTTCCAGCTGATTGCCAACCAGAACCTGCCCAACACATTCTACGCTGAGCTTGACCGCCATCTTCCTCGACTGATGACGTTATTCAGACAGAAGGCGTCCAAAACTGGGAACACGGCAGATGCTTTGGCTCACATTTTAAAAAATCCACGATGAACAGGTGAATAGATTATTATACATGACATGTCATAGGTCGAACCTCTGTAACATTGAACAGGTTCAATGATTCAAATGAGCTTTTGAATTTTACAATTAGTCCACCATTGTGTTTGCCATTTTTCTGATTGCATTAAAGATGTGAACATGTTATTTGTGGACATATCTGATTGGACTGTTTAAAATCCGCTTTGTTCAGTAAACATTTCCATATAATACAATTATTTTTTTCTTCTTAATCATACATCTTAATAGGAAATCCATGATGTTCACACCAGGCGTACCACTGTTCTCCATGCCCTGCCTGTGTATCTGCATGAGGAAGTCTCTGGATTTTTCAAAACCTGCACAGTGAGTCCGAGTGAAAATAATTTACAGTACAACTGTATATTAAGTGAACAGTTAATCAAAATGCCAGAAATCCCGCCGTCATGCTCTGAAGCCCAAACCAAACAAAGTAAGAGATCCACCAAGTTGAAGTGACTAATTGATGTTGATATACTATATTGTCCTGCTGTTATTAAATATAGGTGTATGCAGAGTTCCAGCTGATTGCCAACCAGAACCTGCCCAACACATTCTACGCTGAGCTTGACCACCATCTTCCTCGACTGATGACGTTATTCAGACAGAAGGCGTCCAAAACTGGGAACACGGCAGATGCTTTGGCTCACATTTTTTAAAATCCACGATGAACAGGTGAATAGATTATTATACATGATGACATGTCATAGGTCGAACCTCTGTAACATTGAACAGGTTCAATGATTCAAATGAGCTTTTGAATTTTACAATTAGTCCACCATTGTGTTTGCCATTTTTCTGATTGCATTAAAGATGTGAACATGTTATTTGTGGACATATCTGATTGGACTGTTTAAAATCCGCTTTGTTCAGTAAACATTTCCATATAATACAATTATTTTTTTCTTCTTAATCTTACATCTTAATAGGAAATCCATGATGTTCACACCCGGCGTACCACTGTTCTCCATGCCCTGCCTGTGTATCTGCATGAGGAAGTCTCTGGATTTTTCAAAACCTGCACAGTGAGTCCGAGTGAAAATAATTTACAGTACAACTGTATATTAAGTGAACAGTTAATCAAAATGCCAGAAATCCCGCCGTCATGCTCTGAAGCCCAAACCAAACAAAGTAAGAGATCCACCAAGTTGAAGTGACTAATTGATGTTGATATACTATATTGTCCTGCTGTTTTTAAATATAGGTGTATGCAGAGTTCCAGCTGATTGCCAACCAGAACCTGCCCAACACATTCTACGCTGAGCTTGACCGCCATCTTCCTCGACTGATGACGTTATTCAGACAGAAGGCGTCCAAAACTGGGAACACGGCAGATGCTTTGGCTCACATTTAAAAAAATCCACGATGAACAGGTGAATAGATTATTATACATGACATGTCATAGGTCGAACCTCTGTAACATTGAACAGGTTCAATGATTCAAATGAGCTTTTGAATTTTACAATTAGTCCACCATTGTGTTTGCCATTTTTCTGATTGCATTAAAGATGTGAACATGTTATTTGTGGACATATCTGATTGGACTGTTTAAAATCCGCTTTGTTCAGTAAACATTTCCATATAATACAATTATTTTTTTCTTCTTAATCTTACATCTTAATAGGAAATCCATGATGTTCACACCAGGCGTACCACTGTTCTCCATGCCCTGCCTGTGTATCTGCATGAGGAAGTCTCTGGATTTTTCAAAACCTGCACAGTGAGTCCGAGTGAAAATAATTTACAGTACAACTGTATATTAAGTGAACAGTTAATTAAAATGCCAGAAATCCCGCCGTCATGCTCTGAAGCCCAAACCAAACAAAGTAAGAGATCCACCAAGTTGAAGTGACTAATTGATGTTGATATACTATATTGTCCTGCTGTTTTTAAATATAGGTGTATGCAGAGTTCCAGCTGATTGCCAACCAGAACCTGCCCAACACATTCTACGCTGAGCTTGACCGCCATCTTCCTCGACTGATGACGTTATTCAGACAGAAGGCGTCCAAAACTGGGAACACGGCAGATGCTTTGGCTCACATTTTAAAAAATCCACGATGAACAGGTGAATAGATTATTATACATGACATGTCATAGGTCGAACCTCTGTAACATTGAACAGGTTCAATGATTCAAATGAGCTTTTGAATTTTACAATTAGTCCACCATTGTGTTTGCCATTTTTCTGTTGCATTAAAGATGTGAACATGTTATTTGTGGACATATCTGATTGGACTGTTTAAAATCCGCTTTGTTCAGTAAACATTTCCATATAATACAATTCTTTTTTTCTTCTTAATCTTACATCTTAATAGGAAATCCATGATGTTCACACCAGGCGTACCACTGTTCTCCATGCCCTGCCTGTGTATCTGCATGAGGAAGTCTCTGGATTTTTCAAAACCTGCACAGTGAGTCCGAGTGAAAATAATTTACAGTACAACTGTATATTAAGTGAACAGTTAATTAAAATGCCAGAAATCCCGCCGTCATGCTCTGAAGCCCAAACCAAACAAAGTAAGAGATCCACCAAGTTGAAGTGACTAATTGATGTTGATATACTATATTGTCCTGCTGTTTTTAAATATAGGTGTATGCAGAGTTCCAGCTGATTGCCAACCAGAACCTGCCCAACACATTCTACGCTGAGCTTGACCGCCATCTTCCTCGACTGATGACGTTATTCAGACAGAAGGCGTCCAAAACTGGGAACACGGCAGATGCTTTGGCTCACATTTTAAAAAATCCACGATGAACAGGTGAATAGATTATTATACATGACATGTCATAGGTCGAACCTCTGTAACATTGAACAGGTTCAATGATTCAAATGAGCTTTTGAATTTTACAATTAGTCCACCATTGTGTTTGCCATTTTTCTGATTGCATTAAAGATGTGAACATGTTATTTGTGGACATATCTGATTGGACTGTTTAAAATCCGCTTTGTTCAGTAAACATTTCCATATAATACAATTCTTTTTTTCTTCTTAATCATACATCTTAATAGGAAATCCATGATGTTCACACCAGGCGTACCACTGTTCTCCATGCCCTGCCTGTGTATCTGCATGAGGAAGTCTCTGGATTTTTCAAAACCTGCACAGTGAGTCCGAGTGAAAATAATTTACAGTACAACTGTATATTAAGTGAACAGTTAATCAAAATGCCAGAAATCCCGCCGTCATGCTCTGAAGCCCAAACCAAACAAAGTAAGAGATCCACCAAGTTGAAGTGACTAATTGATGTTGATATACTATATTGTCCTGCTGTTATTAAATATAGGTGTATGCAGAGTTCCAGCTGATTGCCAACCAGAACCTGCCCAACACATTCTACGCTGAGCTTGACCACCATCTTCCTCGACTGATGACGTTATTCAGACAGAAGGCGTCCAAAACTGGGAACACGGCAGATGCTTTGGCTCACATTTTTTAAAATCCACGATGAACAGGTGAATAGATTATTATACATGATGACATGTCATAGGTCGAACCTCTGTAACATTGAACAGGTTCAATGATTCAAATGAGCTTTTGAATTTTACAATTAGTCCACCATTGTGTTTGCCATTTTTCTGATTGCATTAAAGATGTGAACATGTTATTTGTGGACATATCTGATTGGACTGTTTAAAATCCGCTTTGTTCAGTAAACATTTCCATATAATACAATTATTTTTTTCTTCTTAATCTTACATCTTAATAGGAAATCCATGATGTTCACACCCGGCGTACCACTGTTCTCTATGCCCTGCCTGTGTATCTGCATGAGGAAGTCTCTGGATTTTTCAAAACCTGCACAGTGAGTCCGAGTGAAAATAATTTACAGTACAACTGTATATTAAGTGAACAGTTAATCAAAATGCCAGAAATCCCGCCGTCATGCTCTGAAGCCCAAACCAAACAAAGTAAGAGATCCACCAAGTTGAAGTGACTAATTGATGTTGATATACTATATTGTCCTGCTGTTTTTAAATATAGGTGTATGCAGAGTTCCAGCTGATTGCCAACCAGAACCTGCCCAACACATTCTACGCTGAGCTTGACCGCCATCTTCCTCGACTGATGACGTTATTCAGACAGAAGGCGTCCAAAACTGGGAACACGGCAGATGCTTTGGCTCACATTTTAAAAAATCCACGATGAACAGGTGAATAGATTATTATACATGACATGTCATAGGTCGAACCTCTGTAACATTGAACAGGTTCAATGATTCAAATGAGCTTTTGAATTTTACAATTAGTCCACCATTGTGTTTGCCATTTTTCTGATTGCATTAAAGATGTGAACATGTTATTTGTGGACATATCTGATTGGACTGTTTAAAATCCGCTTTGTTCAGTAAACATTTCCATATAATACAATTCTTTTTTTCTTCTTAATCTTACATCTTAATAGGAAATCCATGATGTTCACACCAGGCGTACCACTGTTCTCCATGCCCTGCCTGTGTATCTGCATGAGGAAGTCTCTGGATTTTTCAAAACCTGCACAGTGAGTCCGAGTGAAAATAATTTACAGTACAACTGTATATTAAGTGAACAGTTAATCAAAATGCCAGAAATCCCGCCGTCATGCTCTGAAGCCCAAACCAAACAAAGTAAGAGATCCACCAAGTTGAAGTGACTAATTGATGTTGATATACTATATTGTCCTGCTGTTATTAAATATAGGTGTATGCAGAGTTCCAGCTGATTGCCAACCAGAACCTGCCCAACACATTCTACGCTGAGCTTGACCACCATCTTCCTCGACTGATGACGTTATTCAGACAGAAGGCGTCCAAAACTGGGAACACGGCAGATGCTTTGTCTCACATTTTAAAAAATCCACGATGAACAGGTGAATAGATTATTATACATGATGACATGTCATAGGTCGAACCTCTGTAACATTGAACAGGTTCAATGATTCAAATGAGCTTTTGAATTTTACAATTAGTCCACCATTGTGTTTGCCATTTTTCTGATTGCATTAAAGATGTGAACATGTTATTTGTGGACATATCTGATTGGACTGTTTAAAATCCGCTTTGTTCAGTAAACATTTCCATATAATACAATTCTTTTTTTCTTCTTAATCTTACATCTTAATAGGAAATCCATGATGTTCACACCAGGCGTACCACTGTTCTCCATGCCCTGCCTGTGTATCTGCATGAGGAAGTCTCTGGATTTTTCAAAACCTGCACAGTGAGTCCGAGTGAAAATAATTTACAGTACAACTGTATATTAAGTGAACAGTTAATCAAAATGCCAGAAATCCCGCCGTCATGCTCTGAAGCCCAAACCAAACAAAGTAAGAGATCCACCAAGTTGAAGTGACTAATTGATGTTGATATACTATATTGTCCTGCTGTTTTTAAATATAGGTGTATGCAGAGTTCCAGCTGATTGCCAACCAGAACCTGCCCAACACATTCTACGCTGAGCTTGACCGCCATCTTCCTCGACTGATGACGTTATTCAGACAGAAGGCGTCCAAAACTGGGAACACGGCAGATGCTTTGGCTCACATTTTAAAAAATCCACGATGAACAGGTGAATAGATTATTATACATGACATGTCATAGGTCGAACCTCTGTAACATTGAACAGGTTCAATGATTCAAATGAGCTTTTGAATTTTACAATTAGTCCACCATTGTGTTTGCCATTTTTCTGATTGCATTAAAGATGTGAACATGTTATTTGTGGACATATCTGATTGGACTGTTTAAAATCCGCTTTGTTCAGTAAACATTTCCATATAATACAATTCTTTTTTTCTTCTTAATCTTACATCTTAATAGGAAATCCATGATGTTCACACCAGGCGTACCACTGTTCTCCATGCCCTGCCTGTGTATCTGCATGAGGAAGTCTCTGGATTTTTCAAAACCTGCACAGTGAGTCCGAGTGAAAATAATTTACAGTACAACTGTATATTAAGTGAACAGTTAATCAAAATGCCAGAAATCCCGCCGTCATGCTCTGAAGCCCAAACCAAACAAAGTAAGAGATCCACCAAGTTGAAGTGACTAATTGATGTTGATATACTATATTGTCCTGCTGTTTTTAAATATAGGTGTATGCAGAGTTCCAGCTGATTGCCAACCAGAACCTGCCCAACACATTCTACGCTGAGCTTGACCGCCATCTTCCTCGACTGATGACGTTATTCAGACAGAAGGCGTCCAAAACTGGGAACACGGCAGATGCTTTGGCTCACATTTTAAAAAATCCACGATGAACAGGTGAATAGATTATTATACATGACATGTCATAGGTCGAACCTCTGTAACATTGAACAGGTTCAATGATTCAAATGAGCTTTTGAATTTTACAATTAGTCCACCATTGTGTTTGCCATTTTTCTGATTGCATTAAAGATGTGAACATGTTATTTGTGGACATATCTGATTGGACTGTTTAAAATCCGCTTTGTTCAGTAAACATTTCCATATAATACAATTCTTTTTTTCTTCTTAATCTTACATCTTAATAGGAAATCCATGATGTTCACACCAGGCGTACCACTGTTCTCCATGCCCTGCCTGTGTATCTGCATGAGGAAGTCTCTGGATTTTTCAAAACCTGCACAGTGAGTCCGAGTGAAAATAATTTACAGTACAACTGTATATTAAGTGAACAGTTAATCAAAATGCCAGAAATCCCGCCGTCATGCTCTGAAGCCCAAACCAAACAAAGTAAGAGATCCACCAAGTTGAAGTGACTAATTGATGTTGATATACTATATTGTCCTGCTGTTTTTAAATATAGGTGTATGCAGAGTTCCAGCTGATTGCCAACCAGAACCTGCCCAACACATTCTACGCTGAGCTTGACCGCCATCTTCCTCGACTGATGACGTTATTCAGACAGAAGGCGTCCAAAACTGGGAACACGGCAGATGCTTTGGCTCACATTTTTAAAAATCCACGATGAACAGGTGAATAGATTATTATACATGACATGTCATAGGTCGAACCTCTGTAACATTGAACAGGTTCAATGATTCAAATGAGCTTTTGAATTTTACAATTAGTCCACCATTGTGTTTGCCATTTTTCTGATTGCATTAAAGATGTGAACATGTTATTTGTGGACATATCTGATTGGACTGTTTAAAATCCGCTTTGTTCAGTAAACATTTCCATATAATACAATTCTTTTTTTCTTCTTAATCTTACATCTTAATAGGAAATCCATGATGTTCACACCAGGCGTACCACTGTTCTCCATGCCCTGCCTGTGTATCTGCATGAGGAAGTCTCTGGATTTTTCAAAACCTGCACAGTGAGTCCGAGTGAAAATAATTTACAGTACAACTGTATATTAAGTGAACAGTTAATCAAAATGCCAGAAATCCCGCCGTCATGCTCTGAAGCCCAAACCAAACAAAGTAAGAGATCCACCAAGTTGAAGTGACTAATTGATGTTGATATACTATATTGTCCTGCTGTTTTTAAATATAGGTGTATGCAGAGTTCCAGCTGATTGCCAACCAGAACCTGCCCAACACATTCTACGCTGAGCTTGACCGCCATCTTCCTCGACTGATGACGTTATTCAGACAGAAGGCGTCCAAAACTGGGAACACGGCAGATGCTTTGGCTCACATTTTAAAAAATCCACGATGAACAGGTGAATAGATTATTATACATGACATGTCATAGGTCAAACCTCTGTAACATTGAACAGGTTCAATGATTCAAATGAGCTTTTGAATTTTACAATTAGTCCACCATTGTGTTTGCCATTTTTCTGATTGCATTAAAGATGTGAACATGTTATTTGTGGACATATCTGATTGGACTGTTTAAAATCCGCTTTGTTCAGTAAACATTTCCATATAATACAATTCTTTTTTTCTTCTTAATCTTACATCTTAATAGGAAATCCATGATGTTCACACCAGGCGTACCACTGTTCTCCATGCCCTGCCTGTGTATCTGCATGAGGAAGTCTCTGGATTTTTCAAAACCTGCACAGTGAGTCCGAGTGAAAATAATTTACAGTACAACTGTATATTAAGTGAACAGTTAATTAAAATGCCAGAAATCCCGCCGTCATGCTCTGAAGCCCAAACCAAACAAAGTAAGAGATCCACCAAGTTGAAGTGACTAATTGATGTTGATATACTATATTGTCCTGCTGTTTTTAAATATAGGTGTATGCAGAGTTCCAGCTGATTGCCAACCAGAACCTGCCCAACACATTCTACGCTGAGCTTGACCGCCATCTTCCTCGACTGATGACGTTATTCAGACAGAAGGCGTCCAAAACTGGGAACACGGCAGATGCTTTGGCTCACATTTTAAAAAATCCACGATGAACAGGTGAATAGATTATTATACATGACATGTCATAGGTCGAACCTCTGTAACATTGAACAGGTTCAATGATTCAAATGAGCTTTTGAATTTTACAATTAGTCCACCATTGTGTTTGCCATTTTTCTGATTGCATTAAAGATGTGAACATGTTATTTGTGGACATATCTGATTGGACTGTTTAAAATCCGCTTTGTTCAGTAAACATTTCCATATAATACAATTCTTTTTTTCTTCTTAATCTTACATCTTAATAGGAAATCCATGATGTTCACACCAGGCGTACCACTGTTCTCCATGCCCTGCCTGTGTATCTGCATGAGGAAGTCTCTGGATTTTTCAAAACCTGCACAGTGAGTCCGAGTGAAAATAATTTACAGTACAACTGTATATTAAGTGAACAGTTAATCAAAATGCCAGAAATCCCGCCGTCATGCTCTGAAGCCCAAACCAAACAAAGTAAGAGATCCACCAAGTTGAAGTGACTAATTGATGTTGATATACTATATTGTCCTGCTGTTTTTAAATATAGGTGTATGCAGAGTTCCAGCTGATTGCCAACCAGAACCTGCCCAACACATTCTACGCTGAGCTTGACCGCCATCTTCCTCGACTGATGACGTTATTCAGACAGAAGGCGTCCAAAACTGGGAACACGGCAGATGCTTTGGCTCACATTTTTAAAAATCCACGATGAACAGGTGAATAGATTATTATACATGACATGTCATAGGTCGAACCTCTGTAACATTGAACAGGTTCAATGATTCAAATGAGCTTTTGAATTTTACAATTAGTCCACCATTGTGTTTGCCATTTTTCTGATTGCATTAAAGATGTGAACATGTTATTTGTGGACATATCTGATTGGACTGTTTAAAATCCGCTTTGTTCAGTAAACATTTCCATATAATACAATTCTTTTTTTCTTCTTAATCTTACATCTTAATAGGAAATCCATGATGTTCACACCAGGCGTACCACTGTTCTCCATGCCCTGCCTGTGTATCTGCATGAGGAAGTCTCTGGATTTTTCAAAACCTGCACAGTGAGTCCGAGTGAAAATAATTTACAGTACAACTGTATATTAAGTGAACAGTTAATCAAAATGCCAGAAATCCCGCCGTCATGCTCTGAAGCCCAAACCAAACAAAGTAAGAGATCCACCAAGTTGAAGTGACTAATTGATGTTGATATACTATATTGTCCTGCTGTTTTTAAATATAGGTGTATGCAGAGTTCCAGCTGATTGCCAACCAGAACCTGCCCAACACATTCTACGCTGAGCTTGACCGCCATCTTCCTCGACTGATGACGTTATTCAGACAGAAGGCGTCCAAAACTGGGAACACGGCAGATGCTTTGGCTCACATTTTAAAAAATCCACGATGAACAGGTGAATAGATTATTATACATGACATGTCATAGGTCAAACCTCTGTAACATTGAACAGGTTCAATGATTCAAATGAGCTTTTGAATTTTACAATTAGTCCACCATTGTGTTTGCCATTTTTCTGATTGCATTAAAGATGTGAACATGTTATTTGTGGACATATCTGATTGGACTGTTTAAAATCCGCTTTGTTCAGTAAACATTTCCATATAATACAATTCTTTTTTTCTTCTTAATCTTACATCTTAATAGGAAATCCATGATGTTCACACCAGGCGTACCACTGTTCTCCATGCCCTGCCTGTGTATCTGCATGAGGAAGTCTCTGGATTTTTCAAAACCTGCACAGTGAGTCCGAGTGAAAATAATTTACAGTACAACTGTATATTAAGTGAACAGTTAATCAAAATGCTAAGTATCAGTCTTCCTTCCTTCCAGGTCTCCCTTGTGAAAGAGATATTTGATCTCGACGGGACTAACCTGGTTAAATAAAAATAACCTTCTCACCAAAAAAAAATTTCTAACTAAAATATAAACAACTTACAAACACAACTCCATATACTTAGCTTTGTGCTGCACTTTGTAGAAACCATGGATTTATTTGTGATTATTATGTCTCTTTCATTCCTTCAGGACACGCCTGATGAGCCAGAGCTTCAGGGTGTTGCAGTGGCCCTCCTTACTGTCATCAGTGACCATGACACAAGTCCAGTTCACTACCAGCCTGTGACAATCTCTGATTGGTGATTCCTTCCTGGTAATGTTTGGACTAATCTATGCACTACACCTCAGCTACCCCAAGGGACTTACCAACACTTTTGAATTCATTCAGAAGATTTTACTAGGTCTAGAAGCTGGTAAACTGTTGCCCAGGTTGCAGACTCTCAAGAATGACTTGATGATGCAATCATTTTTTTTTCTTCTGATTTTTCAATGGATTTTCTCCCCGTCCCAATTAGTCGTTGTGCCAATTCCCCCCCCCCCCCCCCCCTACCTGGTGCTGTATGCATGTTCTCCTACGAGTCGGTATAAGGGCGTCCCGAGTCGATCGCACGCTTCCCCCGAGACGTGCGCCGACAGCCAGTGACGTCTTTTCACTTGGCAGCGAGGGCTCTCATTGGTGAAGTGTAACGCGTGGGAGGGCACGCTATCTCCACCAAGTCCTGCCCCGCTTAGCAAGCGCCGAGACCTGACCTGTAGGCGTCGCTGTCCACAACGCCAGATTCCCACCCGCCAGCTTCCCCACCCCCTAATACTGCCAAATTGTATTAGTGTGAACGGCCAGCCAAGCTGGTGACAACGCAGGGAGTTGGATTCGAACACGCGAATCCAGTGTCTCCAGCGTTGGTGACGAACGCAATCTCCGCTACGTCACCTGACCGCTCTTGCATTAAACTTTTGAAGGTATTATTTTGACATGACAAGGAAATTAATACCTCACCCCACATCCTTCTTTCAGATGAGTTTCTATTCCTTACTGTAATCAGTGATCATGACGCAAGTCCAGTTCACTACCAGCCTGTGACAATCTCTATTGTCATTGAAAGTCATATCATGATCAGCCTCCCCAGATTTGGTGATTCCTTCCTGTAATGTTTGGACTAATCTATGCACTACCCCAAAGCACTTACCAACACCTCAAAAGTGTGTCTATAGAAACTCATCTGAAATGTCTTGTCATGTCAAAATAATACCTTCAAAAGTTGCTGTACTACTTTGCAGATGTTCAGCCAATAGGTCCAAACTACTCAATGTACCTTGTTCTTTATTTTTTATGTAATATGTTTACATTTGAGAGTTTTACAGTTCTAATTTTCTTAACAGTCTATAGCTGGCATTATTGTAATTTCATCCAAGTAAGTTTTAGAGTTGAAAGAGTTTATCAGAATCTCAAAGGCAACATCCAAGTCCCAAACGTTTGTTTCTCGAGGAACAATAGGAGGCAATGGGCATAAATGCCACTCTGCTCTGACTGCTTCCATTGCTTGTAGGCAGTGGTAGAGTTAGTGTTCTCAGTACAGAGTACAAGGCGATATACCAGGAGCCATAAACGCAACACAGAAGCGTTATTATTAACATATACAGAATATGAACTTATACAGAATATGAACTGGTCAATTACACAACTAGAGTGAATAAAGACACAATAATTGATTAATAAAATAACTATTCACCATTAGCTGGACTCAGTTCCGTTTCACTTGAATGAATCGCTTGGGAGTCAGCAGCAGCAGACCATCGATCTTGTATGCTGAGAGTGGGACTGTATCCTTGAGACCTTGTAGGCAGTAGTATACTGCCCTGTCAAGGGCTAACCGCAGTAACTTGAAAAAAGTAAAAATTTAGTTATGAGTGAAATTGACCTTGTCAATAAATGTTTTATCTTGTGACCAAGTTTCAGATGTTAATGTCGCTCAGTTTTGGAGATATGGGGTTTTAAAAACTGCAGTAACTACAAAATCACACTCAAAACCCAGGCAGACCGCAGTAACTTCCAAACAGTGAAAAATGGCTTTAAAGTGTTTTGACTTGCCATCCAAAATGTGTTATAGGTAAATAGATGATAGTACCCAGATTTAACATGTATTAATGAAGTAATCTTTAGGCATACAAAAATATGACATAATTATTTTAATTAACCCCAAAAAAGCAGATATTGCACTCTGCTGCACGATTTCCTTAAATAATTATACAGGTAATGTACAGGCAAAGTGCAGTAACTTCAAATACAATGTTGTTTTCCCTCCAGCTTTCATAACTTAACCTAGCCATTTTGAAAATGAAATTTAATACCTGAATATATTGGAATGATGATGATCCAAATAAAATGGCTAGGTGAAGTTATGAAATCTGGAGGGAAAACAACATTGCATTTGAAGTTACTGCACTTTGCCTGTACATTACCTGTATAATTATTTAAGGAAATCGTGCAGCAGAGTGCAGTATCTGCTTTTTTGGGGTTAATTAAAATAACTACACCATATTTTTGTATGCCTAAAGATTACTTCATTAATACATGTTAAATCTGGGTACTATCATCTATCTACCTATAACACATTTTGGATGGCAAGTCAAAAAACTTTAAAGCCATTTTTCTCAGTTTCACTGTTTGGAAGTTACTGCGGTCTGCCTTGACAGGGCAGTATAGTTAGTGTACTGTATAGTGTTCTTAGTACAGAGTACTGTAGTGTTCTAGTTATCATTCTGCAAACATAGCCTGCTCTAAATGACGGATGGTGCCTCTGACATTCTGAGTAACTCTTTCAATGAAAACACCATCTTGTTCCATGATACATCATGGAGCAAATACATGCAGCTGCATTTCCATATGTAGGTATGTGCACTATTAACAGTATTGCCAGCTGTATAGCATGTAATGTGGATTGGTATTTTGGTTCCACATTGGCAGGACCCAATATACAGCACAACGTTTGTGAATTTTACATGTGCCAAGCGGATTGACAATTTTCAGATAATCTATACATTTTATTCTGTACTGTACATAGATACACTGTGTTATCCCAACGGTCACAATAGTTGCCGTCAACATGTTTGCTCATTCTATGACCACACTATACAAATTTGAGTAATTCAGCCAGGATGTAACGGCTCTGGTCATGTGCACTGCACATATTGAGACCCTATATTATTTCAATATTTGCTGGAAATACATTGATACATCATTCAGTAACATTTTCAGAGCCTTATAACAAACATTATTACACTATTGTGACCAGAGGGATTAAATGTGTAATATACATTACATTGTATGTACATGTTATAACATGCATGTATTTATTTTCTATATATATTTTCTATATATATATATTTTCAATTTTAACATTGCCATAATGTTGGAGAGGGCAACACAATGTTTTTGTAAGATAAATAGATGTATACTCTTTGAATAGAAATAAATATAAAGAGTTTGAAGTTGTAACACAATGTTTTTGTAAGATAAATAGTTTCGATGAAGAACAAAACCTCCTAAATGCATACAAAAAAAGGGGAAAACTTCATATCTGCACTTTGCAAGGCACTAATACCTGGTTGGTATTGTTAACATATATAGTCCAAAAACAGTGTACGGTGTTTACAGTGTTATTGTACATTGCTAACATACAGATTATATATGTATACTCTTTGAATAGAAAAAAATAAAAGAGTTGTTTGAAGTTGATATAATGTGCTTGTGTAGTTATTTTTCTGTTAACTTATTCACATGGATTTTAAAACTGAACCTTAAGTTATAGTAACTGCAAATATTTGAGTTGGTTAACTTAAAAATTTGAGTTGATTAACTTAAAAGAAATGAGGCATGGGATGGCCTCAATGTCGTTGAGTTCTGTTAACTTAATCACATGGATTTAAGGTTGAACCTTAAGTCACAGTAACTGAACATATTTGAGTTGCCTCCACTTGAGAACCTTAAGTCACAGTAACTGAACATATTTGAGGTGACTCTACTAGAGAACCTTAAGTCACAGTAACTGAACATATTTGAACTGCCTTAACTGAGAACTGTAAGTCACAGTAACTGAACATATTTGAGTTGACACCACTTGAGAACCTTAAGTCACAGTAACTGAATATATTTGAATTGCCTTAACTGAGAACTGTAAGTCACAGTAACTGAACATATTTGAGTTGACACCACTTGAGAACCTTAAGTCACAGTAACTGAATATATTTGAATTGCCTTAACTGAGAACTGTAAGTCACAGTAACTGAACATATTTGAGTTGACAACACTTGAGAACCTTAAGTCACAGTAACTGAATATATTTGAATTGCCTTAACTGAGAACTGTAAGTCACAGTAACTGAACATATTTGAGTTGACACCACTTGAGAACCTTAAGTCACAGTAACTTAATATATTTGAATTGCCTTAACTGAGAACTGTAAGTCACTGTAACTGAACATATTTGAGTTGACTCCACTTGAGAACTGTAAGTCAGAGTAACTGACCATATTTGATTTGACTTAACTGAGAACCTTAAGTCACAGTAACAGACCATATTTGAGTTGCCTTAACTGATAATTGTAAGTCTTAGCCAACTGAAAACATTTGAGTTTATCAACTTAAAAAAATTGAGGCATGGGATGGCCTCAATTTTTTTAAGTTCTGGAAACTTATTCGGGTTTACAGTGTAGACTCACGTTAGTGGAGAGAGGTCTGGTTTCCATTCACAAACGTACTGTACTCAATACTTGAAAAGTAGGCTTTTACCACTTAATTTGAAATCTGAAATGTATGGATGTCTGATGTTTTTTTGTGTCTCTACAGAGTAAAAGACTTTGAAGATGGCGACTCCTGTGATCCTTAAGATCATCTTGACTGATGGCAGCTCTCAGAGATTGACTCTCTCTCATGGATTCCCTGCATCCGTTGATGGCCTTCTTATTGAAGTGATGAAACAGTGTGGACTTCAGGGCAGCTTCAGACTTCAATTTAAGGACTCCTTGTTTGGAAATGATTTCCTTAACCTTACCTCCATTTCAGAACTAGAAGTGTAGCACTTGTGTCACCTACTTGTAACAGCTGTTCGCCACGGGCACAGTTCTAGGTACGAAACGAGGAGAGGAGTAAATATGCACAATATAAGAACAATGACCAGAGACAGAGTTATAATAATAACCGGAATTTATTAAATGCGCGCTAGTTAGACATACAGACATACAGACATATAGTAGTTCAAGGTAGTAGTTGTTTGAAGTATCCCTTTTGGGTTCTTTCTATAACCTCTCCTTTAAGGAGGGTTAGCTCGATATCAAGTCCTAGATTGATTAAATCAACACATTAGGTTTGGTTCAGACGTCTCTGAGGTTATCTCTAGCTAAACTAGATTCAAGGTTGGATATTAAACGTATCCTTTTATCATCAGTAAACTCTATTTCAGTTTATCATTTCACCAGGTAAGTGTTTAAACATATTAATTTAAACCTTTAAATGTGCAGGAACGCAAGTACCTTAACAGGTGAAATGCTCCTTTAAACTCTTCCTTGGAAGGTGTAACACAACAAAAGTACCATTTGGAATATTCTAGGTTAGGGGAATGCAATTACCTTTTTAGGTGAAATTACCCTTTAAACCTTCTTTCTTTACAGGAAAATCATCAGTGATTCAACCATAATCGATGTCATATACTCTAGGTCAGTGGTCACCAACCCGTCGATCTTTGAGACTGTCCCTGTAGATCTTTCCATGAAAATTTAAAATTACCCTGAGAGTCCACATTACAGTTCTACTTTTGTTTTGATGTGAAAATGATGCTGCACTTAGCACTGACTGCACTTAGCACTGACTGCACTTAGCACTGACTGAGAAAGTACACATTACAGTTCTACTTTTGTTTTGATGTGAAAAGTGATGCTGCACTTAGCACTGACTGAGAAAGTACACATTACAGTTCTACTTTATAAAATGCTAATTGTAAATATGTTTGTCAATGTTAATAATATGAGAAAGTCCACATTACAGTTCTACTTTTGTTCTGATGTAAAAAGTGATGCTGCACTTAGCACTGACTGAACTTAGCACTGACTGAGAAAGTACACATTACAGTTCTACTTTATAAAATGCTAATTGTAAATATGTTTGTCAATGTTAATAATATGAGAAAGTCCACATTACAGTTCTACTTTTGTTTTGATGTGAAAAGTGATGCTGCATAAGATGACTGCACTTAGCACTGACTGAGAAAGTACATAATAGTTCTACCTTGACGTTTTAATGTTGGACCAAAGCATTGCATGTAATTAGAATACAGGCAAATAAAAGTCATTTAGTTTAAAGTACAATCTTGGCTGTCTTTTTCTCTCAACGCTTCAATAGGTAGATCTTGCCTTCACCAAAAAAAGAAAAAGTGATCTTGGGCTTAAAAAGGTTGGTGACCACTGCTCTAGGTGGTGCGTGACATGAAAAGGCTAATGGCGTTATTTTACTAATAAATATATAACTAATATACATTATTTCAAATGGGGATTTTCACTGTGTAAATCATGAAATTCAAGAAACGTTTTAATAAAAAACGTAGGTTTTAATAATAATAATAATAAACAATGTCTCGGGCGAGGTGCGCTTCGTCTGTGCTGATGCGCTCCGCTTTGCCTGGAGTCTGGAGGTCTCCTATATGCGGGCTTAACAGCGGGCCGATGACAGTAGCGAGCGCGAGCCAGTGCGCGAGCCAGTGCATTAATAACTTCCTGCCAAAAGCGCGGGAACAGCGCAGGATTGTGGCACTTGCAGAGCTGGCTAAAAACAGGGAAACTGTCAGGTGAATCTAAAGTCAATAAAAGTAATGAAAGATGACAGGAGGAATTGGAGGCGAGAGCAGCGTTAGAGTGGAGACAGAGAGTGATGATGACAGCTGGAGCACAGACACAACAGCCCGGCCCTCCACCAAGAAAACAGGGTAATAATGACAAAGATTATGATATGTGTGTAGTGTTCTGATAACGACTATTGGTGAAGCGATGTCGAGATTCATTTGGTTTGGCAGCGAGAGCTAGATTTGCGAGAAGCATGCAGCCGCAGAGCAGACAGTTGTGCGCGCACAGTGCAATACTCCAATTCAGCCATTGGCAATTCAGCTGTAGGGTGGGGCGCGCTGCTGAGCTTCCCCAGACTGGGATGAGAGCGCCACTGGCTCTGCGGCTCTGCAGTTGCATACTATTGGTATGTGCTTCGTTTGGGACTGGGAGGCGGAGATATAATAGTCATCACGCAACGTTTATATTTCACGATAATGTTGCCGTCTCTCTCTGCCAAATTTCTCAGTTATGTCCAATATAACGGAATTCGTTAGCTCATAAAAATGTGATTATAACACACTGTTGTTTATTAATGTCGGCTGACTGCCCACAGACACCTATTTGATTTAAAGTCAGCAGTTTGCATTGGGGGGTGCGCAAGCTAGGTCGGCAGGTGACAGGGGGTGCGCGGCCAAAAAAGTTTGTGAACCGCTGCTCTAGGTTATGGGAATGCAAATACCATTTTAGGTGAAGTTACCCTTTAACCTTCTTTCCTTACATGAGAACCATCAGTGGTTCGAGTAGCAAATTAAATCAAATCAAATACAAAAATACAATATCAAAGTAACAAAAGGTGAACTGGGCCGAAGCCTTGGAATGTCCTTGTGCTCTTGTTCAATCAGTTCAAGTTCTTATGGTTCAAGTTCTTATAGTTCAAGTTCTTATAGTTCAAGTTCTTATGGTTCAAGTTCTTATGGTTCAATCCTACCAGACTGTTGAAGCAACGGGGATTGTGCAACAGTGGTATTCGAATCAGGCTTGGGTTAGCCTTGAGCTATATCAGAGGTTCAATGGGTTGGCTCGCCATCTTGTGTCATTTAGCACACCAACTCCTTCCCTCATGGGCACACGTGGAGATGGATGGACATCTGGGACTGCTCCCAGAGTAGCATGGAGTGCTGGGGTATCCTATAAAACCTGGCCTGCATGTTCGCAGGCATTCGGAAAATAAAAGCGTATTTACCATTTTTATCAAATCACCATCTTTTCATCTAATTTCAGAATGAATAATCAACCAGGCTACCGTTAGCTATGCTAAGCTACAGCAGGCCGTCTCATCACTGCATGTGGGAATGTACACCTGTCCTATGCTAAGTTAGCATTTGGGACATTCTCCACGTTCATATTAAACTCTCAAAACATTCAAAGCGTATATAAATCTCGTTCCTATCATAACAGCATATCAATACAATTATAAGTGCTTCTGAAATGATTCCTTCCCAGCTTCCATTTAACCATATTGAGCTTGGGGCAATTCGTGTATGGCTCAGACTGAAGCTAAGCTAACGTTATTAGCATTGTAGCATGAAGCTAACACTCAACAATTGAATAGCACACAATATTGATTTAACTCACCAAAACCGCAGTTACAGCTTGCAACTGGGAGAATCTTCTATAACTGTTTGATAACTGATTTTATCATACTATTATCTATTTCGGCAGCAGCAACCTAGATGCTGTCTCTCTTTCTCCGTGGGTCTGAGTGTCTGTTCTGCGCAGCTCGAGGCTCTAACATTGAGGTGCTGCGAGGCAAAGCGTGGCTGTCGTAACGTGGCTGTTACGTCATCACGCGAATTAAAGGGACAATCTGTAATTTAAACGGCTTGGTACTCAATGATATCAACTATGTTCTTACATAATAGCCTTAACTATTCAGGTCCTTATAACTTAAATAGGTACGTATCTGAAACCTGGGTTACATCCTCCCCCTTTCTATCCTAATGCACGTCCCTGTGCATATTATCCCAGGACTACATTATCACAATCCTATGGGGTTCTGGGGAGTCGTCATCTAAAGAGTCTGCGGTTACTGAGCTTAGACTCTGGAATAGTGACTGGATTATCGTTACTAATGGGTTTCCTAGTCGGGATAAGTCAGGACTTTTGGAGGTTCTCTTTGTCTTGTTGACCTTCTTGGGAGTTCATCTCTGACATCTTTTTCTCTATGTCTTGTCGACCTTCTTGGGGGTTCATCTCTGACATCTTTTTCCTCTTGTTTTTCGAAATCTCTTTCCCTACATCTCTTTCTTTTTCTTTTTCGACATCTCTTTCTTCTTCTCTTTCGACATCTCTTTCTTCTTCTCTTTCGACATCTCTTTCTTCTTCTCTTTCGACATCTCTTTCTTTTTCTCTTTCGACATCTCTTTCTTTTTCTTTTTCCATATCGTCTTGGACATTCTCCTGTCCATCTGCTTCGGTTTCTGGTTCATTCATGTTAGTATTGTTCTCCTCTGAACTCATAACTGGTAAGGTCTTTTCAGGTAGGTTGTTCTCTTCCTGAGCTATGTCAGGTAAGTATTTTCCTCGATCCGCTGTATCTGGGTCAGGTAAACTGCCTTCAGTAGGTCTCACTGCGGATGGGATAGTCTTGTTTAGTGTCGTCGGATCATCAGTTGTCCCTGGAGCTCCCTCAGGAAGAATGACTGCGTCTGAGGGGTCATGCTCGACAGTGGGCACTGGAAAGGTTTGTGTTTCCACCACTAGACCTCCATGGTCATAGTGATATGTGAAATCAAGATAGTCATCATCTGGGTCTTCTTCTTCTGATTCATTCAAGCTTTCTTCTCTTGGGCTCTGTCGAGTTCTTGGTCGCTTAGGTTTGTCTTTTACAGTAGGTCCATCTTCCTCAGGGGTAGTAGGAAGGAATCCGCAAGGTAGCAGTAGATCTCAGTGGAGTGTTCGTAGTGGACCATCTCTGGTTTCAGGTCTCACTACATAGACTGGGACATTTCCAGCTTGTTTCACTACAATGTAGATATCTGCTTCCCACCGGTCTGCTAGCTTGTGCTTGCCTCTGATGCGGACGTTTCTGACGAGAACCCTGTCACCTTCCTGCAGGGTAGACTCAACAACTCGTTTGTCAAATCTTGCTTTGTTACGATCCGCCGTCTTCTTTGCATTTTCTGTAGCTACTCTGTAACTTGCTTCAAGGTGGGATCTTAGACTGCGGACGTACTGCAAGTGTGAGCCTGGCTGGTAGTTGACAGGTAAGTTGAAGGCTATGTCCACAGGCAACCTTGGCTGTCGCCCGAACATCAGCTCATACGGGGTGAATCCAGTAGTGTCGTTCTTAGTACAGTTGTAGGCGTGTACTAGAGGTTTGATGTAGTCTCGCCAATGGCTTTTCTTCTGATTCTCCAGGGTGCCCAGCATATTAAGCAGGGTCCTGTTGAAGCGTTCAACTGGGTTTCCCCTTGGATGGTAGGGGGTAGTTCGTATTTTTTTGATGCCGGCTAGCGCACACAGCTCTCTAATTGTGCGGGACTGGAAATCCGCACCTTGGTCGCTGTGGAGTTTCTCCGGGATACCGTAATGGACAATAAAGTGGTCCCATAGGCATTTAGCGACGGTCCGCGCTTTTTGATTTGCGGTAGGGATCGCTATTGCGTATTTCGTAAAGTGGTCCGTAATGACCAAGATGTCTTTTGTGTTACTGGAGTCTGGTTCCAAGTTGAGAAAGTCCATGCACAGCAACTCGAGTGGTCGTGTGGCTGTGATGTTCACCAACGGGGCAGCTTTCTCTTGTGGAACTTTACGCCGTACACATCGGTTGCAGGTCCTGATCTTTGTCTCTACTTCAGCTGACATTTTGGGCCAATAGAATCGCTTTCGGACGAGGTCTAGGGTTCGGTCCACGCCCATGTGGCCCATGTCATCATGAAGGCTCTGTAAGACCATAGGTCTCAGATCTTCAGGCAGCACAAGTTGATCTGGGTCTGTGCGCCTTCTTGTCTCTTCTGGTACAGGACTCCGTCCAATACTTCTAACCTGTTCCACTCTCTTAGTAGAAGGTAAAGTTCGGGGATTTCCTTTCTGAGTGTTGGTGGAGGTTTCTCCCCTGACTCCACAAGCTGTAGTACTTGACGGATACAGGTGTCGGCTCTTTGCTTTTCTCTCATTTCGGCTGGAGTTATCAGCGGAACGACGGGTAGGCCACCCAGCTGATCTTCTCCATGGAAGCTGTCTGGGATTGCACTTGGGTGGAGGGCAAGTGATACCACCGATGCAATACTGGATGGTGTCTCTTTAGAGCCGTTGTCGATCACTTCATGAACTAAGTCTCTTTCGCAGATGGCTCTAATGATGTCTTCATTCATGTTTGCGTGCTCCGGTTCAGGGAGGTGTCTCTTCGCAAACTGTTGTATTCTTTCCATCTCTTTTCTCGATATTGGGTCATCAGCTGGTCTGCTGTGTGGTCGTCTGGTAAAGCCCATCAGCGTCTTGATTATGTTTTCCAGCTCTGTATTGCAGCTGGAAATCTAAGGTTGATAGATCGGATAACCATCTGTAGCTTGCGGCATCAAGCTTAGCAGTGGTAAGGACATATGTCAGTGGGTTGCTATCAGTGACAGCGAGTGGGTTGCTATCAGTGGTCTTCCGTAGAGGTAATCCTGAAATGTCTCAGTTACTGACCATTTTAAGGCAAGGAACTCCAATTTATGGGCAGGATACCTGGTTTCACATCTTGACAATCCGCGGCTTGCATAAGCGATGACACACTTTTGTCCTTGCTGCTCCTGGTAGAGGGCGGCGCCGAGACCTAGTGTGCTTGCATCTGTGTGCAATATGTAGGATTGTTTGGGATCGGCGAAACCGAGAACAGGGGCAGTTGTCAGCCTTTCTATGATAGCGTCGAAAGCTGTCTGGCAAGCGGGGGTCCATCTGTCATTGAAGGGATCTTTAGGGTCGTAATACTTCTCGGTGTTTACTGTAGCTTTTCCGTGCTTCTTTGTTGGAGGGTATCCGGCAGTAAGTGCGTTGAGGGGTTTCCTGGAGATCCTCGACTCCGTCTTCGGAACCGTTGAAGATGGAGATGACCTCCGCCTTCGGACGCTAGAGGACTATCTTCGAATAGTCTTTGACAAATCTACGGTAGTAACCGCAGAATCCGAGAAATGCTCTCAGTTCTTTCAGTTTGGTTGGCTTTGGCCAGGTTTTAAGTGCGGTTGTCTTTTCTCGGTCCGTTTCGATTCCTTTCTCAGACACTATGTGGCTTAGATACCTTACAGAGGTCTGGAAGAATTTGCACTTTTCGGTTGATAGTTTTAGCCCATACTCTTTCAGATGGTTCAGGACTCGCATGAGTCTCTCCTCGTGTTCCTCTAGCGTTGAAGAGAAAACTATCAGATCGTCCAGGAAAACGAGGGCTTGCTTCAAGTTCAGTTCTCCCACGCACAGTTCCATAAGCCTCTGGAACATGCTTGGGGCGTTCGTTATTCCTTGAGGCATCCTATTGAACTCAAAGAATCCCAGCGGGCAGACAAATGCTGTCTTGTGCTTGTCCTTTTCTTCCATTTCGATCTGGTAAAAACCAGATTTGAGATCTAGCACTGAGAACCATTTGGATCCAGTCAGGGCTGAAAAGGAATCCTCCAGATAGGGCGTATGAGTCCTTTACTGTCTGGAGGTTCAGTTTCCTGTAGTCTATGCATAGTCTGACATCGCCGTTCTTTTTCCTGACGACTACAATTGGCGACGAGAAGGGTGATTCAGATTCTCGGATAACTTCAGTGTCGAGGAGCTGTTGAATGTGGTTGCGCACAGCTTCAATATCTTGAGGGTGTATAGGTCTCGCCCGATGTTTGAATGGCGTCTTGTCATTGAGATTTATGTGATGCTTTATCTTGTCAGTGCATCCGAAGTCGAGATCATGGTGTGCAAAAACTTCTTGCATGGAGTTCAGTCGTTCAGTTATCCTCTCTTTCCACTCTTGAGGTACTGGAGAGTCTCCAAAGTCAAACTTGAGCTTTGATTTTTGGTTAGGGTCTGTCGATAGTTCTGCGTCAAGTGTCTTGAGGGATTGGACACTCATGACTGCATGTATCTCGGCTATCACAACCTTCGGGGACAGGGTGATATCGTGGTCGGACTCGTTCTTGAGGATGACTGGTATACAATGTGGCAGTTTTCGTGGTAGCTCTGCTAAGCCATCCAATACCAGTATTCCACGTGGCAAGGCCGTTGACCTTGGGTACTCTATCATCACCCATCTTCCTGCGTTGGTTGCTCTGCAATTCACTAATCCCTCTAGGACTTTGGTCTGACCTGGAGCGATAGTTTCAGGGTCTTTGCTATGTAGTTTCACTTCACCCATACTGGAATCCTCAGACTGTTTATGTCTGGCTCCAAGGGTTTTCAAGACTACCTTGTAGCCGTATGGCAGAGATTGGTAGTTCTGAGATATGGTGTCTGCACACTGCTTGTACAGGATATCTAGGGCGTTTGTGCCTATCAGCGCTGATGACAGTGAGGAGCGCATATCAGGTACAATCAGCGCTAGGGTGGGCGCGTCGATGTCTACTCCGAACATGCTCTTGGGAAACTTGATTGTAGTCTCGACGTAGCCGAGGTAGGGAATTTCCTGACCGTTGGCTCCTTCCACTTCAAGCAGGTCATATAAGGAGTGGATGGGTAGATGAGACATGTTCTCTTGATAGAAGGAATTCGGGATCGTTGTCACTTGGGAGCCTGTATCGAGTAAGCAGCTGCACTCTTTACCTTCTATGGTTACTTGTGCAGTGCATTTAGCTCCAACCAGTCCTTTTGGTAGGGCTACTTCTTTGGTATGGGAGGTCGAGCACATATTGGAGGCTCGCCACTTCCGTCTGGGACATCTCTCTCGTGACTAAGTTCCCGCCTGTCCCTCAGCAGAAACTGTCTTCAGTTTAAATCAGGCTTGGAGGCTTTGTTTTCAGCGTCCCATGCATGCTGTTTCTCCTCTAGTAATTTCTTTTTCGAGACCACCAGAGAGGGGTTTGGTTCACTCTCGCAGTGGGGTCTTATGTGTCCGTCTTCTCCACATCTGAAGCAATACCAGGGTCTTGGTCTATTGCTCGTGTAGTTCTTTGGGTTTGGAGTCTCTGACTTTTGGAACCTGGGAGTACCGTCGGCTTCGGTTTAACTGATGCCGGGGCTTCGTGCTTGGGAGCTGGCCTCGCTTGTCTTTTCTTGTCGTTGTTCGGTATTCTTGTGAGCTGTGTCTGTAGGTCTGCAACTAGAGCCTTTAAACTTTGGACTTCAGAGCTGGTGTCCGGAATTAGCTGTGAAGTGCATTCCTCTTCGCATTGGTTCCAGATGCCCTGG
This sequence comes from Notolepis coatsorum, assembly GCF_963971535.1. Classification (NCBI taxonomy): domain Eukaryota; kingdom Metazoa; phylum Chordata; class Actinopteri; order Aulopiformes; family Paralepididae; genus Notolepis; species Notolepis coatsorum. The sequence continues at coordinate 108,193,365 of NC_140171.1, forward strand.
TAGTTACTCGATACCCTTGGCTTTGAAACGTTGAGGTACTGCCTCATGCGGCTTTCTTTGGAAGAGCGCTTGTCTTCTGCTGTGCGGAGTAACAGGAGGAACTCAGCAAAGGTAGGTGGGTTTCTCTTTCTCTGTTCTAACTGCAGCTCGGTTATCATGGTGTTGTCCCAGCAGCCTCTGATGAATTGTCTTAGAAGTTGCTGATCAAGATCGGTTGCAGCTACTCCTCCTCTTCTGTAGGTGGTGGTCAGCATCACCTGTAGTCGTGGAAGGTAAGCTGAAGGTTTCTCTCCATTGTTTGGCATTGTATGGAGGTACTTTGCAAAAAGGTCATCTCCATCTTACGTATCCTTTTATCATCAGTAAACTCTATTTCAGTTTATCATTTCACCAGGTAAGTGTTTAAACATATTAATTTAAACCTTTAAATGTGCAGGAACGCAAGTACCTTAACAGGTGAAATGCTCCTTTAAACTCTTCCTTGGAAGGTGTAACACAACAAAAGTACCTTTTGGAATATTCTAGGTTAGGGGAATGCAATTACCTTTTTAGGTGAAATTACCCTTTAAACCTTCTTTCTTTACAGGAAAATCATCAGTGATTCAACCATAATCGATGTCATATACTCTAGGTTATGGGAATGCAAATACCATTTTAGGTGAAGTTACCCTTTAACCTTCTTTCCTTACATGAGAACCATCAGTGGTTCGAGTAGCAAATTAAATCAAATCAAATACAAAAATACAATATCAAAGTAACAAAAGGTGAACTGGGCCGAAGCCTTGGAATGTCCTTGTGCTCTTGTTCAATCAGTTCAAGTTCTTATGGTTCAAGTTCTATAGTTCAAGTTCTTATAGTTCAAGTTCTTATGGTTCAAGTTCTTATGGTTCAATCCTACCAGACTGTTGAAGCAACGGGGATTGTGCAACAGGGGTATTCGAATCAGGCTTGGGTTAGCCTTGAGCTATATCAGAGGTTCAATGGGTTGGCTCGCCATCTTGTGTCATCTAGCACACCGCCTCCTTGCCTCATGGGCACACGTGGAGATGGATGGACTCCTGGGACTGCTCCAAGAGTAGCATGGATAAAAGGCATTCGGAAAATAAAAGCTTATTTACCATTTTTATCAAATCACCATCTTTTCATCTAATTTCAGAATGAATAATCAACCAGGCTACCGTTAGCTATGCTAAGCTACAGCAGGCCGTCTCATCACTGCACGTGGGAATGTACACCAGTGGAGGTTTCTCTATGACAACAGGTAAAACACAAATTCACTCATAATTCATAATTATTATTAATTTACATAATATATATATATTTTTTAAATTATTATTATTATAATTTTTTTTATTAGAAATGTTTTCCTCTGTAAAAAAATTCCAGTGATTTTTTTTTTTTTTATGGCCAAAATTGACATCTCTGAGCAGGCCTGCACTGCAGTAATGACTGCAGTAATATTCGTGCAGAATATCTGCACAGGTTGACCCTATTTAAATAAATAATAAATAATAGCCAATCAAAATAGGCTATTAACTTCATCTAAGCACGTCTGTGCAGTTAAACTCTTGCCATTTAATGGGGGATTGAATGATTGACAGCCTTGACAATCCAATAATACACGGAGGATGAATTGAGAGGCTTGAAAATCCAATCAGAGATTGCTGCATCGCACAGTCAAAATGGGTCCAGCTGCAGGTTCGGAGCATAGGTTTAGCTCGGGCCAATCTCAAGTTTCTCAAGTTTCTTTATTAGTGTCATACAGAAGTACAGAATACTTTTATACAAAATGTAACAGAAAGAAGCATTTTGTATAAAAGTATTCTGTACTTCTGTATGACAACTAATAAAGAAACTTGAGAAACTTGAGATTGGCCCGAGCTAAACCTAATCTCCGAACCTGCAGCTGGACCCGTTTTGACTGTGTGAAACATAGCAAGCTAGTAGTTTAGTAAGCTGTTCAGCTATAACAACACAGGCTAAATTAAACTTTGCGCCAACATTAGGACCGAAGTGTAAACCAGCAACTGAGCAACATGAAGAAGTGGACTTATGCATCTGGATCAGAAAAAAAGTTGTGGATGAAAAAGTAAGTAGGCTACAGTGTTTGTAAAAGCTTGTATGCTAACAGTAGCTAGCCAGCTTAGCCTACATCACAATGATGATCACCAAGCTAACTTACTGTACACACTGTAGGGCTGGGCAATTAATCGAAACAGAATCGCGATATCGTTTCATAGACCTATGCAATCTAATTTCTAAGTTATGACGATTTTTCTTTTATTAAAACATTTTTTTTTTTTTTTTTTTTACTTTTTAAATTATTTTATCTGGGTTGAACATGATTTGTGGAACTCCCTCTGGTGTTGTGGTCGCGGTATTCACTGACCTTTGGGAAGTATTTCGACATGCACATGGGTATCTTAGTGGTGTAGTGTATCTTGTAGACCAGGCCCATTGCAAGTTGCTGTACTCTGTCGTCTACTCTAAGCCATCCTAGGTTGTCAAAGTGGGCAGGGGTGAGGTGGGTTTTAGGAGTAAGGTCAATCAGTAGTCTGACCAGTTTGTTTTGTGATGTTTGTAATCTTGTTTTTAGTGCCTTTGAGGTGCTTTGGTACCATGAGGTGCAAGCATAGTCGTAGTACCCTTGAATGAGTGCTCCTGTTAGAGTCTTCAAGGTATTCTTGTTTACCAGAGAGGAGATCCGGTACAGGAATCTAGTTCGTTGGTTGACTTAGTTTTATTACATTGGATCCCATTTTGTCACAGGAAAGATTTGCCTCTATAGGATGGAACCCAGGTAGGTAATTTCATCTTTCCTTTTAAGATAAGATAAGATATTCCTTTATTGATCCCCTTGGGGAAATTCAGGCATCATAGCAGCATGGGGGAAGGGGTAGTGAAAACAACACAAGCAGTGTAAACAAATAGGTCAATATAATTTACTATCTAACTAACTGAAATATATTTTCACAGTGTCACATAAGGTGTAGTATGCATAAGGTAGTGTTATAATTTACTATCTAACTAACTGAAATATACATTATTCATTATTCACAGTATCACAGTATCCACATAAGGTGCAGTATGCATAAGGTAGTGTTATTGTCCTACTTGGGTTCCTATTAGTTCTAGGTCGATGTCTGGCAGCAGTCCCTGCCCACTGTTGTGGAGCCTGATGGCCACTGGTATGAAGGACTCTCCGAGGCGGTTAGTTGAGTGTTGGGGGGGTATGAGTCTGTGGCTTCCATGTCACCTTCACCTAATATGTTTTGATCTGGTCAGGTGCGCTGTCACCTAATATGTTTTGATCTGATCAGGTGCGCTGTCGCCTAATATGTTTTGATCTGGTCAGGTGCGCTGTCACCTAATATGATTTCATCTGGTCAGGTGCGCTGTCACCTAATATGTTTTCATCTGGTCAGGTCCGCTGTCACCTAATGTTAATATGTTTTCATCTGTGTCCACTGACCACTGACACACAGTGGGGGATGTTTTAAAAATATAATTTAATATATAATATAATATAATAATTTGTGCTTCACCTAAAAATTTGGTCAGCAGCATCCACTGATGTACACCTGTCCTATGCTAAGTTAGGCTAAAGTGCGTTCGCATTTGGGACATTCTCCACGTTCATATTAAACTCTCAAAACATTCAAAGCGTATATAAATCTTGTTCCTATCATAACAGCATATCAATACAATTATAAGTGATTCTGAAATGGTTCCTTCCCAGTTTCCATTTAACCATATTGAGCTTGGGACAATTCATGTATGACTCAGACTGAAGCTAAGCTAACGTTATTAGCATTGTAGCATGAAGCTAACACTCGACAATTGAATAGCACACAATATTGATTTAACTCACCAAAACCGCAGCTACAGCTACTTTACTTCAACGCTTCTTCGGTTTTGCAACTGGGAGAATCTTCTATAACTGTTTGATAACTGGTTTTATCATACTATTATCTATTTTGGCAGCAGCAACCTAGATGCTGTCTCTCTTTCTCCGTGGGTCTGAGTGTCTGTTCTGCGCAGCTCGAGGCTGTAACGTTGAGGTGCTGCGAGGCAAAGCGTGGCTGTCGTAACGTGGCTGTTACGTCATCACACGAATTAAAGGGACAATCTGTAATTTAAAGGGCTTGGTACTCAATGATATCAACTATGTTCTTACATAATAGCCTTAACTATTCAGGTCTTTATAACTTAAATAGGTACGTATCTGAAACCTGGGTTACAGAAGACAAAGGTACTCTTAAAGTTGTGGATATGTCAAGGCCCATTGTTCTCTATCCAGTCCTAAACCCCCAAGCTCTCAGTCCTTTCTCTGGAAATACTTCTCTGCTCTCGTCGGATGGATCTATGGATACAGATATACTGTCATCGAGTGATTCTACAACGTCCTCTTGGCCTACTTCTTCTCAAGTGCCTGAATCTGTGGATACAGATGTACTGCCATCAATTGAGTTTAGAAGCTCACAGTCCTCTTGGCCTGCTGTTTTCCACGTGCCTAAGTTCCCCTATGATGCTGAAATAAAACTTGAGCAGGCAAATTTAGCTTATAGTCAAAATGGCACTGTACTTACCCCTGATCCCAAGTTGAAGTCAGCCATCCTTGATGGTTTAGTGCAGGAAATTGTTCTGTATAAAGTCTATGTCAGTGATACGGAGATGGAACAAACAGCCCAGAGTCTTATCAAGGCACATCCATGTTTAACTGAGAAGGGGTCCAGCACTGGATATGGCGCATGGAAGATGAGTTTAAAATATAAATTGGGTAACTACCGCAGAGAGCTGAGACAACTGGGCTGCCCAGAGGTGACGGTGAACTCTTTAAGAAACAAACCAACAGGAAAGCGTGCAGCCTTTGGTGTCAAAAAGGACAAGAGAGCAGAGTTTAACTTCTGCCCACCATACCCATCAGCAGAAACTGAGGAAAGTCTGGAGGCCATGCAGAAAGATCTACTCTTGGATGTGAAGAAGTGGAACAACAGAGGTGTTGTGAAACTGAAGATGGAGAAGACTTTCGCACATAGAAGACTTGAAGTCGTCCGTGATGCACCAATGGTGGAGCCTTTCATGGCAAGGTGGCCAGCTCTCTTTGAAGTCAGTGAGGTATGGCTTATCTCATCTTGGATTTGCTGTTGATAACGTTACAAGGGAAGTGTTGGGTCCATTGTCAAACTGCTAATATGATTTTATATTTCGTTGTGCTATATCTCCCCCTTCCTGATCGGCTGTATATATAACAGTGGCTTTCTACCCTCTAACCATTTTATTCTGATTCCGGTGCTTTTTACCTGTCTTCAGATCAATGCTGAATTCAAGAGAATCACCACCATGCCACTTCAGTCCAAGTTCCTGTCTCAGCTTGATCTCCACTCTGACAACCTGACGAAGCTGTTCCAAAAGAGGGGCGGACAGCTAGGGGAAAAGCTCAAAAGACAAATGGCACAAATGGCTGACGTAAGTGCTAACTGGTCCCACTGTCATGAAAAACCTACAACGTTTTGAATTATGGCTGTTTTGGGGGAATTCAGATTTTTTTTATTGAGGAAAGGCTATGGAAATGAATTTTTTAGTTACCACAAATGATTGGTAAAGAGGGTAATCAAATTGTACAAAAGGCCATGAGTGCTTTATTTTTCATCTTTTTCCTTTCACTATTTGCATCTTTTTGTCTCAGTTTGAACCTTTCCTCTAAAATGAGGTATAGTACCGATTTCAAACCTCTAGTGCCGCATTATTTTTTCAATACTGATATACCGTGCAACACTACTCACAGCAAGGCTTGTGCCATCGTAGGAATCCTACTGTTATATTCTCAGAGAAATATGTAGTCATATAACAGTTTGAACCAGTAGTTGACTTTAAAATAAAGCACAATGGCTGAATTAAGAAATGTTCCTTTCAGTGTGATGACGTGGATGCTGGATGAGAGTGTATCCTGAAGGGACTGTGTATCTACATGGGTGAAGAACCAGAAAGCCTTGTGCGAGAATATGTGGTATGTAGGCCTACATGAATCGTAAGGTTATGAATATAACCAAATTCTATGAATACTGGTGACGCTCAGTGTCATCTGCACTAACCTCACTTCGTGCACATGCACTGAATAAAAATCCACAATGTACCTTTACATACCAACATTCGTCTGACCACACCCCTATCCGCTACCTTCATAAGCAGGTGTGTGGTCACCTACTCGACTCCTTCCCAATCTTTCACCACAAGGCGAGATCAAAGGCCGCAGTGGCGTCCCGACGCTGAGCGTCACCAGTATTCATAGAACTTGGTTATTTTCATAACCTTACGTTCTATATCATACTGGCTGCCGCTCAGCGTCATCTGCACTACAGGAGCTGAGCGGGAGCCTGAAGCTCGACAAATGTACCCCACTGAGGCCCCCCACAACCATCAGAACCGGGGAGGACCGAGCCCCCCCGACCCTCCCTAATGGAGGATACCCCCCCTATTGGAGGACGGGAGGGAGACTTATCCGACCGTGCAAAGAGAAACTCGAGCAACTCAACGCACAGGGTGAGCAGACCGTGGCTTGACCCCACGACTACGCACACGCACAACCCGCATGCCACCAGGGAACGAACGGAAGGAACAAACCTTGTTACCGCCCCCAAATCACGTGGTCGAGAGCAAACTCAACCCGTGGCAAGGCCGTAGCAGCGGAGTGCGAAGGAAGACCCAGACCGACTGAAGGGACTGGATCCCCCGGAAAAAGGGGGCCCGGAGAGGTCAATGACGCCACAGCATCAAGACCTCACCAGGCGGTCACTTAGTGACACCGCCCCCCACATCGCCAGTGTATCCGGACAGGGCCCCTCCAAGAGCGGGCCCTTCCCCCCACTAGTACGCCGCCTGGCACACTGACCGTGGCAAACTCAGGCAGTCAGCATGGCCGTAACTCGAAGCACTCAAAAGGCTACACTACAGCGGAAGCAGGCAGCGCACCGGGGAGACGACCGCAGAGGGGGTCGATCCCTCAAACCAGGCATCAGGCGTTTGACCCGAGCCTGGAGCACTGCGGACGAGACAGGCGCCAAAGGGGTCAACTGAAAACAGCACCCCGGCGGAAGGGGCGTATGCTGGCATTGTTGCGCACCATGACAAAGCCTCCACCAAAAAACCCGACCCAGAGGGGCCGAGGCAGAGAAGGCCGACACGATTGGCAGGCGTCATGAATGTGCAGGGGCACACTCAACCGGGTAACCCGGGAGTTGACTCCGCTCCAACACACCAGGGAATCAACCACCCTCTTGGTACCACATGCGGTGGTTGTTCCTATAACCCCTCAAGAAAAAACTCCAAAACACACCTGCGGGTATACACTGGCTATACCGCAGTACAAGTGTTTCAGTTTTCAAAAATGGGTTATTCCAGGCCTACGGGTCGACGAAACACAACTTCGGACCGGGCCCGGCGGCTCGGGAAGCACACAGGGCTACCAGAGGAGGTCCATAAGACCACCCCAACAGCCCCCTCTTCGCCATGCGTGAGAGAGGAGCGAAAAGAATGGAGAACCAGCCCCTTCATGATAGCGCAGGGTACAACATGTACCCAACAAAGGGTCTCCATAACGCTCAACCCTGTGACACCCGGGCCGACCCGGCATTTTTTCCCCCGAAAAAAGCACAAGTCCCTCAGGGTACCAGAACAGCAGATCTGCGTCCCCGGCGGACAACGGGTTAACTGACCTGGACCAGCGTGACCAGAACCAGTCCCGTGCCCTAACCACGCCGACATCCCCACTCCAAGAGAGGGGGTAGGTACGCGTGTCAATCTAAAACATAAAAAGAGGGTGCAACCCAGACGGTCCCATTCGTATCGCGCTCAGTTGCCCACCCCAAGGGCGTGAGACCCCTCTACCTATGTTTTGATCTATTCTGTTAACATCCCCCACATATGAACGAGAATCCGTCGAGACCTAGTAACAGGCGCTCGGAAGAGAAAACCTCCATCCCAGTTGCCCTATAAAAACGCTGTTTTAATAACGAGCAACCAAGGCGTACCAGCCTCATGCGTGATTCTTATCAGAAACACCCCGAGCCAGCACTATGTACGTGTCGAGACCCAAACACATCAATGGATAGTCTAACCAGACACCAGACATTGGTCCTTCAAGTCGCCTGGGAGAACGACAAGGAGTTGTCGTGCTTCATATTCTTCCCTCTTTTTAAAAAAAAGAAAGAAACACTGACTGACATGAATCCCACGTGACGCGGCCGAGGGGTTTATCCGGTACCCACTCGCAAGCCCAACCCTTGAATACGACAACAACAATAGCCATATGATACCTTAAGTAGCCAGTATGCTAATGAACAGCGCAAAGCTAATTCAATGCGCGCTAGCCACAGACAAGTCTGTGAACAGGGTTTATAACAAGGCCAAAGTTACCTACAAACCCGACACCCGTGTTTATGTTGCAAGACACAGAAAATCTGATAGAGAGAGAGAGCGGCCTGAACCGCGGTACCTTTACACACACGAGCATTACTGCAGACCAACACAACAGTGTTGCGGCTCAATATCACTGTTTAAGCAACAGAGCACACAACTAGCCTCTACCTTTATGTGAAGACCTAACCTTCAGGTCGAGGCAGAAAAAACCTTTTTCAACCGAGTGTAAGCTGCAGGCCTTGCTTAAGCTCTAACATGAAATGTAGCGACCAACAAGACTTAAAGTCTAGCCCTTCTATCAAACCCACACTAGCGAAAGGTTCACACATCGTATCCCCATCATATGTTAGTGAATAAACACACAGTTTGTAACAAAAAATACAGTCTCTCCCAGGAGGGACTTTTTATTTCTCTTAACAAAATCATATGTTGGGCCGGGAAGGGAACAGGGGGACCACAGAGGGAAAAAAGTCACTTTCAGCGACGCCTGCCACGAGCCGCTCAGGACTTGCCACCCCGGGGAGCCCCGGAGGGACGGTAAAGGATAGGAGGCTGGTCACGACGATCCCTACCATCACCTCCGAGTGTAGATGGGCCGGCTGCAGTGGCGGAGGCGCACTCTTTCCTCCTGGCCTTCTTTGCCGAAGGTCCTGCAGTGGCGGTGGTAGCAGCGGCGGCTACGGCGGCGGAACCCCGACGACGAGCCTTCCGTCTGACTCCACCGGCGACATCGGGCAGGGGGAAATGAGGCTGGAGCACGGAACGCTCCTCCTGCATCTCCCTGCAGGTTGAGGTCATCAACTGCAGTGCCGACCCAAAAAGTCCAGCATCGGAGAGGGGTGCCGTCAGAAGTGGAGTCCTCTTCCTTTCCGGCCCACGTGCCTGCTCCAGCCAAAGGTGGCGCTGGACTAGAGTGGCCAGGGCGCGTACTTTCCCAGCGGCGATGGCCTGCGGCTGGATCAGATGCAGGATGGTTCCTGCCGACTGGGCGAGCTGATCATGTTGCAAATCGGTCAGCTCCGTACCGCCCGTCAGTATCCCGGACATGAATCTCGCCAGCTGCGCGATGTTAGAAGTGGCAGCCAGAGATTGAGTCGCGGAGATAAATGACTGGTCACTCCAGTAAGCCAACCGCCTCGCCGATTTCCCCTGGGGAACCGGCTTCGGTAACGGCTCCCACACCACCTCAGGACAAAGGAGAGCTGCCATCTGCCTATCAAGCCGAGGCACCCCCTCCTTCATGCCGTCTACCAAACCCACCACCCTCGTGACTCGCACGTAGGCGGGGGTGAGGCCCATGATGTGGGAGACCACCTGTCCCTGACGGACGTAGGCCTCCATCGAGGGGAAAAATTTACAGAAAACGCCCATCTCTCTCACAGGACGGCGTTGCCATAGATGACCTATGAGATCATCAGGAACAGGAACAGGCAGTGGCTGCGGCAGCGGCACGCCGTTTGCGACTGCCGCCGCCGCCATGAGCTCGGGGATGCATGCAGCACACTACTGGTTACAGAGCCACATTCTGATGTGGCTGATAGCAGGGCATCCCGCCGCCGAGTCGGAGGTTCTAACCCAACATCTGCGTACGAGGGACCCCAAGGAGACCTATCACCCCCCTCCAGTGTTACCTGGACGGGCGGCGGACATGTCTCCACCGGGGCGTCAAACAAGAACCCGTCCGCTTCTACCATGTAGTCCTCTGTTTCCATTGGCCATGGAGAATCAGACGCATCCTCATCCGGCTCCAGCAACTCACCAAAACCAGGCCGTTCGCATCTACAAGCCACCATCTTACGACGTGAGCGAGCCGACGCAAAAAGTTTGCGTCTCAAATCCTCCGCCACCAGAGGAGCCGGCCGCCTAACAGCGGACGACTCTCAGGCGGCAAAGGAACCAGAGCCGGAACCAGGCCATCGCACAGGAGACGGCGCTGGTGCACCAGCTCCTTGGAGAGGCAAACTACCTATCGGACGCCTACCGGGCGCGGCTGCCAACCACGAAAGAGGCCTCCACCCCGCTCCAAGACGCAAGACAGAGGAGGCAATGGAGAACCGCTGGTGAAGGGTAACGTTGCTAGCGCGACCCTCCGAGGTAAACATTATGACTTAGCTTTTTTCTTTTTAAAGTTATGAGAGAAAGAAAAAAGCAAGAAAAAATTTAAACACGTAACTCAACTTTCTTCAGCTAAAAAACAACCTTGTCAAGTGATGTATACAACAGGCACTTCCTTGTGGTGAAAGTGAAGAAGGAGGCAAGTAGGTGACCACACACCTGCTTATGAAGGTAGCGGATAGGGGTGTGGCCAGACGAATGTTGGTATGTAAAGGTACATTGTGGATTTTTATTCAGTGCAAGTGCACAAAGTGAGGTTAGTGCAGATGACGCTGAGCGGCAGCCAGTATGATATAGAACAGTGCTTATTTCTTTTCTCATTTGGCCTTGTAGTCCATGCAGAGTAAGGTCTGACCCATGACTAATTGTAACAGAAAGTATCTTCACTTTTATGTTTATATTGATGCCACTGTATGTCTGTTTGTCAGGGCTGAGACATATTTTGCCACAGACTTATTCCCCCCCCCCCCCCCCCCGACATACCACAAAGCGTTTCGGGCAGTCCTTTGTGCCGGTGGCAATCAGGCTCCACAACCAGGCAGGGCCAGGACGGGCTAACTGCTGTGGACTGGAGGAGCTGGGTTGTGGACTGTAACCAATTAATTTAATTATTTAACATCATGATTGGACTTGTTTATTTTTCTTTTCACCACTTATAGCTCTATTTTAGCCCTATTTTAGCTCTTTTTATCCCTATGTATTTGTCCATCTTGTTTTTAACACATACTAATAAGTGTATGTTATGTATTAACTGTTTTTACTGTTTTTAAATTGCTGTTATGCTGTAATGGACATCTGAATCTCCCATCAGGGATAAATAAAGGTTTTCAATCGATATAAGGTGTTAGCCCTTGTTTAACCTTTGTCTGTTTTCTACAGGGTATGGATGAAGACGTCATCAACAAGGCCATCGAAGACACCACTGTGGGGATTTATGTTCTTAAAGATCATGCTTCAAGTGACGAACCAGAGAACATACGAATTATCCTCGAAGGCACCAAGATATTGGAAGGTCTGGATAATGGCGCATTAGCTGTTGCAATGCTGTTCGGACTGATGTATGCCTTAAACCTCAGCTACCCTTCGCAGCTCCGCTACACCTTTGAGGTAGTCCAAAAGATTTTCATGGAACTGGATGGAGGTAAACTTTCAAACAAGGCACTCGCTCTAAAAAACAGGCTCTTTCAGTGAAAGCATGTTGAAAATGTTAATTAGCTAAAAACGTGTTGACCGACGGAGAGAAACAAACAGAGACAGACAGACAGTGATAGACATTGGGCCCACTTGTTCTATGCGCTGCCGAGGCATCTTAAAGGAAAACTCCAACATCTTCCCTGGAGTTGGACAAGAAGATACATACCTTTTTCGTCTCTCTGCATGCATTGGGCTTAGGGAACGCCTGGACCGTTAGCCTAGCTTAGCTGCATCACTGGAAGTGGGGCAGACATAGCCTAGTTCACTACAGTCAGGAAATATACTCCAAATACAACTCCCAAATGTTCCTGTAAACATGTTGTGACCTGTGTATTTACCACGTCTCCCAGTCACACAAGTCACACGAGTCTCCCAGTCACACAAGTCTCCAAGTCACTTGTGTGACTGGGAGACTTGTGTGACTTGGAGACTTGTGTGACTTGGAGACTCATGTGACTTGGAGACTCGTGTGACTGGGAGACTTGTGTGACTTGGAGACTTGTGTGACTTGGAGACTTGTGTGACTTGGAGACCTGTGTGACTGGGAGACTCATGTGACTGGGAGACTTGTGTGACTTGGAGACTTGTGTGACTTGTGTGACTTGGAGACTCGTGTGACTTGTGTGACTTGGAGACTTGTGTGACTGGGAGACTCGTGTGACTTGTGTGACTTGGAGACTCGTGTGACTGGGAGACTAGTGTGACTTGGAGACTTGTGTGACTTGGAGACTTGTGTGACTTGTGTGACTTGGAGACTCGTGTGACTTGTGTGACTTGGAGACTTGTGTGACTGGGAGACTCGTGTGACTTGTGTGACTTGGAGACTTTTGTGACTAGGAGACTTGTGTGACTGGGATACTTGTGTGACTTGGAGACTTGTGTGACTTGTGTGACTTGGAGACTTGTGTGACTGGGAGAATTGTGTGACTTGGAGACTTGTGTGACTTGGAGACTTGTGTGACTTGTGTGACTTGGAGACTCGTGTGACTTGTGTGACTTGTGTGACTGGGAGACTCGTGTGACTTGTGTGACTTGGAGATTTGTGTGACTGGGAGACTTGTGTGATTGGGAGACTTGTGTGACTGGGAGACTTGTGTGACTGGGAGACTTGTGTGACTTGTAGACTTGGAGACTTGTGTGACTGGGAGACTTGTGTGACTTGGAGACTTGCGTGACTTGTGTGACTTGGAGACTCGTGTGACTTGTGTGACTTGGAGACTTGTGTGACTGGGAGACTCGTGTGACTTGTGTGACTGGGAGACGTGGTAAATACACAGGTCACAACATGTTTACAGGAATGTTTGGGAGTAGTATTTTGATTGTATTTGGAGTATATTTCCTGACTGTGGTGAACTAGGCTAGATGTCTGCCCCACTTCCAGTGATGAAGCTAAGCTAGGCTAACGGTCCAGGCGTTCCCTAAGCCCAATGCATGCAGAGAGACAAAAAAGGTATATAACTTCTTGTCTAACTCCAGGGAAGATGTTAAATAAGCTAATTTCCCAAAATGTTGGAGTTTTCCTTTAAGATCACCTGCTATCAAAATGTCTCAATCAAACCTGCACCACCTCGCCGTCTGTTGTTATTACATAATTTATTTCATTGCTTTTTATAAACATACGCACTTAAAGTTTTAAAAATGTTCAGCAAATCTCTTCATTACACCAATACTGATGTGCTGTCAGAACAGTATTATGTTTGTAGGTGAAGTATTTACCTATGCTGTCGATGCAGGGTTTACTTGTTGTTCAAGTAAGTTCAAGTTACTTGTTGTATTTTGTATTTGTAACAGTTCACATTATTTTGTATTTGCCTTTTAAATCCCGTTTATGCTGTTAAAGAATGCCTTAATCTGTAGTGATGCAAAAGCTTGGACCTACTTGATAGTTTCTGTTACATTCCCAGCACCTAACTCTGTAACATAAATAGAATAGAATAGAAATACTTTAATCATCCAGAGGGACATTTGGCACTACAAATTGTTCACAGTAAACATTTAGGTAGACAAAACAAATCACAAATAAGAACAAAAATAAAGAATAAAGGATAAAATAAAATACGGTCCGGGATTCACATTTCCTATGTAATGTATGTACATGCTAATATAAATACAGTAAAAAATAGAGATCTACATTAAGTGTATTGTAAGTGTAATAATGACAATGTTGTTTTAAATGTAAAAGTCCAGGAAGATGGTAACCGTCACTCTGTGCTCAGTGATGCAGTGAGGCACAGTGATGCATATATAGTCTGATCACTGTGCATCACTGAGCACAGAGTGACAAATCAAGGCCATTAGTTACATTATTAAAGCTCTGATCTATAATTATAATAAAAATATCTACTGCACTAACAATTCAAAACATTATAGAAATGTACTAGTGACTTCCGGTCAGCTATAGAATGGAGTAAGTCGCATGTGACACAGCTGCTCACCCGTTATTTTTTTTTTCATTTTAAAAACATATTTATAGACCACCAATGCGTTTAAAACTTGACGCATATATCAACTGAGATTATCAACTAACTATATTGACTGAAAGAATCGAGATGCCTCCAAAGAAAAATCAAACGATCTCAAAACCAAGCGCAGAGGACTCGCCTACGGCCACAGGATACATGAAACAAATAGCGGAGAATATTGACGTGATAGCGGCCGCCTCAAGTTCAACCCCTACAAATACCTCCGCGGACACCGAATATATCATCCGGGAAATGAGAAAAATGGAGAAGATAATGGAGACAATGGAGAAGACAATAACCCAAAAAGTAGATGCTATCAAAGAATCTTACTTACTTACTTACTTAGGCCTTTAAATTCCCAAAGGAACATAGGCCATCGACGAAGCTCCTCCATCCTATTCGGTCTTGTGCCCTCCGCTCCAGATCTTGCCAGGACAGCCCTTCTTTCTTCATCTCCTGTTCTGTGGTTCTTCTCCAGGTGGTTTTTGGTCTGCCTCTCTTCCTCCTGCCCTGTGGGTTCCATGTCAGTGCCCGCTTTGTGATTGATTTCTTTCTTCTGAGTGTGTGACCTATCCACTTCCACTTCCTCCTCCGGATTTGAATTTCTATTGTGTCCTGTTTGGTGAGTTCCCACAGGTTGGCGTTAGAGATGGTGTTGGGCCAGTATATTCCCAGGAGGCGTCTGAGGCACCGGTTGGTGAAGGTCTGTACAGTAGCTTGTTGAGTATAGTGGTGGTGGTTTTCCAGGATTCTGAGCCATATAGTAGAGTGGTCTTTAAGTTTGAGTTGAAGATCTGTAGCTTGGTCTTGAGTGACAGGTTTTTTGCCTTCCAGATGATGTTTAGCATGTTGAATGATGTCCTTGCCTTTCCAATCCTGGCTTGGACATCATCATCCGTACCCCCTTCCACAGAAATTATGGTTCCAAGGTAAGTGAAGCTGTTTACATCCTCTAATGGGTTTTGTTCCATGGTTATGGGTGTGTATCAAAGAATCTATCGAAGGCAAAATAGAAGCGCTAAGAGTGGACGCCGAAGCACATATTAAGCGCACCGCGGCACTGGAAACAGGTCTGGAAGACCACCAACAAAATTTCGTTCGGATCTACAAAGACGTAGATGATATCAACGTTAACCTAACTGCTGAGATGAAGGGAAACTACAAAGAACTCAATACGGAGCTCAACGATATAACAATTGAGCTTAAGCGAATCAATGAAGAACAGAAAGCCAAAATATTCGAGATGGAATATCAAAGACGCAAGCTGAATATTCGTATAGTCGGTCTGGATGAGTCGGTGAGCTGCGCACACCCTGAAGAGTTTGCGACAGAATTACAGAAAATCTTGGGACCAGCGATCCTTCCTAAAGTACCCGAGGTGGTGCAGTGCTACAGATTGGGGACCCGATCCAGTGACAATAACGTTAGACCCAGAGTGATATTGGTTACCCTGCGCCAAGTCAGAATAAAAGAAATGATTATTCGTGAAACTCGCAGGATGAAAGGCAATCTGAAATACAAGGATATATCAATACACTGTTTTGAAGATTATTGTCGGGAGGTGGTGGACCTGCGAGCCAAGTTCAAGACGGTGATGTCTCAACTCTATCTGGAGAAATACAGACCCCTATTAATATACCCTGCAATACTTTGCATCGTCGATAAACAAGGAGCAAGGGTTTTCCTCAACTCGCCTGAAGATGCAGCCAAATACATGGCAGCACAACACGCAGGATAGTGTATAAATGGCCTTTTAATCTCTGTTATGCATGGACACCATATAGTATAAACTTTAATGAACCGATGATTTGGGACAGAGAGACCTACGAGCTCAGAGTTATTGAATGTTTTCCCCGTTGGGCTTCTATTATTGCGGACATATTGGATTCAAAATTGGAACGATACAGAGAAGATGAACATGGCATTGAAGTGATCCTTATTTTAAGAGTATGGAATTCTAACAACACTCCAGAACATACTGGAACATTCGAACACTGTAAAAACGACATATTGGAATAATCTAGAACATCTAAAACATTCTTTGATATAGGGAACATTCTGGAATAACAGCAATACGTGGCCAGACATACTACCAGAAGCCCTTCGGGGGAATAACCAACAGCATCTAGCTGCAGAACCACAGAACCATCACAGCAGCGGCCGGCTGGAATAACATTCTTCACAACGGATCATCGCCCACCCCTGGACAGGGGAAATGCTGCATATACGTATTTAAAAACTGCTTTTTATTAATTGGAAATATTTCCACTACTTCTCCAATTTATACTTTAGATGTTTAAGCATAGCAAAGCTCTTTTAAGATCTAAGTTAATGTTCTCTTCCTTTTTACTTGTTTTTTTTTCTTCTGTTTTCTCTGATTTATTGAGGTTCTCTTTTCAGTTCAATACCTCCATATTATTCATGGTTATTATAAATTACACAAGTTCATATAAAATGTAAGTGATTATGGCATGATAATTGAAGCTTATTTTTGGTCTTTATTTTTAGTTTTATCTTATTTTAATTTTTATTTAACGGGAAAGTGGCCAAGCCACAGTTGACATTCTACTTATGGTAGAATTTAGAGTGTTAGATCCTATGGTATACATAGGAATGTTAAGGATAATTGGATAATTCTGGTATATCCGGTGGTTTAAGGGAGGGAGTCATACGCAAAGGTTGTGTTCATGGAACACAATCCTGTATGACTCTCGGTGGGAGGGGAGGGAAGGGGATTTTTATTTGTATATATGTATGTTTTTAAGCTCGGCTCTCAACGGGACCTCACTAGTTGGATGTATATCTATTGTTGCCTCGCACTCCAGAAGCATTACCAAAAACTACACTACAACATGTATAGATTATGGCTAGTTTGAATATAATGATCTGGAACACCGGGGGAATAATTAACCAACTCAAACGCAAAAGCGTGCTCACACTGATGAAAAAAGAACAGGTGGACATTGCTCTGCTAAGCGAAACGCACATTCTAGAGAAAGACATAGATAAGTTAGCGGACAACACATATCATAATATTAGTCACTCTTCTATTGGTACGAGAACTCGGGGTGTAGCCATAGTCGTTAAATGTAAGTTGAATATTGAATTAAAGGGAGTATGGTCTGATGTAGAAGGTCGGATAACTATAGCTAAGATTGTACACAAGAACAGGAAAATAGCGTTGGCAGCGGTATACGCCCCAAATTTGTACGAAGAGGGTTTCTTCACTACACTAACCAATGCAATGTTAGACATTCCCGATTACTCATTTATAATAGGTGCAGATTTTAATGCCATTTGGAATCCAAGGATGGACAAATCTTACCTCGCCTTTTCCAGCGAACAAAAGAATTCATCTAATGCATTAAAGTATTGGTCGAAGATTACAGGTGTAAATGACTTATGGCGATCACTTAATCCCACAACCCGAAAGTACTCTTGTCGATCTGCGAGACATAACACATTATCCAGAATAGATTATGTCTTTGCATCCCCGAGACTATTTGATAATTATGAAGTGGAAATGATACCCAACGCACTATCAGATCACTGTTATTTACTCCTAAAAGGAACATTTGGTATACTATCTTCCCGAGCCCCAAGATGGCGATTTAACTCGATGCTGCTTAATAACAAGGAATTCATTACACAACTCAAAGAAGCTCTTATAGTATTCCTACGGGAGAATGCAAACTCGGTGCAAGACCCCAGAATAATATGGATGTCGGTAAAGGGAATGATCAAAGATTTCACTGATAGCTTTTCCTCCAAAATGCGCAAGAATCAATGCACAAAACTGGCTGAGCTGGAAACGCTTTACTCTACGTTATTTAATTCTTTAAAATACAACAACTCAACTCGACTAGAAAATCAAGTTAAGGTACTAAAAAAAGAGATCAATGCCATATACAGACAACAATCGGAAATACAAATACGTAGCACAAGACAACAGCAGTACTCCCAATGTTCTAAACCTAGTCACCTATTAGCCATGCGATTAAGAATTAATGCAAAATTTGCAGATATAACTACCATTAGAGCACAACAAGTACTTGAAACAGACCCTGAAAAAATAAATGATACATTCAAAGAATTCTACTCCGACTTATATAAATCAGAAACGACCTTCGATCAAAACAAAATGGACACATATCTTAATCAAATTATTCTCCCTAAACTTTCAGAGGATGACGCTAAACAGTTAGAAACACCGATCACACTAGATGAACATAGGGAGGCCATATCTGAAATGCAAAGTAGTAGGGCTCCTGGAAGAGACGGTATCCCACCAGAAATGTACCTCTCTTGTTGGGACATAATTGGACCCTTATTACTAAATATGATTTTATACTCAGTTAAGGAGGGGAACTTCCATAAGAATGACAATATTGCACTCATAACAGTCCTCCTTAAAAAAGACAAAGACCCCACCGAGTGCGGTAGTTATAGACCTTTAAGCCTCCTCGGAACCGATATCAAACTGTACTCTAAGGTATTAGCCATCAGACTACAAAAGCATATGACATCTTTAATTCACCCGGACCAAACTGGATTCATAAGAGGTCGCTTGATCACAGATAACATAAGACGATTACTACACGTACTAGATGCCAATAAGGAAGACAACACACCTAAGGCAATACTGTCCCTGGATGCAATGAAAGCTTTTGACAGGTTGGAATGGTCGTATCTATGGGCAGTATTAGAAAGGATGGGGTTAGGAAAAGGATTCATCGATATGATTAAAGTATTATACAAAGACCCATCGGCCATGATTACAACAGGTACAATCATCTCCAAAATCTTTCCGGTATCACACTCAGCCAGACAGGGTTGCCCTCTTAGTCCCTGACTATTCGATCTATCATTAGAGCCTTTAGCACAATATATAAGACAATCCCAATCCATAGAACCAATCATAATCAAGGGCACACAACACAAAATTAGTTTATATGCGGACGACGTAATACTGTTCATGCAAAACCCCAACACAACATTGCCTCATCTTCTCAAGCTGATTGAGGACTTTGGAGATCTATCAGGATTTAGGATAAATTGGCCGAAGTCGGCCTTCCTCCCACTTAACGCCCCTGCAAAAAGAAACATAACCCTCCCAAAAGAGATACAGATGGTAAAACAATTTAGATGTTTGGGCGTTGAGATATTCCCCACCATAAGCCAAACGGTGAAGCACAATTACATAAAAATCCAAAATAAAATCAAATACGACCTTGTCAGGTGGTCGAAACTTAAAAACTCATTACAGGCACGTATATCAATAATCAAGATGGACGTCCTACCTAGAATCAACTTATTCAGTTCAATGCTACCATTACCCCCTCCAAAGGGTTACTGGAAAGAATTACACTCCTCCACGTACAAATTTATTTGGAATAACAAACCACCACATATATAAAAAGATCCACCGCACAGAGAAACAAAGCAGACGGAGGTATGGCATTTCCAGATTTCTACCACTACTTTAAGGCGTACACTTTAAGACCACTAACAACATGGTTTGATCCCCAAGCATTAGTATCCTGGAGAAATTTAGAAGAAAATATAGTAGCTCCACATAAGCTGAAGGGCATAGTATACACCAAATTACCAATTAAGCAATGCGAACGGAAATTTGGCCCCATAATCACTCATGCGATCCGGATATGGCGCGAAACACAAAAAAAATATTCTACCCTACATAAATGGCATAATCATACTCCCTTATTCAATAACAATGCACTCTGGATAGAAAAACAACCTATAAGATTCCCTAGATGGGAAAAGCAAGGCATACACTCATTAGGAGACGTCTTCAATAAACAGGGTTTTTGTAGTTTCAATGAAATACGCAAAAAATGTTATCTCGCCAAGTCCACATATTACTTTTACGCACAGCTATTGGCATGTTTGAAGGCTCACGGTGTTCCATTAAATATACCAATTGTACACCACAGATACCACAAATTCTTCTATGAAAGAGAGACATCAAGAGGTTTTGTTTCAGATTTTTATGATCAATTACTAACGTCCTCATATGAAACCCTCCACCTAGACTCCGTCTGGAGGAGGGATATACCAGACCTGGAAAGTGATTTTGATTGGCAAGAAGCCTGGGCAAATATTCGATTCACATCAAGGAACCCGGACCATCAACAAATCAATCTTAACTATATTCACAGGACATACTTGACTCCTATAAGACTGAAAAAAATGGGTCTTATACAAGACTCCAAATGCTCCTTATGTACAAATGGGGACGAGGGGACATTTATGCACATGTACTGGGACTGCCCACCAGTTAAGATATTCTGGAAAGAGGTGACCCAGCAACTATCAAACCTCTTAAATTGGAATATACCTGTACACCCCTCTGTACTACTGCTGAATGATGTTTTTGAGTGTGCAGTACATCCACAGCTAAAAAGATTGGTTTTATCGGGTATCACAGTGGCTAAAAAGCTGATAGCATCACGATGGTTCCAACCGGAAAAAAATTGCCGAAAGGTCTGGATTATTACATATCTCGATGTGATCTATCAAGAAATATCTACATCTAGAATTTTGGGTCTCAATGAATCCAAAATGACATTGTGGTTAGAAGTGGTGGAGAAAATAAAAGCTAGCATATAATGGTAATGTCTGGTTAGGAGCGAGGGAAAATGGATGGATTATCCAATGGGGGGTCCGGAAGGGGGGGGGGGTACGAGCTGGAGCATATGTGTGTAGGTTTTTAGATAACAGGTATTAGGGGTATATCCTATATGAGACAATT
The DNA here is from genome assembly GCF_963971535.1 of Notolepis coatsorum. Taxonomy (NCBI): domain Eukaryota; kingdom Metazoa; phylum Chordata; class Actinopteri; order Aulopiformes; family Paralepididae; genus Notolepis; species Notolepis coatsorum. Next base: position 108,214,326 of record NC_140171.1, read on the forward strand.
AACTAGAATGTGATTTCATTGGATGTGCACTGACAACTAATGCTTGTATATCTTATCGTGTGTTGTCATGTTTGTTTATGTGTTTGTTTAAAAAATAATAAAAAAAGAAAATACAAAAAAAGAAATGTACTAGTGCTATCAATTCATAATTAATGGATATATCTTTAAATACAAGGACAAACACTAACCAGCCAAATGTGTTTTAATGTGTTATGATGCTGTTAAAGAATGCCTTAATCTGTAGTGATGCAAAAGCTTGGACCTACTTGATAGTTTCTGTTACATTCCCAGCAGTATTATGCAGGGTTTACTTGTTGTATTTTGTATTTATCTTCATCCATTACTTAATCTTACACCAGATGTGTATCAACAGTAGTTTTTTCCCCTTATTTTCATTTGTTTGTGGTAACAGTTCACAGTAGTTTGTATTTGCCTTTTAGATCTACAGTGAACATATGCACTTTATAGAGAACCACTGAAACATTATACTACAGGTCATGTTTTTGTTCCCAAAACTACATTGCGGAGCTTCAAACACACCAAGACACATACACACAACATACACACACATTTGTATAACACCAAGACACATACATGCAACATACAGTATGCACACATTTTAATCACACCAAGACACATACACGCAAAATACACACACATTTCTATCACACTAATGTACCAGGAGTTCTTAAACAACTAAATTAAAAGATAATTAAAACAAAACATACAACTGCCACCCATTTAAGGTCCCGAACAGTTTTAGAAACATTGACTATCTATTATTATATATTGACTATACTATCCACTGCTGTTGTTTAGCTGTTCAATAAAATGTTTAACATTTTTGGTACATAACTCTGACTCTTCAAGTTAGATTTACATTAAGAAATCAAGTTGTGTTTTGAACAAATCAAGTTAGATTTACATTAAGAAATCAAGTTGTGTTTTGAACAAATCAAGTTAGATTTACATTAAGAAATCAAGTTGTGTTTTGAACAAATCAAGTTAGATTTACATTAAGAAATCAAGTTGGAGTTAGTGTTGAACATCATTAAAGTATGTTAACATTACACAATTAAATTGTGTTTACTGTAATGACAGATATGTTGAATCAACATGTTTATTTTAAGTAATCTTAATGTGAATGCAATATGTTGGGTTCACAAGCAATAAGTAAGTAAGGAGAACGAGGAAAAGTATGTCAGTTGGACATATTCTGATCATGTGGAACCAATGTACACATTAAAATCAAGTAAATCCAACAAACTTTTTTTTTCATATATGCTAGCCTGTTTTTTAACAATAATTTGTGATGCCATCACAAACACTGGCATTTAAAGGGTACACATAAAAAATGCCTGCACCAGAATGCAGGAAATGAAGTATTTGTAACAAGAAATGTCCTGGTTAACCCCCTGCTTAAAAAGTGGCCTGACTGGGGCTATATTTTGCACTATATTTCCTGGCCTGAATGATTTCCCCAGTCCGGCCCTGGTTACCTTAAAAGCCTCCAATGCTTATTAGTGTGTGTGCGTTTGAACGTGTGCATGTTTCAACCATACATTAAAAAAAAAAACATATATACAACCATATATATATATGGTTGTACTAGACAACCATAAGTGGGGGTGTTAAAGTTAGATGTTATGTATGATTGCAAGTAACTGTCTAACTGTGTCTAATTGTTTCCACAAGAGGGCGCTATAGGCGGAGCTGCTAATGCTGCCGCCAGGCATAGAGGTATAAAATGAGATGTCGACTCCCCTTCTGTCTCTTCCGCCGTCGCTCTCACAAGAGAAGGACTCTCGTGTACTGCTGTGTACCAATGTGAAATAAACCACGCCGTTTAATGGCTAAAGAGAGAAACCATGTCTCATGAACATATTATTGTCGCCCCATAGCTGACTCTGTCAACAGTCTGTACTGTCTTTATCTAAGGTGGAGCAAATTATATTTGTTTTATAATAGTAATATATAATTGTACTGTATATAATATTCATACTGTAGCCTACAATGTTATAATTGTATTATAAAATAATATGTCATATAGCACTACCACCACTAGCCCTCTTGCCTTGAATGGAATAAAAAGGATATATGGTTGGTAAATTTAAATGTTTAAGACACATTTTTCTGTCCAAAATAAGCATTATTGACCATGTTATCACCAGATTCTCAGTTATAATCCAAACCATTGGCTCTGTGCGACAAGCTTGTGCACGTAGCTATAGTGAGGACTTACAAATACATACCTGTATCCTTATCTCCTCCCTTACTATTGTTGCTTTGGTCCCAATTTTTCATTTTTCAGCTGCTTTTTAATATTCTTCCGATTTATTTCTCTCATTGGCATTCTGTAATCATAGAATATAGGCCAATGCTAAACCCACTTTTAAGTTTACTACCCTCTTAAGTTAGCTTTAAAAAGTAATTCACACTGAACATTAAAGTGCTATCGGTATATTTTGTGCAAATAATGCATTAGTTTTTTCAGTAACGAGTAATCTAACGGATTACTCTTCCAATCTCAATAACGCCGTTACCGTTACTGCAAATAAATGCGGCGCGTTACTATGAATGAACCTGTTTCTTTCATCAGACAGATATCTGCGCTGAGGGGCAATATGTCCTTCCTTGTTTAGTGCGCAAATTCTCCACTCATCTCCTATGGAAGCACTGCTCCACTGTCTCTGTCTGTCTACTCTGGTCCAATCACATTCAGCGTCCCGTCAGCGTGTCTCCCCCCCCACCCACAGTCTGCGAATCAGAGCAGAGTAGGGCGGGTCTTCACGGAATGCATGTTGTCTTTCAGCAGGGCCGAGTCAGAGCGAGTTGACAGCGCATCGACAGGTAGTCTAATCTGCAGGTACTGTAGCTAGTAACCTCATTCCCAGTTGTATCCCCGTGAGATAAATGTAGCTAGTAGCCTAGTTTCGCCAGCAGGCAGTTAGTAGAAAAATGTGGCATGTTCAAAGAAAGTAAAAGAAAAGTCGACAGTGAAAATCCCTGCAATTCAATGGTGCATGGACTAAAAAATATGCGTGCATCCTCCCAGCACCAAGAAACGGTAGCTCTTGTGAAGAGTGGCAATTTGAAGCCACTATGAAACAAAACACAGTTATTTTGATGCAGCCTTTCCTCAGAATTCAGTGCTAAGAACCACGAAAATAAATGGAATGAAATCATATCAAGCTGCAAGCAGAATTATTGTTAAAAAAATGCACATGCATTTCCATAGCTGTGGATGAGTCCACTGACACCACTGAGAATGCTCAGTTGCTGGTGTTTGTGAGGTTTTAGTGAGTTTGTTTGTGAGAAGATTGGATCAGTTGTACTTTTTTTTGGAATACTTTAAACCCTTTTTTTGTGGAATATTTGATGCGGCCCAGCCTCACCCAGACTCTACCTCCAGCGGCCCCCAGGTAAATTGAGTTTGAGACCCCTGGTTTAGAATGATTCGATTAGATTCTTATATCTGTATGTTGTGTATGTTATAAATGTCATGAATTGAAAATGGGGGACCCTGATGTAAACAAGACGAAAGTCTTTCTCTGATCTGCATCAACGCAGTAGTTACTTTCTGAAGTAACTAGTTACTTTTATAATTTGTAACTGAGTAAGTAATTTAGTTACTTTTTGGAAGAAGTAACTAGTAACTGTAACTAGTTACTTTTTAAAAGTAACTTGCACAACACTGGTATTTAGTAATGCATAATTGGTAAAACAAACTCAATCTTTGCAACTTCAAAGAAAGCTTGATGTATTACCTACCTCACACACAGCAGTAGGATGCAGGGTTAGCTCAGACCATTAGGGCACACCCTCTAATTTTTCCCCACTCAAAAGGGCACTTTAGCGTGCCCCCCCCCCCCCCCTATCATCTATATATACCTATAACACATTTTGGATGGCAAGTCAAAAGACTTTTAAGCCATTTTTCTCAGTGAGTGTTTGGAAGTTAGTCTGCCTTGACAGGGCAGTGTGGTTCTCAACCTGTGCTACGCGTACCACTAGTGGTACTTGGTGGTACTGCTGGTGGTACTTCAAAACATTTAAAAAGTTAAAAAAATATTATAATTTTAATTTTTTTTGCAGTCAGGCCACTGAACTTAGAAGCAGGCCAGTGTTTCTAGTTGCGGCAGCGCGATAGTTAGATAACCTAAGTGGGGAACAACCAGGAGATCACTGTGACAGACAGTAATGCAGTCTAAACAGTCATAAATATTTTATTCAACTTCAGCCCTGATCATAAGCATTTTTATTTTTAGATTTGTTTGTAATTCAGATAAAAAAATGAAATACTCCCACCAAGAGTTGTTGTTAAATCTGACATTACAAAAAACTAAAACCCATCAAAATGTGTGTTGTTGCTAATCATTGACACATGCCGTCTGTAATAATCCCCCCCAGAAAAATGTAATTTGCATTTGATATATTGAAAATATTTAACTTTTTGTGTTTTTTTAACAATAATTTGTGATGCCATCACACAAACAGGCATTTAAAGGGTTACAATTCGAAAATGTATTGAATATGTGTTTTCTTTTCTTTTTTACATACATTTTTGATGCCCATCACAAACACTGGCATTTACGTTTTTCTCAATTGCTTTGGTGCATTTCTCAGATCAGAATAAAAGTTCTCATAACTGTTAGTTCAACCTCCACAACATTTAGTAATTTGTGCACATCATAGTAGCAGTTTCTCATTCCTCCGAACAAATTGCAATGCTTTTGGACATGCATCAATTGCTTTCATACAATTCTCTGCTGTTTTATAACATTATCATATGCTTAGGTCATGTCAGTCAAAATTAACTATACTTATGACTGCTGAATAGTCATTCCCTATAAAACTAATAGTCCTCATTTCATTGCTTGAGTCATTACATACAAATATGTTGAACTAGTTGTCAAAATCTGTCAAGCAAATTTTATACATTTCTTTATAATTTTACATTTCTTTATAATTTTGTCCCTGAAAATGTCTCCCTAAATTGAACAATTTATCTCAGGTGAACCTCAGCTTTCACTGATGAGGAAGAGTGTGTGAAGCATTAGTTGTAACCAATGATAAGCCACTTCTCCACAGTCACTCAGAGCTGAATCCCATGAACCCTCACTTGACAAGCATATATGAACCGAGCAGGACATAGTGTGTACCATTTCGACAATACTGTGACACAGAAATGGAAGGTCAGCATCGTGGAAGAGGGGCGAGGATGCGGGGAGGAAGGGGAAGGGGACAAAACAGGGGAAGAGGAAGAAGAGGCCAAGTACACAGGCAGATTCCTGATGAAATTAGGGCTACACTTGTGGACCATGTTGTCAATCACGGCTTCACAATGGCTGAGGCTGGTCGAAGGCTGCAGCCAAATGTTGGGAGAACCACTGTCAATTCAATTATTCAAACATTCCGTCGGGAGAACAGGTGTGTATATTGGACAGTAATTCAGCACTAAACAATCTGCACTGCACTACTGCCATTGTGTCATACATGAAGCTTACAGTGGGACAAGAACTTTTTACATTCTACATTTAGACTTACACCTTTACTGCAGCACAGATTTACTGTATTGTAGTGTTACAGTACATATTTTCATTATGACACTGTACTGCAGCATTTTACAAGTGGGAAGCACTGTTATTGTACACTACAGTAATATGGGTTACGTGTAAAGTAGTATATATCATGTTTACTGTACATTACTGTAATTTTACTCTTCACCACATAGGATTGTAAGACAACCTCGCAGAGGTGGAAGAGGGCCGCTTTTTACTCCACAACAAGAGGAAGCCATTTGTGCAATAGTGATTGCAAACAATGCCATAAGGTTGAGAGAGATCAAAAGCGCTGTTATAGAGGATGACAATACCTTTCGCAATATTGAATCCGTTTCAATCTCTACAATTGACAGAGTGCTCAGGAGAAATGAGATACGCATGAAACAATTGTACAATGTGCCATTTGACCGGAACAGCGACAGAGCGAAGGAGACCCGTAACCAGTATGCACAGGTAAAACATTTATGTGTTATATGCATACTCTAATGTTCAGTGCTGTAAACTGGTTACTTTGTGTAGAGCCATGCAGTACACTTACATGACAGTTCATAGTATACTGTACAATATGTTGTCCAAAATGCATTATGTTACACAGGAAAAGTTTTAATAATTTTTCTCTCTCTCTCCTCTGGGATAAAGCGTGTACTGGAGCTGGATGCCAGGGAATCGCTGCACACATTCATATATGTTGATGAGGCGGGTTTCAATCTGGCAAAAGGTAGAAGGCGTGGAAGGAATCGCATTGGACAGAGAGTAACCACTGATGTCCCAGGCCAACGAGGAGGGAATATTACAATGTGTGCAGCCATCTCAGAAAACGGCGTCCTCACCCATACTGTATGCCCCGCATTGGTCCATACAACACACAACATCTGCTGACTTTTTTAGACACTCTTTACAGGGACATAATCTCTGAGAATGAGAGGGGTCTAAATGGCGACCATCTGACCAAGTACGTTGTTGTATGGGATAATGTGCGTTTTCACCACGCAATTCTGGTCACACAGTGGTTTGCAGCACATGAAAGGATGCTGGTGGAATATCTCCCTCCCTACTCCCCATTCCTGAATCCAATAGAGGAGTTTTTCTCTGCCTGGAGGTGGAAGGTATACGACCGGCATCCACATACCCAAATGGCCCTGCTAGAGGCCATGGATGCAGCATGCGATGACATCACAGCACAGTCCTGCAGAGGGTGGATTCGCCACTCAAGGAGATACTTTCCTCGCTGCATTGCCAGGGATGATATTCGCTGTGATGTAGATGAAAATATGTGGCCAGACAGACAGGAACGTCTGGATGTGAATGAATGATTTACAGTACTGTGTATGTTGTATGTTCCAATTCAGTTCCAATATGTACTGCAATATTACGTATTTACAGTTGTGCACAGCTCTACCCAAAGGCCAAAGGGTGTTTCTTATGTTTGTTGTAAATTTGTTTGTATTTTTCTTTTGCACAATGCTGTGAACAAATTAAAATTGCAAAGAGCACATGCAGTAAAAATGTGAAACATACATGTCTTGTACTCATTTACCTCACTAAATACAGCAATGTGTAACTGTAGATTTCAAATGGCTGTGCAAATAGTGTATAGTGCTGTCTTGAGCATTTTCAGAAAGTGTCACCAAGATCTGACTTTTTTGCATTGGAAAACACTTACAGAGTGAACTGTCATAACGAAAACATGGCAAACGATTTGACTATCTTGTTCATAAAAATGGTGTTAGGACTTTTCATTTTGATGACAGTGACACTTTCATTGACATGAATACTTGCTTTTGAGGAATGAACTATCCATTTTGAGCAAGTGACACGCTTCTGAAGGTAGATCACCTAGGTTTTGCAGTTTGTACTAAATGTTGTGGAGGTTGAACTAACAGTTATGAGAACTTTAATTCTGATCTGAGAAATGCACCAAAGCAATTGAGAAAAACTGTAAAGGGTAAAAATTCAAAAATGCCTGCACCAGAATGCAGGAAATTAAGTCTTTGTAACAAAATTATTCCTGGTGGGGGACCCCCACTTAGAAAGTGGCCTGACTGGGGCTATATTTCACACTATATTTCCCAGCCTGAATTATTTCCCCAGTCCGGCCCTGCTTATGTGAGTTGTCAATGGACAGCAACATGTTGTGAGTGTGTGTGTCAGACCAGGCTGCAGAAACAAATTAGTGGGGGGGCATAAAATGTTCTCGGGGGGGCACAATGGTTTTTCAACACAGGTTCCCTTTTATACGTTTCAGCTGGGACAGCGGCGCTGTGGCTTGCTTGGCGCTGCCCACGGTGCTGAACTAAACAGCAGCGAGGCAATTGAAAATCTAATTTCTCTCTATCTTAAGAACTTTCACTTATACAAAAACAGACTGAACGGATATATATAACAGACCTGCTGGGGCAGCGGACTGAGAGCAGGGGACACAAACAGGCTGGATAAGATGGTCAAGAAGGCCAGTAGTGTGGTTGGGGTGGAGCTGGACTCTAGCGACGGTGGCGGAGAGGATGAACCTTGCTAAGCTCCAGGCCATCAGGGAAAACCCCTCCCACCCACTATACACAGACTTGGCTGACAGGAGGAGCATGTTATAGGCTCACCCTACCTAAATGCAGCACTGAACGGCACAGGAAGTCCTTCATTCCGACAGCCATCAGACTATACAATGCATCACTGTGCCTCACTGCATCACTGAGCACAGAGTGACAATTACCATCTTCCTGGGCTCTTACTTTTTAAACAGCACTGTGCATTATTACACCTACTGTAGACTTCAGTATATTTTTACTGTATTTATTTACTGTATCTTTTATTCTATTTTTATTCTATTTCATTTTATTCTATTCTTAGGCCATTTGTTTTGTTATTCTTATTTGTGACTTGTTCTGTCTAAATGTTTAATGTTGAGTGATTTGCAGTGTCAAATTTCCCTCAGGATAATACATTTCTATTCTATATCTTTGAAAAGTCTCCATTTATTCAACACTGAATTCACTGACAAACTGAACTGAACTGACAAAAATAAGGTGCATAAAAAAGCAAACAAAATTCCTCCACAGGCTATTCACCATAATTAGTAGAGCGGCAAGCGGCGTTTGGGGACAGAGTGAAATCTTCTTAAAACACTGCCCCTCCACTCATTCCTGAACTTTTTTGTTAAGTCCTTCTCAAATGCCAACTGAATTAAATTGGCCTTAGTTGCATCGATGTTCTGTAAAGACGTTCTTGAGGGTAGAAAACGAATTCTCACAGACTGCCGTGCTAGCTTCGGTAGTGTTGTTGTTGACATCAGTGCCCACTAGAGCTGTCCCCGACTAAGGATTTGGATAGTTGACTTTGATTGACAAAAAAAAAAAAAAAAAACGTTTTAAGAATTAAGTACATTTGCTGAACTACAGTTGTTCTTAATTTTCTAACTTGCTATGTGAGAATGTGAGTTATTATGTTCTCAATGCCCCTTGCATTGTATGAGTTGTGTGGAAGAGTTTGCTAGATCTAGTGCTACCCCTTTGTACATTGTGGTTGTGTCTGACAAAAGTTAACAATAAATAATGGTATTAGGAATACATTTGCCTCCTGCGTGAACTGTGCATAGCTGAATAGACTATATTTTAACGTCGGTCATATGGTGGTACTTGGCGAGCCAGCTACGTTCTCAGGTGGTATTTGGTGTAAAAAGGTTGAGAACCACTGGGGGATGTGGATATCAAGCTTAGCATTTGTCCTTTTATACTGTCTGTGTTTAAAAAAAAATGCTGTACTGTTTCTACTCTGCTTCTGTATTGGATTAGTTGTAGACACACATTGTTTGCTCTGTACCTGTATTCGTGGATTCGTCCATGCATGGTGAAGGATTTGGGGTGCTTTTTCAATGTATGTGATGTATAGATTGGGGAGAGATGACCACAGCTATAACGGTGGTAACGAAATGTGCATGGTTCGCTTTAGAAAACGGTTATAGAAGAAGAGGCAGTAGCCAGCACTGCAGAATGTTTAGCAGCCAGCCCAATGTTTTGCATTCCTCGCAGGAACAAACTGATAAGAGTGTACTGTAGGCCCAGAGCGAGGGAGAGGGGTTTATTTTAATGCAACAGTGAATGAAACGTTTAATGTGTGAAAGGTTAGCAGTTGTCATTACAACACGTCGCATGACAACCAGAAGGCGGGGCCGTCGTTGCGAGAGAGAGAGAGAGAGAGAGAGAGAGAGAGAGAGAGAGAGAGAGAGAGAGAGAGAAAGAGAATTAAGTACATTTGCTGAACTACAGTTGTTCTTAATTTTCTCACTTGCTATGTGAGAATGTTAGTTATTATGTTCTCAATGCCCCTTGCATTGTATGAGTTGTGTGGAAGAGTTTGCTAGATCTAGTGCTACCCCTTTGTACATTGTGGTTGTGTCTGACAAAAGTTAACAATAAATAATGGTATTAGGAATACATTTGCCTCCTGCGTGAACTGTGCATAGCTGAATAGACTATATTTTAACGTCGGTCATATGGTGGTACTTGGCGAGCCAGCTACGTTCTCAGGTGGTACTTGGTGTAAAAAGGTTGAGAACCACTGGGGGATGTGGATATCAAGCTTAGCATTTGTCCTTTTATACTGTCTGTGTTTAAAAAAAAATGCTGTACTGTTTCTACTCTGCTTCTGTATTGGATTAGTTGTAGACACACATTGTTTGCTCTGTACCTGTATTCGTGGATTCATCCATGCATGGTGAAGGATTTGGGGTGCTTTTTCAATGTATGTGATGTATAGATTGGGGAGAGATGACCACAGCTAAAACGGTGGTAACGAAATGTGCATGGTTCGCTTTAGAAAACGGTGATAGAAGAAGAGGCAGTAGCCAGCACTGCAGAATGTTTAGCAGCCAGCCCAATGTTTTGCATTCCTCGCAGGAACAAACTGATAAGAGTGTACTGTAGGCCCAGAGCGAGGGAGAGGGGTTTATTTTAATGCAACAGTGAATGAAACGTTTAATGTGTGAAAGGTTAGCAGTTGTCATTACAACACGTCGCATGACAACCAGAAGGCGGGGCCGTCGTTGCGACGACGAACATCTATAAGTCGAACGGTGTTTCCGGGTGGAGGGCAGACTAGAATCTGACCGGTAGCGAGTAGGACTGAGATCACACAGACACTCTCTCCTCTCATTGAGAGAGAGGGGGGGGGGGGGGGGGGGGAATGCCACATCACCAGTAGCTTCGGCTACCACGAGGATGGTCTCGGCTAACGAACAGGCCTGACCACTATTGGACTGAATAACAACAGGACGATAGACGAACACACCGAAAGATCATTAGAATAGACTCTCCAAGGACGATACAATTTGATAACATCTGATAACATCTGATTATGAGGTTCTGTTTATAGCTATAAAACAACGCTTTTCCTCATAAGGTATCTCACGGTGTCGGAGTCTCGAATTCTTACGGAAGTGGAGAATTAT